>NW_025999557.1:5132500-5732500 GCF_019419815.1 Pyrus x bretschneideri
TCCCGATAGGTCTACAAAGCTAAAATAACTTATGCAAACCAGTAACCAATGCGAGACTTGTGTTCAACAATTTTGTCTGTGAGATTTCTTGCATAAGATTGGTTATGTTTCGGGAAGTTCACTTCTTTGGTTTATTGAATATCAGGACAATAGAGTGACCGATCATCGGTTAAAGACAAACTATGAGCTCACCTCTTTTCTTGGTGGCGATATAGATAACGCAATTCAGGTATTTTTCCACAGTCAAGCTCTTTAAAGACATGTCCTCCCTTTCTCTTAATAAATATTATGGTTATACAGTATTTGTTAAAAAGGATTCACCAATACGATTGCGGTGCAACTGATATTCCTACCCTTTTTGCAGGCTTGTGTTTCCTTAGAACAGCAAGAACTTCTGGAAGAACTCGCTGAATCTGTAGGAGCGCCCGCTGGCTAATTTCTAGCTTGTTTTGCGGCAATCTTGTTCGAAGATTTACAGAGTCGGATCAGATAGTAAGGAAGCCTTTGCTGGAAAAAATTGTTCAAAAACGGGGCAATCTTTTCGTATGTTGTATGTCGAGACGCAATCACAGGCACATGAATTTTTCGTTGAATTTGTTGTTGACAGGTTAAATAGCTGAGTTATGTAATTTTTGTACTCCATTTTATTTATGTAAAGATAGGAGAATCGTGTAGCGAATAGGTGGGTGCATTGTCCTTCTGAACTCGGATGCAAGTACGTGGGAAACTGCTTTATCGAACTCGGGTGCAAAGAGGCATGCACACTACCTTATCGAACTCAAGTACAAGTAGGTGGAAACATTGTCCTATCGAATTCGGGTGCAAATAAGTGGGCACACTGCTTTATTGAACTCAAGTGTCACTAAGTGGACACACGACCCTATCGAACTTAGGTGCAAATAGTCGGGCAAATTGCTCTATCGAACTCAATTGCAAATAAGCGTGCACATAGTCGCGTCCAATTGTATTAGTCCAAAAAGCAATTGAACGTGTTTGAACATTGTTCAATTGCTTTTAAAACGGGTTTGTTTGCGAGTGTTGTCAAAATAATTAAAAGCGTTTTTAGTAAAAATGTTTTTGAATTCTAAAAAGCATTTAAAAGTGCTTCATGCAAGAAGCATATAATTGGTGCTTCTTGCAGGAAGCACTTTAAAGTGTCTTTTTAGGATTTACTTGCATTTTTATTAAGGATTGGTTCCAAAGTAATTTCATTAAACGCACTTTCAGTCATTTTAAAAGCACTTTCAAACAAGGTTTTTGAAACCAATCCTAATACAGGTGAACCCTGAAAAAGTGCTGATGCAAAATGCACTTCAAATCAAAACCCAATCACACTTCTACTGAAGGAAAGGAATCCTCTCTGAATCCCTTTCCACCTAATCCACAAAGTCTGTGATCCGGACAGTTGAAATTTGATTTAACAGCTACAAATAGGGGGCCTTTAAAAGTTATAACAACTGTAACTGTTTGATCAAATTTTAATGGTCCGGATCCCGAACTTGGTGGATTAGGTGGAAAAGAATTCGGCCCTTTCCTTTACTAAAAACGCTTCAGTCGTTTTAAAAGAGTGTTACTAGACCCACCCCATTATCTTATTTTCCCACCCACTGTAGAAAGTTAAAAATACTTATGCTCTTTCTCCACCCACTTTTATTCTTGAAATATCTTAGATACAATTGACATCATCTGACTCAATTCAACAACGACCTCCTTCCCACCAGCAACAATTGTTTCTCTCTAGAAATTTGGAGGGGAAGGCCTTGACGTGGTCCTTTTGACTAGGAGGAGGAGGATGAGCGACATCCACGGTTGAAGTTGAGTTTTATTATTTGTGAGTTTGATTGAGATGGAGGAAGGAAAATATTAGGTTGAAGGGTCAAGCCGGTGGAGGATAGCTGCCATCAAATTGGATGGGGTGGGTAGCTCATGGATGTGGGGAGTTGGTTGATGGGCTCTCCGTTTTTCTGCTAAATTTTCAATTTTTCACTTTTTCTTTTCTTTCAATTATGCCAAAGCAGCAGCTAACAACAAAATGAAATTCAAAGAAATTGGGTCTTTTTCGTTTTGCAAAAACAATAAGAAGAAACTGGTTAGAATTATGGATAAGAAGATTCGTGGGATGCAAGTTCGGGAGAGTGAAGCTGGATTGCGAGAGGTCTGAAAGAGGGAGGGAGAGAGAAGGATTCTAGATTATTCAAGTATTTACGTCATTTGACATAGGGGTAAACATGACATTAAAAATAAATTAATAAAGGGGTGGGGAAATAGGATTGGGGGTGGGATTAACAGCTGTCTTTTACAAATACAAACAGTCAAACCTCCAGCCGTCAAACAAGCCCAAGCTCCACATGGCTGCCTCTTCACCCCCTCTCTACGCATGGCACCAACTTCTGCACTCTTCTTCTCTTACTCCGCTTGCTCTCTCATCCAACCAAACAGCTCTCCTGTCCTCCATCACCACCGCCCCAATCTCCCGCCACTTTCTTTCCCGCCCTTTCGTCACTGATTCTCCGCCGACCCATCTCAGCCTCCAAGCCCCTCACCATGGCCGAGCACACTTTGAGCAACCCAGCCACCCCGTCTCACAAGCACTCCAATCGCCTAGCCGCCGAGCACAACCTCTACCTTCTGCAACACGCCCACAACCCGGTAAGTTTGATTTTCCGAACTGCGTTCTCTGTTCTTTGTTGTTTGGATTGCTCTGCGACCTGAAAGATTGAAACTCGACTGCGTTTTACCAGGTGGATTGGTATCCGTGGGGAGAACAAGCTTTCGCCGAAGCTCGAGAGAGGGACGTTCCCATCTTCTTATCAAGTAACTTTACTCTACCCCTGTTTTGTTTTCTCCTTGCGAGTGTCGGAATTTGGCAGTCAGCCGATATGCGATTCATTTGATCGTTGCAACAGCGTTGGTTTTGTATGCAAAAGTCGGATACAGCACGTGTCATTGGTGAGATTTCTTGTTCGATTTTTGGGAAGTTTGATTTTAATATTCTAGTGAATGAGGACTAATTAGTTTGTGTGGGACTGTCAATAAGGTGTCATGTTATCGTTATGGAGGTGGACTCTTTCGAGGATGAAGACGTTGCGAAATTGCTGAATGATTGGTTTGTTCCCTCATTTCCGAATTGGGAAAAAAATTTACATCAAGTTTCGGGAAAAAAATTTGAAAAGGGTTTTCTTTACCTTGCAATGCATGGCAAGAGGGGGCGTCATTTTGCATGAAAAAATATATTTTGAAGAATAGTTTATTGTTATGGTAAGAGAACTAACTAAAACAAACATAAGCAAAAAATTAAAAAAAAAATGAAAAAGAAAAAAATTGAAAAGATCGGTTCGGTATAAAGCTAGCGATTATTATTTGTAACTGTCGCTAAAAAGATAGCGACAGTTATTGTTTACAATCGGTATGTAAGTACCGATCGTATCCTTTTCTATTTCATTTATTTATTTGGAAGCAAGTTTACGATTTATTGAGTAACAAATGTATATTTAGTAAACTATTTAAGTCAAAAATTAAAAACATAAGTGAAAAATATAGTAGGGAGGCCCAAAACATTGTTAAAATGACGTTCCACCCTCAAGAATATAACAAAAAGTATTACTATAATCTTCAAACTTCATGGTGAGGTGAAGGTGAAAAATATAGTTGTGAGGCTCAAAATATTGTTAAAATAAGGTCCCACCCTCAAGAATGTTAACAGAAAGTATTACTTTAATTTTCAAACTTAACGGTGAGGCGAAGATGAAAATAAATAGTTTGAACAACGATTCATGTACGAATTTGTAAAAACTGACAAAAAACCGTGAGTGTAACACCCATGTTTTTTGTCAAAAAGGTATGGTGTGTAAAAATAATGTATATCGAGTAGCCGACGTGTTCTGTTGATTTTGGGTTTTTCCAATGTGAACTAGACATTAGCTTAGTGCACATCAAAAGTGCATATTTAGGTTGATAACCTATTAAGAGGTCTTATATTTCAATTCTCGCTGAAGGCGAATTTGAACCAGATCATTACTATTCTATTATGAGGCTTAGTTCACTTTCTCATTATCTTAGTGTAGATAATATCGTTTGTAAAAATAAAATAAAAATAAATAAACGTTTGAATGTTCATTTTTCAAATTTTGTTCATTAAAAAAAAAACTGAAATATTGTTTGATAATAATGAAAAGTGAAAACAAACAAATCTTGTTTTCAAAAAGTACAAACCAAAAACTAAAAATTGAAAACGAAATTGTTATCGAACGACCCTTAAGTCATACATCCAAATAAGGGCCACTGTGATATCCCACATCGTCCAGGGGTGTGATTCTTATATGTATATTCTCATCCCTACCTAGCACGAGGCCTTTTGGGAGCTCACTGGCTTTGGGTTCCGTAGGAACTCCGAAGTTAAGCGAGAAGGGGGTTAGAGCAATCCCATGATGGGTGACCCACTGGGAAGTTGCTCGTGAGTTCCCAAAAACCAAACCGTGAAGGAATGGTAAGCCCAAAGCGGACAATATCGTGCTACGGTAGTGGAGTCGGGCCTGGGAAGTGGTCCCACCCGGGCCGGGATGTGACAAATTGGTATCAGAGTCTAACCTTGGTCGCGTTTGTGCCGACAAGGACGTCGGGCCCCTAAGGGGGGTGGATTGTGATATCCCACATCGCCCAGGGGTGTGATCCTTATATGTATATTCTCATCCCTACCTAGCACGAGGCCTTTTGGGAGCTCACTGGCTTCGGGTTCCGTAGGAACTCCGAAGTTAAGCGAGAAGAGGGTTAGAGCAATCCCATGATGGGTGACCCACTGGGAAGTTGCTCGTGAGTTCCCAAAAACAAAATCGTGAGGGAATGGTAAGCCCAAAGCGAACAATATCGTGCTACGGTAGTGGAGTCGGGTCCGGGAAGTGGTCCCACCCGGGCCGGGATGTGACAATTTACATAACCCACAGGTCCCAGGATCGAAACCTGGCTCTGATACCAAATTGTCACATCCCAGCCCGGGTGGGACCACTTCCCGAGCCCGACTCCACTATCGTAGCACGATATTGTCCGCTTTGGGCTTACCATTCTCTCACGGTTTTGTTTTTGGGAACTCACGAGCAACTTCCCAGTGGGTCACCCATCATGGGATTGCTCTAACCCCCTTCTCGCTTAACTTCGGAGTTCCTACGGAACCCGAATCCAGTGAGCTCCCAAAAGGCCTCGTGCTAGGTAAGGATGAGAATATACATATAAGGATCACACTCGATTGTGACAACTCGTTTTAAATTTTACGTTTTTATTTTATTTTAAAATCGTGAATTTACGAAATTGCCCTAGAGGCGAGGACTTTGACTTCCGTTGACCATCGACTTGAGAGATGTGAGACTTATTCTTTTAGCATATCCTCATAGTACTCGTTGGTACGAACGTATAGGCGAAAGCCGTTTGCGAGTCCGGATTATAACGGTATAGTTACAGACGTTCGAAATTGGTTATTCAAGGTTTAGTGTTAATTAAATTAAATCCCCAATCAGAAATTGGTTATTCAAGGTGAATGCCAATCAGAAATAGAAAGAAGAAAAGAGAAAAAAAAAAAAAAAAAAAAAAACTGAACAGCTTTCCCGTGGGTTTTTCCACTCGCGACCACCTATTTTCCAAGGTCGATTCCGGCCAACTCCAGTGGAGTTTTTCGACGCCACCACCACCATCTTGAAGCTCTCATTCCCCTCTACAAAACCCACCCAAGAATCACCTTGATTAACCATGGTATGTGGCGGTTTGAGGCCACGAAAGTCGACGAAAATCAACGGTGTCGGCCAGCACAACTCGATTCAGGGTCCAAGTGGACTTTCTGGGTCGGGGTGTGTCAGCCACGCATCTAAACAAGAATTGTTAAATACAGTATTTTGAGATGACGTAGAGTGAGTCGGCCCGACCTAAATCTAGTATGAGGATCAACCTTTGTTGGAGGTTGAAGTGGAACAAGATAAATCTAGCATGAGGATCAATCTTTTCTCACTTATGTTAGTCGAAAATGAGCCTAGAAAAGATAGGCTATAACCTGGAGGAAAGTAGTCATATTGCGTCGTCTTTTTCTGTTTGTTTTATTTTATATTGCATGCTCTTAGTTCTTAACGTGCAAAAGTCTACAATAACAATTAATGCATCTAGAAGTTTACACACTAAAATAGTAAAAATCAAACTTCTACTATTTCATCTTTCATCTCCATATGCTTATTTTATGTGAATATTCACGTCAATTTCACAGCATATATATTGTAATATATATAGTACTAGGGTTAGGACCAACTCTTGAGCAGTTTAGGTGGTACCACCGCATAAGACTTCCAATTGTTTGAAAATCTTTGACGTAGAGCAAAACGTACAAGAATTTAAAAAGCTATTATCTACTGTGGTTGATTTAAATTTTATGCAGAGATCATAGGTTTGAATCCTGCCGTTTTCTTTTTTATTTTTTTGAATTTTTAGTTACAAAATCTGAGGTTCGGATCTGGTGGGTTTGATCGGGTCTGGGTCACGCCGGTTCGGTTTTACCCAGCCCATATGACAGAAACCAAACCCCAAAAAACAGAATCTGTCCGTCCAAATCAAATCCAAACCAATGACACCCTTCAACTCTCTCACCAAAATCGCCGCCGTCCCAAGATTTGCCGTACAAAATCTATCCTGCCGCAGATCAATCGCCAACACAATCTCCGCTGATCACGATGCTCCCACCGTCGCATACCTCATAAACTCATGTGGGTTGTCGCCGGAATCCGCCGCCGAAGCTTCCCAGAAGCTAAGCTCCGGTCTTCCGACAGAGCGGACTCTGTTCTGGAGCTCCTGAGAACGCACGAGTTCTCCGCCGCCGACATCTCAAAGCTCGTGAGACGCCACCCTTTGATCCTCGCCGCCGACGCCGAAAAGACCCTTTTGCCCAAGCTCGAGTTCTTCACCTCCAAAGGGATTTCAAGGCTCGATCTCGCCAGAACTGTGAGTTACGATCCTTCCCTTTTGAAAATAAGTTTGAAAAATCAGATTATCCCGTCTTACAATTTCCTCAAAGCCCTTTTGATTTCTGATGAGAGGGTGATTAGTATTCTGAAGCACAAGCCGTGGATCTTCCTCGATAATCTGTCGAAAAATGTGATGCCGAATATCGGTCTTCTGCGAGATTTGGGGATGCCGGAATCCTCCATAGCTTTGCTGCTTGCGCAGTACCCCAACATTTTGATGAAAAAGCATGAATTGTTCAGTGAGATTGTGAATGAGGTGAAAGAATTCGGATTCGAGCCCGAGAAATCAAACTTTGTGCCGGCAATGCGGGTGATGTCCGGTAAAAATCAATCTTGAAACGAAACCAAGAGGCTTACAGAAAATGTGGTTGGTCGGAGGATGAGATCCTCTCTGCTTTCAGGTCCAATCCCTTGTGCATGACGAAATCGGAGAAGAAGATAGCGGAGACGATTGATTTCTTGGTGAACAAGATGGGGTGGTCCTCGGCCGCCATTGCGAAATGCGCGACGGTGATGTGCTTGAGCTTGGAGAGGAGGATCGTGCCGCGGTGTTTGGTTTTCAAATTGCTGGTGGCAAAGGGGTTGGAAAAAGAGAATTTGAGGTTGTCGAGTGTGGTTTATCCGGCGGAGAAGCAGTTCTTGGAGAGGTTTGTGAGTAGACATGAAGTGCAACTTCCTCAGTTGTTGCTTGTGTACCAAGGAAAAGTGGATATCCAAGATGTATTGATTAATTGAAATTTGTATCGTATGATTCAATGAGAATGACGAAAAAGGAGATTAATTTCGGTGATTTGTTCAATTTAAATTTTGATCTTTGTGTTTTAAATTTCTTCAATTTAATCATTGTGTTACGTAATCACGACCTGGTGGTCCAGTGGTAAATGACGGATTACGAGGCTTCTTTAAAATAAAAACCCGAGGTCTCTAGTTCGAAACTCATTGCTGGTGTGGAAGTCAAACTTGTGGTCAATGGTGGGTGGATAATCGTAGCTTACCACCAGTGATCTAGTTATCTCTCTGTTTACATGCACAAGGGATATGTGTTTCGTGTTGTCTCTCTTGTGGAAGTCCAAATTTGTGTTTCGTGTTGTTACAAAAAATTTGAAATTATGTTATTTAGTTAAATTCAACCCACTAAATCAATTCGTTTATTTGATAAATAAATTGAGTATCGCCACTTGAATTGTGGTGTAGTGATATTTGTTTCCATGTGTTTGTAGGAGTCTCAAGATTCGACTTTCATAGATTGTGTGTTAAATGCTTAATTAAGCTTGGTGAATCATACGATACAAATGAGCAAGTTTCTCATTCGTTTGCTCTGATGAGGCAAGTGAGGTTCTCATAGACTCATCTTTTATTAAGGCGGAAAGAGTCTGCTGCGGTCATCAACGACACAGTAAGCCATAACTTTCGCATCTTATTGTGCCGCATCGAGAGCATGGTAGCCATAACTTTCGTATACGTTTATCGTACCATTTGGTCATGGTCACATTCTTTGCAAAGCAAATCGACATCTGCTCCAACCAATTTGCTTAAGAGGCTTTCTCTAGTGCCCGTTTAGATTGCACATCTAAATAAAAACTGTTAGATCATTTAACTTACTAGAATCTAACGGCTCTCGTTCAGATTAACACGTAAAATGAAATCAAGCTTCCAAAATTTGCATTGGACGGTCCAAAAGGTTTAATAGTAGTCTTTGGTGCAGCCCCAATTAGCAACAAAGCCCATTCAGGTTCCAGCCCAAACAACTCATGTCCAAACGGTTGGACTACTACATCTTGTTTGAATGTGTTTTTAAAATGATTGAAATCGTTTTTGGTGAAAATATTTCACCTATTAACGCTTTTAGTAATTTTAAAAACATATCAAACCGAGAGCCACGTCGCCACACGCAGCCGCTGAGCTTCATCGATTCGTGCTATTTCAGTATCTATAATTATATGTACTATCTGCAGCTGGAATGTATCTATATGTGTATCTATAGGTTTCCATTTCAATGGTGGAGAGGAGGAGGAGGAAGCCACTGGTGCTTACTTCCACCAAAAGTCTCGTCAATTCCGTACTGAGTGAAGACCGCCCAGTCGACGGCGGCGGCGATGGCGACGAGTCTACGAGCTTGCAGTTGCCGCCGGGGATTCTTCGGCTGTCTAAGGACAGAACGGTCCTTTCAAACAGCCCCAAATTGGCTTCTCTCGACGACTCTGCTTTGGTCGGGCTGTCCACTTCTGCCCTCAAACGGCTCTCCATCACCTCCGGCTCGCTGGTACTTGTTCCAATGTTGATTCATATAAATTTTCCTGCTTTCTGTTTGGTTGCCGGGAAAATTGATCAAAGTACAAGAATTTACACTTGAATCCAAGCTGAATTTCCCGGCTAAAGTCTCAAGTTATCGAAATTTCGATTTCCAGAATGAATTATGGTAGAATGTTGTTGATTATGAATACATAATTGTGATTTTAAAGAATATTGAATCCAATTAAATTCGCAGATAAAACTAAAATGATCAAATTTTGATTTTGGAAAGATTGAAATTCATTAGTTAGATTTTTTGGGTTGAAGATTACACTAGAATTTTCTGTTCAGCTAGTAATTGATACCAGTATTCTATGTTGTTTTCTGGTTCGGCTGGATTTCGAATATACAAGGTGATTGTGAAGAATGTGGAGACAAACATACAAAGAACCGCTCAGGCCATTGTTCTTGATCCTCCGAACAGCCATGATTGCGCCGTGGAGATTGAACAATCCTTGTCTGAATTTTCTCACGCAATGCTTATTTTGCCTTGTTGTACTTTCCCTGGAAATGATCGAATTTTGTTGAAGCGGGAAGTTGCCTATATATCACCTCTATTAGCATATAACCTTGACTTGCACACATTGTGCTTCAAATCACTCGTTCATAGAGGGGAAGAGACTTTGGCATCTTATTTTGGAGAGAAAGTTGATGATGAGGTGAGCAGAAAAGGCCTTGAGGATTCTGTAGTTGGATTGCAGTTGGAGCCTCAGCCTCAGTTGCCGAGATATGCTTCTCATTTGAGAGCTTCTTTCGTGAAGGTACCGGAATGTGGTACACTTGACTCTCTTAAAGGAAATTCGTCCGTTGAATATGAAGATCGTCAAGAAATGATAGATTTGGCACTACATAACTACTTTGGAGTTGATAGGTTTCTAGCAAGAGGTGATATTTTCAGTATTTGTATAAATTGGACTTGCAAGTCAATGATGTGCATTCCTTGCAACCAAAGTTCACAAGATGGAAGCGATAACATCTATTTCAAGGTAATTTCCCTGTATTGTTCTTCCTAGCAAAAAAAGAATCTTAATATTGTTCTTTGGTTGCTTTTATACTCAACATATAGTACCAAGTCTGATCACAGGGTAAATTAATATCCTTAGGTTGTGGCCATGGAACCTTCAGACGAATCCATTCTCCGAATTAATCGCTCTCAAACAGCCCTTGTGCTTGGAGGGAGTGTCTCTTCTGCTGTACCCCCAGACTTATTGATTGCTGGAAAACAAGGTTTTGCACCTTTGCAAGGGGACACCGTAAAAATATTGGCTTCCATACTAGCACCGCCTCTCTGCCCATCAGCACTATCTTCAAAATTCAGAGTTTCAGTTCTCCTGTACGGATTGGCAGGTGAGTTTGATTTTTTCTTTTGTACTTTGCTTTTCATGGTGGCTTTGATGTTTAAATTGGAATGGTCTCTAACAAGATCACTCATCTGCAACTGTATGCAATCATCTTTGAACCTATTACCAGTTAGTAACAAAGATGTTGACCAAAAACCTGTCTGTTCTGGTTAAGATGTATTTTTCATGTGCCCAAGTGTGTAGTGTTATTAAGTACTGATTCAATGCTCACTGCAGGATGTGGTAAGAGAACTGTTGTTAGATACATTGCTCGTCGATTGGGCCTGCATGTAGTTGAATATAGCTGTCACAATCTAATGGCATCATCTGATAAAAGGATGTCTGTTTCACTAGCTCAAACCTTGAATACTGCTCAAAGGTGAGGCAGCACAAAGTGTTTAGATCTCGTAAAATTTGTCAGTTACGTTGCTCTAATACTGTCACATATACTTGGCAAGGCAGGCACAATCGTATTCATTTTTGTTACGTGTCTTTCAGTGATATTGTTAATTGCTGTATCAATAATTATCTTTGCATCATTTATTCAAACTTTTGTGAGAAGCCAGTCCATGCTTTTCTATCGTTGTTTTCTCTGTTATATTTGACAGTTTATCATTGTTTTTGTAGATTATTTCTTCTTTATATTGTTGCTTTTTTTTCTTATGCCAATTATGCTATCAGATACTCGCCAGCAATACTTCTTCTCCGCCATTTTGACGTTTTCCGGAATTTGGGCTCTATTGAAGGTTCACCAAGTGATCAAGTTGGAATCACTTCTGAAGTGGCTTCACTTATCAGGGAATTCACTGAGCCAATTTCTGATGAAGGAGACATGGATTTTGAAGGAAAGCACAATGGTGATACTGTAAGATGCAAATGCTTTAGATCCACATATCTTGGTTTAGGATACTTATAGAAACTTAGTCATTTTGATTCTCTCGAATGATAAATAGTTGTAATATGAATTTCTAATAATCTGTGCCTATTCATTTTGCATGGGTGTCCGTCCATTGATCTATAACTTTTTTGTTTATTATTTTTAATCTTAGTGGGGCATGTGCAGGATGCTGGGAAGATAGGAAGGCATCGGGTGCTGTTAATTGCAGCTGTTGACAGTACTGAAGGTCTACCACCAATTATTAGACGCTGCTTTAGCCATGAAATAAGTATGGGTCCTTTGACCGAAGAACAAAGGGTGAAAATGGTGTCACAGTCGCTGCAAACGGCTTCTGAACTTTTTTCTAATGTATGTGAGCAAATGTGTTGTTTCTATGTACCTTTTGTGTGCGGTTTTTTTTAATAGAAGTATAACTATGATGCATAGGCTATTCTTAAAAGCTGACCAATTATATTATATATATATATATATATATTCTTATAACCATGATTTGATCTTGTGTTGGTTGATACTCCACATGGTATTCATTGTAGTTTTTTTTGATCAAATTGGTGACTTTGATGGATCAGATTGTTGTTATTTGCAGACTGGTTCAGAGGAGTTTATAAAGGATATAGTTGCAGCAGACATCTGGTTTCATGCCTAGAGATATCCATGCTTTGATTGCTGATGCTGGTGCTAACTTGATTTCCAGAGGCAATGTTCTGATTGACACTGTGAAGTCGGAGGAATCAGATGGATCTCTCAGACCTGATGTGGAATCTGATAGTAAGTCCTCTGCAGTCGCACCTCAGGTTCTGAGGAAAGAAAACTTGACAAAGGCATTGGAGCGTTCAAAGAAAAGGAATGCAACAGCCCTGGGTACACCAAAGGTAATTTAGAGACAAGACTAACTTCAGTGTAATATTTTATTGTTTCTAAGAGTTTTATCTTTGATGTGGGAGGTAATAAAGATTTACTGCTAGAATCAGCAAGCAGTGTAGTAGTAATCTCATAGAACATTTTGAGTATATACAAGGAATTGTAAAAGTCATTTTTCCCATAGGTCCCTAATGTGAAATGGGATGATGTTGGCGGTCTTGAGGATGTCAAGAAGTCAATTCTGGATACTGTTCAGGTAGGCACTCTTTGTATATCTAAGCCTTTGTATGTTCGTTAGCAAGATTCCAGTAACTGGAAATTGGAAGTCTTCACTTACTTTTTGCTGTATTTGTAGCTACCTCTTCTGCACAAGGACTTGTTTTCATCTGGTTTACGAAAGCGGTCTGGTGTTCTTCTATATGGTCCACCCGGAACTGGGAAAGTAAGTTGCTCTGGACTTATCAATTTGCCCTCTTCCTCGCCTGGAGTGATTTGTTTTTTGCCACCTTTGATTTTCTTATTAATCCACAGACTCTACTGGCAAAAGCCGTTGCAACTGAGTGTTCCCTGAACTTTCTCAGCGTAAAAGGACCTGAACTTATCAATATGTACATAGGAGAGTCAGAAAAGAATGTTAGAGACATCTTCCAGAAGGTAAAGAATTCCACTATGATCAGTTGATCAGTATCCCTTCAATGAAAGAAGCTTATGATATTGGTTTTATATATAAATTTCAAAACATCCATTTCAAGTTTGAACTCGTGATTAAGTGATATTGTACATACTTTGCAGGCCAGGTCAGCACGCCCATGTGTTATATTTTTTGATGAACTTGATTCTCTTGCTCCAGCCCGTGGTGCCTCGGGGGATTCTGGGGGTGTTATGGACAGAGTGGTTTCTCAGGTGAAGTCTCCTTTTCTTTTTTTTTCCTCATGACTTCCGCATAATTTTTTTTAAGGAAAACTAATGAAAAGGGCCTCAAATCTTTACATTTTAATAAATAAAAAACCACCCACTAACTTTATTTAATAACAAGGACAAAAGACTAATTTTAAAAAAAAAAAAAAAAAAAAAAAAAAAACCAAACACTTCCAACTTGCGCTGGGGACGCATACCCCCCAAAACTTCAAACACTCCATTTTTTCTCCCATCTTTTTGTTTAATAGATTTTGTTTTTATTTTCCTACCCCTCGCTGTCGCCGTCACCTTTGGTCGACGCTTCAGACTCGCCTCATGTGGCAAGGCTGAGTTATATGAGGTCAGGAGGTGCTGCCTCTGTGACTGTAAGGTTCAGTCCGGTTAGCAGTAGTTACATGGATGAGGATATTCCACTGCCGCCACCGTCTCCTCTGCCGGATGAAGATTCTTCCTGGGATTACTTTGATCCTGTGGATGAGAGTGAGAGCTTTAGGTTTGTGGGAAGTAGTGGAGTGGATGTGAATTTTGATGATATCAAAGGGTGGAGACAGGGGAGGAGTGAAGAAGCTAGTCATAGTGTGGGGGAGATGGGAAGATGGGCAAAGGTTGGATTAGATGGAAGTAATGAACATTTTGAAGTTTCTGGTAATTCAATTAACCAAAACGATAGTAGTGTAGATGGTAACGCGAATTCGCTAAACTCGGGAGTTGATGGGTCTCTGCAAACAGGCAATGGTGAAGGGAGACAGTTAGTTGTGGGACGTAATGCCAATGGTGGAGCTACAAGTTTGACAGGCAAAGTTGGTGTTGAGCAGTCTGGTTCAAAGAAGGAGAAGAATGTGGGGGAGAAGGATTTATGTGCAGAAAGAGAGGACCCTTCAGAGTTTCATTTTAGTAAGTTTTCATAAACAGTGTCGTAAGTTTCATAAATAGTGTCGTAAGTTTTCATAAACAGTGTAGTAAGTTTCATCAACAGTGTAGTAAGTTTCATAAACAGTGTACCGTGAGTCCGTGCATCAGATTTTTTGTCATTTTTATTAAAATTATGTCTTTTTCATTAAAATTTAAGTTCTTTTGCCCTTTTTATTAAAATTTAAGGGTTTTTCATTAAAATTTAAGTCTTTTTAATTAAATAAAGTTAAAGCATGGTTTTTATTAAAACAAACTTAGTCCAAGCCCTTTTCATGAAAATTCCCTTTTTTATGATTCCATTGATGTTTTCTAAATGTGATAAGTTTTCTGTTTCGCTAGATGCTTGCAGAGATCGACGGCCTAAACGATTCAACACAGGTTATTGTCCTGGTATCTTCCTTTCTTAGAATAAGAAAGAAACTATACCTCACGCTTTATTTGGTTTGTACTAGGACTTGTTTATAATTGGAGCAAGCAACAGACCAGATTTGATTGACCCAGCACTTCTACGGCCTGGACGATTTGATAAACTGCTTTACGTTGGAGTAAACTCTGAAGCATCTTACAGAGAGCGGTTAGTATTCTCACATTTTCGGTTTCATGCCTTCATGTTTAAGAGACTAATCAAATAATGCATGTCAATGAATCTTTTCTTCACATTCTTAATGGCATCTCTTCTAGGGTCCTCAAAGCACTTACCCGAAAGTTTAAGTTACATCAAGACGTACCACTTTACTCCATAGCAAACAGATGTCCCCCGAACTTCACTGGTGCAGACATGTACGCATTGTGTGCAGACGCTTGGTTTAATGCAGCAAAGCGCAAGGTGAGTCAGATAAACTAATATCCTCGCTACATGTTAATGCTATCTGATATATGGGGTGTTAAATGGTAAGGTAATTAAGAGCGGAAGTGCATTTATGTTTTATTTCCGTAAAGTTGGAATATCCACCCATAAACCAGTTAACAAACGAGTTTTGAGACACCGAGGATTTCATATACTGAGATTGAAAACCTTCAAGTGCTCGATGTAGGACCTTGTATTGTCAAGATCATCCTGGACATTTTCTAGTCGACACTCAATACATGTGTAAATTTTTATCACAATAAACCTAACTAGATAAAGGAATGGTCCTGTATTGACTGATGGTATTTCATGCTCCCTTTCTGGTGCTGACGTTTGGTTTCGTGTAGGCTTTGAGTTCGGATTCAGATTCTTCCCGCACAGATGAACAATCGGACTCTGTTATTGTCGAATATGATGATTTTATCAAGGTATGACAATTGCTCTTCACTATGATTGAAGAATGTGAATAGTTATGTGTATTACCATACAAAGTGCTTCTCCAAAGCCAGTTTCTGGATTATCGCCTGACTGCCTTGTCCTCCCGTCTTATAGGTCTTAGGCGAGCTTTCTCCGTCGCTCTCCATGGCCGAGCTTAGAAAGTACGAGTTGCTGCGTGATCAGTTCGAAGGAGCTCCCAAGTGAATTCCCATCACATTAAAATGATCTGTGGGGAATCTAGTCTTTGAATCACTTATTATATAATCAAGTGTATAATGATATCAGTTTGTACTTCGAGGTTAGAAAAAGAAATATAGAAAACAGAAGAATAAGGAAAGATAGTATTTCCTTGCATGTAGGGTGAGCCTTGGCATAATCGAAATGTTGCTTCTTTGTGACCGAAAGGTCAGGGGTTCAAGTCGTGGAAACAGTCTCTTTTCAAAGCAAGGTAAAGCTACGTACGATAGAAGTTCCCCTCCCGACCCTCATAAAGGCGGTAGACTTGTTGGTTTGGAGCTGCCTTTAATATTTCCATGCGTGTACCATTAATTTGAAAAGGAGGTATTTGTTGATTTATCGTCTGAACTTTAATGTACAATAGGATCAAATTGTCGACTTTAGAACTACATTCTTCATTGGATCATGCTTTTTCTTTTCTTTTTTTCTCTCTGATATTTTAGGTTTAATTCTCGTAGATGACGAGTTTGATTACTTAATTATAGTTGGTTCATTATGTGGCTTACCTCAAGTCTCCACTCCACAATATTGTTGTATCAAAGAAAAGAAAACAAATTGACAGTCTATTCTAAACTAAGATAAAGGAATCCAAGTATCATAAAGCGTCATAAGGTACACATAAAATGAGGTCGACTTGGACCTATAAATAAATTGGACCAGAGGAAAAGTCATGCCGATTAAGAACGGATGTCCGATAATGGGCATGTACATGTTTCACACAATATTGTAGCACGTGAATTATTTGTTAATGCTACACTCCAAACCATAAGGGCATGTTTGATGGTCTAGTTGGAATAAGTTGTGACCAATTAAAATATATTTGAGTTCAGTTCGTTGTTTGTTGTGTCAAAATATGAGATGACAGGTTTCAAGTCATATCTGACCAATCCCTACCAACCCAATCCTATCTAGCCTAACCAATCCTTGCCAATCCAATTTTATTCTTAAGGCCAGAGGCCATCTAGCCTTACATTTGTATTATAACACATGACTAGTTGCTATTATATCATGTGACTATACCATATCATAACTTTTCGAAGATGTGTACAAACTTTTTTTTTTTTTTTTTTTTTGTCTTTTAATAAACGATATTATCTGCATTAAAGGGAGGAGGAATAAAAAATAAAACAAAGTAAAATAAGTGTGGGGTTGGTGGGGCTAAGCCTCACACTGCGCTAGACAATAATGTGATTCAAATTCGTCTTTAGCGAGAATCGAACTAAGACCTCTTACTTACAAATGAAGAGAAATATTAAGAAACCGTAGTATTAAGTGGCGTGTACAAAACATCGTTTAAATTCCATTTCTGATACTAAAATGCTTCTGTTTTTTGTTTTTTGTCAATTGGAAATACTAAAAGAATGCTATTTATGCTTCAATTTGGCGTTTGGAATCTTTGGATGGTCAAATTAAAGAGCACAAATCCAAGCACATTCTTTCATAATTAGCGAGGAGTATATTCCAAAAACCTTGTCCTATACTAACATTGAAGGACATGCTTCCCATTTGTAGGACCCAATTAGTGCCTTGTACTTTTAATAAAAAATAATTGTTGTCACTTAGTATCACGGTCTAGTGGTATTTCTCTTCATTTGTAAATAGTGAGGTTTTAGGTTCGATTCTCGTCAAAAGGACAACTTGAACCACATTATTAGCTAACCCATTGTGAGATTAATTCTACCTTCTTCCCTTAGTATAAATAATATCGTTTGTTTAAAAAAATAAAAAATAATTGTTACTATTTTTTTTTTAACAAACGATATTATCTAGCTAAGAGATGAGGTGGGTTAAACCTCACAATGAGTTAGCAATCATGAAGTTCAAATTCGTTTTTGGCAAAATTCAAATCTAAATTCTCTTACTTACAAATAAAGAGAAATATCATTATACTGTAGCATTAAGTTGCAATAAGTATTGCTATTTATAAGCTTACTAATTACTTGATGCCTTCTGACCGTCCATTTATATACAAAAACATCTGCCTTTACTACTTACTGATTTCCTTTTGATTTTCTGATATTTATTGCTAATCATTATCATTAGTCAGTTTCCCAAAAAATAAAAAATAAAAAATAAAAATTATTATCATTAGTCTCCATGATTTACGTCACGAATATTATTCGACTTTTTACATGCAATGAGGCATTTATTAGTATTTGCAAGATTTTTTTTTTGGGAAGTATTACGGGCATTCTAAAAATTTCATTCTACACTCCTCATAAGTGTTTTTTTTTTTCTAATATAGAAAGTTTAGAGTTTAGAATAAAATTTTTGAAGTGCTAATAACAATTCTTTTTTTTTTTAATCATAAATACATTTGCATAACGAACCCAATAAAATCATAAAAAAGAAAAGTAATTTATATCTAACAGACTCTAAGAGCACATGAAAAGTTTTATGCAAACAAATCAACCCCATTTACCCGCCCGTAGAAAGTTGTAATGGGACACCATTTAGTATCAAACTCACCATAAAAGTATATTATACATGCACTCGTGTAAGTCAAACATAAGATGTTCTCTAATTAAGTAGACATAGTACCGCTGATCGTGAAAAAAAAAATCAAAGAACTTTGGTTACGTTCATTGTTAACTTATGGGACAAAAAGCACCGCATATTTTTGTCTCAATTCTCAAGTGCAAATGTATTTGTCATTTAGTATTACATTTTAGTGATATTTTTCTTCATTTATAAGTGACGGGTTTTAGGTTCAATTCTCGTAAAATGCAAATTTGAATTACATTACTACTAGCCTATTATGAAGTTTAATTTACTTCCTTACTCCCTTAATATAAAAAAATATCGTTTATTAAAAAAAAAAAAGTGCAAATGTACTTTAGAAAAGAAAAACAAAACACATGCTGCTTTAGGATGGGCCTCTCACGTCACCTGCCTCGTGTATTTCGTGACTTTCATTCTTCACGGTGGGGTTTCCTACTTTGGTTTTAGATATTGTTCCAATAACAATAACAAAATAATGTTTGTCGATTGAGAGATTTTTACAAAACGAGAATACTTACTGCAGTGTTCCGAGTCATTAATATGAAGTCTTACAAAAATAAAATTACACATTATTTTATATTATTATGTGAATCACACGATGATGAGCAGCTGGTCTTTTCTTGAAAAAATATATTTAATAAAATAATGAGTTTTTAAAGGGAATTAAAATAATGGCATTAAAAAATAAAACCTCACTTTAAAAGCAAGCATTGTGCACAAGAACGGAATTGGAAAAGATAAAACTGCATATGTGATAACGAAATTGACAGCAAGAGCATCGGATGGTATTTTGTGGATAATCTATGTAAATGCTCCCAACCAATTATGTGGGTCCCTTCATATTTGTGGCGTGGTTATATCTGTCTGGATAGACGGAAATGGCTATTCTCCGGATCCCTTTTATCTGAACCCACTTAGCATAAAATTTAGGTCTTTGAAATTTGATTCAACGACTAAAGTTATTATAACTTTTAAAATAGCCTCTTGTTTTTATTCGTTGAATCAAATTTAAGAGCCCGAATTTTGTGCTCAGTTGACTTAGGTGGAAGGAATTCGGAAATGATCCATTTTTTATATAGATGACAAAAAGAGTGAAGTTTTTATAATATTTAAATTGTCAGTCGCTAATGAAGATTTTTTTGAACAAAATATATTACCTACATTGAGGGGAAGGAAATGAGCTTAGTTTCACAGTAGGCTAGCAATAATGTGGTTCAAATTCGCCTTTAGCGAGATGTGTTATGTTCAATTCTCGACAAATGTGAATTTGAACCACATTATTATAGCAAGTCCATTGTAAAGCTTACCACTCCCCCACCCCTTTAATGTATACTATTGTTTGTTAAAAAAAAAAAAAAGAAAAAAAAAACATGTAGGGTACTTAGTAAGTTAATTATTATTTTTAAATATATTTTAATAAAAAATTAAAATTAAATTAAATTAAATTAAAACAAAAAAGTTAAATAATAAAAAAGTACTCCTAAGTTGATAAGCACGAGTTAGGAATAATTCTTCACGGTGGGGTTTCCTACTTTGGTTTTAGATATTATTCCAATAACAATAACAAAATAATGTTTGTCGATTGAGAGAGATTTTTACGAAACGAGATTATTTACTACAGTGTTTCGAGTCATTAATATAAAGTTTTACAAAAGTAAAATTACATATTATTTTATATTACTGTGTAAATCACACTATGGTTAGTCTCACCTGCCATTAGCAGCTGGTCTCTTTTTGAAAAATATATATAATAAAATAATGACTTTTTAAAGGGAATTAAAATAATGGCATTAAAAAATAAAACCTCACTTTAAAAGCAAGCATTGTGCACAAGAACGGAATTGGAAAATAAAACAACTGAAATTGACAGCAAGAGCATAAGATGGTATTTTGTGGATAATCTATGTAAATGCTCACAACCCATTATGTGGGTCCCTTCATAATTGCGGCATAGTTTTATCTGTTTATATAGACGGCAAAAAGAGTAAAGTTTTCATAATATTTAAATTGCCCTTCTCTAATGAAGATTTTTTTTAACAAACGATAGGTAGGTAGGCAGGCTTAACTTCATAGTAGGTTAGCAATAATGTAGTTCAAATTCGCCTTTGACGGATAGACCTTACGTTCAATTCAATTATCGCCAAAAGTAAATTTGAATCACATTATTATGGCAAGCTCATTGACTCACTTTCCTACCCCTTAGTGTATACTATTGTTTGTTAAAAAAAAACATGTAGGGTACTTAGTAAGTTAATTGTTTTTTAAAATATATTTTAATAAAAATAATAAAATTTAAAATAAGTAAAATTAAAACAAAAGAGTAAAACAATAAAAAAAATACTCGTAAGTTGACGAGCACGAGTTAGGAATAATTCAGACTATCATTTCAAGTAAGTAAACATATGTTAGCTATTTTAACATTTTGCAGTTACAATGAATGTAAAAAGGAAGGCAATGATTTGAAAATATATTTTAACTATTTCAAAGTACGTGTTTGAACACTTCTTCTATGTTCACCGGCAAATAAATAAATTTTAAATTAAGTTCATATTAAAATGAATGACTGACTAACATATTATCTGATGAACAAATTTTAGTATATATTGTATCACAGAACTCAAATTTTCCAATTTGTCCTTGAAAATTCAATAATCTTGTATTGATTTCAACCAACGGTTGTTATACAAAGCTCAAGAAACAACATTGAAATAACTAACAATTTGTCACACATGAGTTACAGTGAATTATTGCTTCCGATAACTAAATTGAAATTAAAAATAAATAAATAAATAAACTCCAGACATGACAACCACATAAAGATAGGGACATTTTTGTCTTAAAACATATGTAAGCATGGGAAATGGGTCATTTCCGGATCCCTTTCATCAAATTCACTCAATCAATCAATTTAGATATTTGAAATTTGATCAAACGGCTATAAATAGGGAATCTCTTTAAAAATTATAATAATTTTAACCATTATATCAAATTTCAAAGATCCGAATTAAGTTGATTGGGTGTATTTTATGGAAAAGATACGAAGAACATCCCTTTCCGTAAGCATAGACCGGTCAACCAGTTGAAGTTTGCTGTCTCCAGTATCCACCAAACCCACTTGGTGCGTGCTTCTTTCTCTTTCAATATTATTATTATTATTTTAATTATTTTCTTCTGTGAAACACTGTGGT
This sequence comes from Pyrus x bretschneideri, assembly GCF_019419815.1. Lineage (NCBI taxonomy): Eukaryota > Viridiplantae > Streptophyta > Magnoliopsida > Rosales > Rosaceae > Pyrus > Pyrus x bretschneideri. The sequence continues at coordinate 5,153,926 of NW_025999557.1, forward strand.
AAATACTAAATAATTCCTTTTTTAAATTAATTTCGAATTTATATTTTTCGTTTTTGATTTTCCAGTGTTGCTCTGCTCTAATTTTTTTTTTTTTTTTTTTACTTTTTTTTTTCCACCTATTTAAGTCGTTTTTTACAGTACGGAAAAGTCCTGTTTGGGGGGATAGGTATAAAAGAACATGCTTGATTCGCCAGCTGACAAGTGGATAAATGGTAGAGAGTTTTTTCTCCCCCACGCGCTTGGATTCTATCGAGTTTGCTTTTGTGCCCCGAGCTTGCAATAGGGCGGCTTGTTCGGTGGCTTTGTATGTTAAACCGTAATGAAGGTTACCATAGATCGAGATTATTGTTTCCTAAATTTTTATTCGATATTTTTGTTGAGAATGTAAATATTGTTATCTGAATTGATTAATAAACTATCCGATTTGACCAAAAAAAAAAAAAAAAGACAAAGTTGCTGCATACAAAATAAATTTTTTTTTTAAATGAGACAATTAATAACAAGTCACGATGTTACAATCTAACATGCCAGATAGTTCAAAACAAGATCCTAACAAATCAATTGCTCAGATTACAATTTCTCAACATAACATGCCAACTAGTTCAGAGTAATATTCTACTATTCAACATTGCATGCCAAATGTTCACATCTAGTCCCAATTACTAGATTTTAACTGATAAATGACTAAATTTACAGTCTGGCACCATAATGTGCAAAATAGTTCAAACAAGATTGTTGAACCAATAATTCAAATTTATAGTTTGGCAACATGACATGTCAGATTGTTAAAATATGATTCTCTTGATCTTATGATTCAAATTGAGAGTCTAGAAACTTAGCATTTCGAGAGTCCATACGAGATTATGTTAAATAAATGATCCTTGTTTACAGTCTGACAACACAAAATATCAGGTACTTCATGCAAGATTTGACTAATAAAATAATCCAAATTTATAGTATGTTTTCCTCTAATTCAAAAACGAAATTACTCTTCTCGAAACGCTATCTACATATTATTCCAAGTATAACAATCTATACAAGGTACCATTTAGACCATCTCCAATGGTTGGGCTAAAAGCCAAAATTTTTAGCCCAGAAACAACTTTTCTGCTCCAACCGTTCTGGCCTAAAATTTTAGCCCGGGATTATTAAATAATGAACTTATGCTATTTTTTTTGTTAAATTAATTTTTTTTTTAAAAATAAATATGTAGACTATCGTAAATTAATTTTATGAACATTTTAATCTAAAAAAATTTAAATTCCGATAAATATTGAAAAATCACTAAATTTAAATTCAAGCTCCTCAATGTCATGACACACTCCGTAAAGATTTGGTTGAGCATGTATGGCGCCGAGAAGGTGAACGTTGATGATGTTGGTTATGCATTTATGTAATAATTTTAAGTGTACTATGTTGTTATTTTCTAGTAATAAATTTAAGTGTCTTTTTGTGCAAAGTATTTTGTCTAGTACGTTGGATAAATGATAAAATGGAGGTTGAATTATTGAAGGCATCTATTCTACATCAAAGTGGGGAATAATAAGACATAAATTATTGGATAATTAATAAGACATAAATTATAATTCACAAACCACAATTAATAAACTTAATTAATAAAGTACATAATTAATAAAGCACATGATTAATAAACTTAATTAATAAAGTACATAATTAATAAACTTAATTAATAAAGCACATGATTAATAAACTTAATTAATAAAGCACATAATTAATAAAGCACATAATTCATACAACTACATAAACTTAACAATCATATCCACTATCTTCACTTGGTAATGGATTTCGTTGAAATGTTGGGATATAGGGTTGAGAAGATTCATTATCTTGAAACATACTCCTTGAGGTAGACTTTCGCATAATTTCCTTTTGCTTACCACGTAAGAACTTCTTCCTCTCTGGAGTGTATTGGCTGAGGTCCTTCATCATGAATTCAATTTCAAACCTATTTTCCTCCCTATCCGAGATTTCCTTCATTTGCAAACGCATTCGAGCCGCTTCTTCTTGGCAAGCGCTATGAGTTTCGTTCAATTTTGCCATTCCGGTATCAAAGTGTCCACTCATCAGATCTTGGGACTTCCCTTTTCTCTTTGCTTCCTTTTGCTTATCTCTTCCTGGGGGCCTTGCAAAAGAAGGAGATGGGGTCATTTCATCGACACCTTCAGCAACACCTTCATCTTCGGCATTTGTCTGTGCAGCTTCACGTTGAAATAATCTTCCCCATTGTTGGTCCGCATCGGTTCCCCACCTTGGACAATCCTTGAGGATGTCCCAAGCATGTTGCAACTTAAAAACTTGATTTTTTGGTGTTACTCTTGTCTTGTAAATTTCCATTGCTTTGTCACCCTATGCAAAAAATACATAAAAATAATTAGTTGCAACATAATATTATGTACATGACAAATAAAATATCAAGAACAAAACTCACAATTTCTATGGCGCTCCTCCCACTAGCCATGCCAACCACGGCTCTCTCCAAGCTTCCCTTCCATAAAGTGCATGCTTTGTTGATAGTCTTCCACCGATCATAAACACCACCACCATCCCGCCTGCTACCATTGCAGTTTTCTTGAAACTTTGCAATGATTTTATCCCACAAAACCTTCTTATTTTGATTAGTGCCAACTGCACCATCTTCGCTAACAGAAACCCATGCCAAGCATAGAGCAACATCTTCCTCACAAGTCCAATTACGACCTCTAATATGCTCTCTTGCCATGTTGAACAATTTGGAAATGGAAAGAAATGGTAGAAAGATAAATTGGAAGAATTGTAAGAGAAATTTGAGTTTTGTGTGGATGTTTGAACAAATACATAGGTATTTATAGAGTTTTTGGGTGAATTTTGAGTTAAATAATTTTTTTTAATTATTTTAACCGTTAGATTTAAATTTGGGCCGTTAGATCTTTTTTTTTACCGTTAGATTTGATTATATTTGATCTCAGCCGTTGGATTCAATGTATTTTAAAATAACATATTTTAAAAAATCAAATTTGAATTTGGACCGTTGGATCAACCAACGGTCCTTGAAACACATCCGTTGGATTGCAAAAATAGCCGTTGGACTTCATCTGGGTGGCCGACAACCCGCTGACAGCGGGGCCCACCCTGTCGGGCACGGTCTGCAAGCGCTCCGCGTGGGGCGCGTTCGCGAGTGAGCGGGCCGAGACTGGCCTTTGGGCCAGCGAGTCCAGTCGTGGGGGGGGGGGAATCTGGGGGGAATTTGGCCCAACTTTAACATTTGGCATTTAGCCCATTGTTGGAGATGGTCTTAAGAAATTGTAAATATATTTTTAAAGTAACTCAGTAATGCTTTTATTGATTATTTATTCCAACGTTAGTTTTTAATTTCATTACAACCTACGTTCAAGTAATTATAGAAACTCGATATAAAATCCAGCATGAAAAATAATCCATATAAACATATATTATATGAAAACATATATTTTTGGTAATCAAAAGTTTAGAGATAAGGGAGACTATTCTATTACAGGACATACCACAAGTCTCTTTGAGGACTTACGTAAGAGTCCTAGCCCCTTTTTTAGTTTTTGCAGGTCGCCAACCAAGAGGAATTGCCAACAACGGTACTCGAACCTAGATTTTAATTTATAATAAAAAACGATCCTTACTAACTCAACCAACTATCGTTGGCTTATATGAAATAGATTTCATAACGACATTATGCTCGTACGTTTTAACTAATTAACAAACTTGTAATCTATTGTAGAACATTCTTGCTATCACACTACTACAAAAATCACCTGTACTTCACAATTAGAACACTTCACCTATGGAAACTACATTTTTTTTCTCAGGGCCGAAAAAGGGAGAAGCGTGCAACCACGCGCGTATTCTTGCGTCTCAAACTATAAATTCTCAGTCTTTCACAACAGGGCCATTACATAAAAAAGAGGAAATATAGGGGCCAAAACGAAATAAAAGGAAATATGTAAACGGTGTATGCTGGTTAGATCCTGGTTCTTTCCTAATTCTACGTGGACACATAAATTACAAAAATTAATATTATTGCCAGAAAAATATGATTAATTAATTAATTTTTGCTTCGAGCGAAAGAAAATAAAAATAATCAGAAATTAAGAAACCGGCTGCTGTAAACACCAAAAACCAGAGAGAGAGAGAGAGAGAGAGAGAGAGAGAGAAAGAGGAGAGAGAGAGAGAGCCCTGCTGAATTAAATTTTCAGCTCAAAAGAATTTACACGCAGAAAGCGTCTCCGAAAAGCATAAGATTGTCGCTGTTGGCGAAATCGGAGCTTTTAGAAACCCAATTGGGTTTGTTTAATTTTATAAATTCGTTTTTTAATTCGGGAAATTTTGGAAGATTTGAATTTTGGGATTTGGGGTTATTGATTTTTGAGGGTGTTTGTGTGATCGGGTGGGAATTTGATTGATAGGGATTTTGGATTTTGTTGAATGGGTCGTGGTTTGATTAATAGTTGAAGAATTTGAGAGAGAGAGAGAGATTTGTGGATGATTTCTGTGGGGACTAGGGATGCAAGGAAGGGGATAGAATTAGGGTTTGCAGGTAGGATAGAGATGGAGGATACTGAGCTTGAAGAAGGCGAAGCTTGCTCTTCCCACATCAATGAATACGATTCCAACATCGATGTCGATGTTGCTCTCTCTTACATCGTAAGCATATAGAAACACATATATGTATTTATACATGTAGATTTGGATATACTTCTGTTTATGCTGCTTAAAAGTTTGATCCTTACATGAATATCGGTTTTGAATTGCTCGAATTTTTTTTGGGTTGACTTGTATGGTGTGTAGATCCGAGCTAATGGAGTTTGATTGAAATTGAATTTTACTTTGATTATGTTAAGAATTTAAGGGCACGTAATGGAACGAGAACTTTTTATTGAATTAAATTTGAGTAGAAATCTCTTACTTGAGCTTAAGATGCTTGAAGACTTGATATTTGCTTTCAGGGAGTGGAGCTGAAGTTTAGGACTTTGTTACTTAGCTCATGGTTGTTGTAATGTACTTGCAGTGTTAACATATCGTATTCGTCCACTTTGTAATGTAAGGATGTATCCCTCTTTGACTTATGGTCTGGCATGAAAATGCTGTTTTGAGGGGTTGGATCATGCGAGTAATTGGTTTTTGCGCTGAACTTACTGGTTATTATAACTGTTTAACGTGCCATATAATGTGCCATGAAAACGATTCAGTTTTGGAATCCATATTGATGTACTGTGTAGTTATGAGTTATATGGGATTGTAAAATCTGAATGTTAGAATCAAGTTGTGTAGAATTTATCTACGTTAGCTTCAAATGCGATGGGTGACCTTTTGGAATTTGAAACTGGGGTTTTGAGATTCTGATACTGATTTAAGTGTTGTTGTAGGGTCATGAAGTGTGATTGCTTTAGGTAGTTAATATTTGGTAGCTCGACAATTTCAAATCTTAAATCATAAAGATGCCTAATCTTATGAAAGCGTTATTGAAGTATAACCGTCTTGTTTCTAGCTCTTATTACTTTGCGTCTCTTTAGACGAGCTTTGCATTTTAATGACAGATACTGCTCTCTCTGGTATTAGGATGATAAAATTCAGGATGTTTTGGGACACTTCCAGAAAGAATTTGAAGGTGGAGTTTCTGCGGAGAATTTGGGTAAGTCAATTTAAGAGGATTACATTATCTCTTGTGCTTGAGAGATTCATTAATTTTAAGTTCCTTCTCTTTAAGTAACGAGTTGGCAATCAATACATTGCAACAGGGGCAAAGTGGGGTGGGTATGGCTCATTTTTACCTTCCTATCAGAGGTCTCCAGTGTCGTCTCATCCAAAGACTCCGCAAAAAGTTCAGAACTGCAGCTTACTCAAATCTCCCAACAATTTGAAACTTGAGGTATCAACTCTCAGCATATGATTTCCTACTTATATCTAGTTCTGTAGACAAACCTTTGTCTTGTAGCGGTTTATTTGACAATTATCAGTGTACTTGAGCATCCTTCATTATTTTTCTACACAGGCTGGTCAACGTAACAACGCAGTTTGTTATAATACACCTCAGTCAGTGGGAGTTGGACCTGCTTCTACAGGTTCCACTTCGCTTGTTGCACCAAAGGCACCCTCAGCAAATGATCCAGTCAAACAAGAAGGAAGTGTGTCATTAATTCAAGCTGACCAGTACGCTCCTCGGCATGAATCTGCAAACAAGAAAGATATTAATTCATCAGACCAGAAAACACTGAAGGTGCGACTTAAAGTGGGATCGGATAACTTGTCAACACGAAAAAATGCTATCTACAGTGGGCTTGGTCTTGATGCCACATCGTCTTCCTCAGTAGATGATAGCCCTTCCGAGAGTGAAGGGATATCTCATGAGCCTCAAGATGCCCCATTTGAATCTCCCACCAGTATTCTTCAGGTGAATCATCTCCCTGTAATATTCAGATGTTTTCTGTTTCTGAAATAGTGTGCTTAATCTAAAACATTTCTTTTGGCGGTGCTCTGGAGCAGATTATGACTTCCTTTCCCATGCATGAGGATATGATGTCACCTCTTCACGATGACCTCATTTACTTAATTGAAAGGAAAAGCTCCTAAAAGAGGGTAGAGTGAATGGAAATCATACCATGGAGGGAGGTGGGAAAGTGTCAGGATCGAGGAAAACAAAATCGGTTGAAAGAAATGATTAGGATGGAACTGGGCTTCTGTCAAAGAAGGAACATGACATTGACATGTTTGCTTGTGAGGAGCTTGTTTCTAAAACCTTGAAGCTCCCACTTCTATCTAGTTCATTTTCTACTGTCAATGATGTGATAAAGAGCAAAGAAATGGATAAGAAAACTTTAGTGAGGGATAAGGTCTTCCCTGGTCAAGCAGAAGATGAACCAATGGAGCCAATTTCCACCCAAGAGGATGGCTGGGTTGAAAAGCGAAAAGCCAAGTTGGCTGGAAAGGTTCAGGAAGATAGAAAAGTGAATGTGAGTGTGGATGTTTTGGTTCATCCAAAGAAAGAGGGCCATTGCAGAGTAGAGAAGACTTATGAATCGGTAAAAGGTGACTTAAATGTTTCCAAAGGGAGGAAAGCTCTAAATACTGAAGTCATGGACCATTCAAAGCAGAAAGTCAATCAGAAGGCTACATCACATGAGGTAGATGATAGAAGACTATTTTCTGGGAAGGAGTATCCAGTACCTGGGGAGAAAAACAAACAGAAGGAAAGTCACAGGACCCTGGTTGCTGAGTTTCCAAAAGAAAGCTCAAGGGTTGGTTCTTCTTCAGCGCCCAAAATGAAGGGCACTCTTGCAAATAGTTCTAATATTGATCAAAGCAGGGATACATATAGAGATTTGTTTGGCGATATAGATGAAAAGAACCAAATGAATTTATCTGAACTGCTGTTTGAAGATAAGCTTAAGGAATCTGATGCTGTTGCAAAAAGCACATCTGCAGTTAACAGTGCGTCAAGGGAGAGACAAAGTGGCAATAAATTTGATAAACCATCAATTGCAGACTCATATCCTATGATGGCTTCAAATATAGCCCCACGCTCTGGAAATGGGCCTGTGTCTGCTGTGCCTCCTGCTACGGGGGCTCCTGCACTGATAAAAGATAATTGGGTGTGTTGTGACAAGTGTCAGAAATGGCGGCTTCTTCCATATGGTACAAACCCGGAGAGCCTACCTGAGAAGTGGCTATGTAGCATGCTTAATTGGCTGTAAGTTCCTTTATCGTAGGCATTTTCTAACCTATCTATCACTACGTTCATTACAGTACATAGTATATCGCTGCATCTACAAAACCTGTAGTGGTATACTGATGTATGCCATTTTATAATTTGTGACTGTTCATTCCAATCTCTCTCGCTTTCTATATCTCTGAAGCTCATCTCTTGATTCAAATGTAGGCCTGGGATGAATCGGTGTAATGTAAACGAGGAGGAAACAACAGAAAAGACGAAAGCTCTAATTGCACAGTACCAAGTTCCTGCCCCTGAGAATCAAATAATCTGCCCAGAAATCCTGGTTTAATGGAGGGAGTGGCATTGCCTAAGCCTCGAAACCCTGACCAAAACCTTGAAAATTTTGGTTTGCCTGCCATGCCTAGTGGTGGAAAGAAAAAAATTGGAGCAAAAGAATTGCCAAATGCAACTAATAAAGATGGTTCCATTCAGTTTCCAAACTCTATGAAGAAAACCATGCAGGCATCGGTGAAGAGTAGAAGCTTGAATGATGTGAATCAGTCTCCACTGCCAAGTGAACCTGATTTGCAGCAGCTAAGCAAGTCCAGTGACATGGCAGTGGAGAAACGAAAACACAAGTACAGGGAGAAGCATAGAGATTTAGAGCGCTCTACTGAGGGGAGGTACTGTATGAAACAGCATTTTTTTTTTTTTTTTTTTTTTTTTTTTGTGCTTTTAAGACTTCCTTAATTAATGTGAATGCTATTTACGTACTAATACAGCATGTCAAACAGGTGACTTCAAGAATTTAAAGATAAAGAATAGAAGAGACTCTGATCCAGATTCTTCTAGAGCTTCCAAGAAAATCAAGACTGAAGTTAAACATATCAATGATGAAGGATGGGCATCAGACTACAGTGGGGCAGTTGGGGAGGTAGGTCCTAGCTCAAGTGGTGGTTTTCTGACTGCTGCTGCAGGGAAAGATCAAATTAAGAACAGGTCACATGCCGCTTCTATTACAAAAGCAAAAGATGAAGCTTTCTTAAATAGTCGATCCTTAGATGTGGGAAACATTGATTCTAAAGGTAGATCAAAAAAGAGAAAACTGAAGGAATCCTCCGATTCTCAAATTCATATGGGTTCCATTCCAGCTACAGGGCATTATGTTGAGGATCATTCAGTCGCCGTGAAGGAGGAGTTTAGTGAGAACTACCGCAGGAAAGAAAAGAAGGCAAGGTACTTCTAAATCCGATGGGAAAGAGTCTAGTGCAAGCAAAGGAAGTGGTAGAACAGACAAAAAAAGCAGCCATGCAAAGAACCAACAACATAGAAAAGATATCGGTAGCAGCTTAACTCACCGGAGTAGGAATGATGTGGATTCCTTGAAAAAAGATTTGGGATCTGTACAGGTTCCTATGGCTGCAACTTCAAGCTCCTCCAAAATCTCTGGCTCCCAGAAAACCAAATCCAGCTTTCAGGAAGTTAAAGGTTCACCTGTAGAATCTGTCTCATCTTCACCTATGAGAATATTGAATCCTGATAAGCTTACATCAGTACGCAGGGACCTCATGGGAAAGGATGAATCACAAAATGCTGGTCATTTTGCCATAGGTAGCCCAAGAAGGTGCTCAGATGGCGAAGATGATGGTGGGAGTGATCGATCTGCAACAGCAAGGAAGGACAAAGTCTCCACTGCGGCTTATCATGGGGCCCGTGAGTCTTCTGTGCTTGATTTCCAGGACAGAGAGAATGGAAAGCATTATCACTCTAATGGATCGCACCCAAGAAAGTCAGGGAAGGGATACTCTTCTTCACTGTCAAAGGACAAGAACAGGAGCTTTGAATCTGATTTGGACATTGGTGAGGCCAAGAATTCTAATGTTCTCAGTGAACAGAAAGATCATTCACCCTCCCATGGAATAAAACCCGGGGATGGTAAAAACAAGTTGCAGGAGAAATTTGGGTCTAAATCTGGTGAAACTGAGAACAAATATGTCAGCAAGAAAGATGTTACTGGAAAATCTTCCATTGAGAGCAGTAAAGGGGAAGGTCAGTCGAATTTTGGGGGGCATGATGGCCCAGATGTTAAGCCAGAAACCATTTGCAAAAAAGATGCAATTTCTACTCCCAAGCAGAATTCACTGCAAGATTGTGATGGTGAAAAGTCATCAAAGATTCCTTCTGAAAAAACTGAACGAGTGGATGCAGGCTCAGTTAGGGGGAGGTCACTACCCTTGCCACCCTCTGGTGGATTTCAAAATGAGATTACGGGTCGTTGTCCCCGACCAGCTGTGGGTTCTCAAAAAGGTAATGGTGCAGATAGCTCACAAGTTGATGCCTCTGAAGGTAATGATGCTCTGAAGCAAATACAAACCAGAAGGTTGATAATCAGAATGGAGCTCAGTATATCAGTTCAAGGCATCTTGCACAGAATGGGCACAGGGCCAGGGATATTGATGCCCCTAGTCCAGTTAGAAGGGACTTCCGGCAGCCAGGCTGGTACTAATGCTCTGAAAGAGGCTAAAGATCTAAAACATCTTGCTGATCGTGTCAAGGTTTTAACCATCGTATTTTATGATTAGATGTTGCTTTTCTCCTTTCTGTGATAATCATGTGTAATACTAATCCTTGCAGAACGCCGGGTCTTCCGAAAGTACAGGGCTTTATTTCCAAGCGGCTGTCAAATTTCTTCATGCTGCATCTTTGTTGGAGAACATTGATAGTGCCAAGCATATTGACATGACTCAGTGCATGCAAGTGTATAGTAGCACCGCGAAACTATGCGAGTAAGTCAAATTTGAGCCGTGTTAATACTTATTTTCTCGTGGCACATGCACTGGTTTTGGGTCTTAGTGATCATATCTGTGGACTTGTGCAACCTTGCTGTGAGTCCTCCTCTACCCTTTGTGGAACCCTGCATGTGCATTGGGATCCATATATGGTTGTCCGCAATTTTAGGTGGTACTTTCAACTATATTTTTGTGGTTTTTACCATCATGTATTTGGACTTGCATCGAAAGCCCTTTTGGATTGGTTGGGAGGGGTGACAAAGAAAGTGTACTTTTGGGGTACGCATAGTATTAGCTCTTAGGATGTAGGGAGTGATCTTCTTATACTGTTGAAGCTGTAATCTGTCTTTTGCATGTGGGATGTGCTTTTGGGCCGTGCTAGGTATTGATTGTGTCGTCTTTGGTCATTAGAATAGTTATTGGCATGTACTGTAGTGGCACGTATAGGAGCCATTCCTATTTTTTAAGTGTGTTCTTTGCAGGCTTTTATATTCTAATGGGTTCTGGAGCTTTCATGCTTTTATGCTTTTCCTTGTTAATTAAAAATTATCTTATAGGTTTTGTGCACATGAATACGAGAAAGCCAAGGATATGGCTGCTGCGGCTTTGGCCTACAAATGCATGGAAGTGGCTTATATGAGGGTGATATACTCCTCGCATGCCAGTGCAAGCAGAGATCGTCTTGAGTTGCAAACAGCTTTACAATTGGTTCCTCCTGGTAAGTTGACCAGCGTCCTAAGTGAGCTGTTATTTGGTGCTAGAGGAGCTGCAAGGCTCTTAGGTAGCCTTGTTCTGAGTTGCTGCTAATTTGATATCCGTCTTGTTGCTTTTCTATCAGGTGAATCTCCTTCTTCCTCTGCCTCTGATGTTGATAACCTAAACAACCCCTCAACGTTAGACAAGGTTGCCTTACCCAAGGGCGTTAGCTCTCCCCAAGTTGCTGGAAATCATGTTATTGCTGCCCGAAACCGTCCCAATTTTCTCCGGATGCTCAATTTTGTAAGTTTATGTAGATCCTATTCTGAAACTTTAATTTGTTTCCCTTGTACTGTTGCACATTTTCATCAGAATTATTTTTCTAAATCTTTAGTATGTATAACGTGGTCAGAGAAGGGCATGAACAAGAATTGACTGTCAATTTATTTAGAATGGGTATTCTCTTTTCACAGTAGAGAAGTGTGGACGATGATGAACATTTTGTAAATATGATTTCTTGCAGGCTCAGGATGTAAATTTTGCAATGGAAGCGTCGAGGAAATCGATGCTTGCATTTGCAGCTGCTAATACAAACACGGGAGATGCTAAGCGTGCAGAGGGTATATCTGCCATTAAAAGGGCTCTTGACTTTCACTTCCAAGACGTGGAGGGATTACTACGTTTGGTACGGCTCGCGATGGATGCTATCAGCCGTTAAAAAAGGCAAGTAGTTGTGGGATGATTCAACCCTAGCAAAAGGTCTATTGGTGAATCCTTGGTCTCATGCCTTAAGGAAGGCAGAAAACGAGTCTGGTCTTGATACTTCTGCTGAACTGCTCGGAACATCTGTTGAGCGACTGATTGTTTCTCTTCATGTTTCAAATACAGCGAACGCCTAGTCATTTTATTTTATGTGGTCTCGAATCTGCTTTCAAGCACTGACAAGTCATTGTCAAGTACGGCTCTGATGAAAAGATTCTGGAGCAGCTTCTGAAAGTGGATTTACTTCATCAAGAATGTGAGGGGCGATATAATAGTTGTATATAAGGACTAGAGAACCGAGTTCTAAAATCAATAGGGGGTTTGTTTTGAGTCCCAAAACCAGAACTTACAGCTTTGGAGATTCTTTATTGTTGAGACTGTTAACTTATCTTGATAATTCGTTATGTTGAACTTTGTGGAGAAGACTGGCAGCTGCCAGTGTGTGCACATACTATCTGATCTTGATTCAACAGTTGGGACCACACCGACACTGTAGAAAAGGGTGGAAAAGATGGAAATCGTAGGTATGCTGTTTTTTCTAATAGATAATCTGTATTTCCCGTCAAACCTTTCAGTTACCATTTGCACTTTTTTGTCTGAATTTGATTTTGATACGTGTTACATGTGCAGGTTGTCTTCACTTTTGTTGTAGTTAGGATATCTTCTTTGCGTTAATAGAGATGAAATCAGATGAAAAAGAAAGAAAAAAAACATTATCAGCGAATTATTATCACTGTTATGCATGTTAGCTCGAACCTGCTGCGCTTGCCTGAGTTTCTTTCCTCAAAGGTTTGTTAGCCGTAACTGTTGGTGGAAGTTTGATGCTTCATTCTAAGTGCATTCATCTCTAACTCTGTCTATTTTCACTTTATCTTGCCAGTGGCGACAATGTATATATACTAATCATTGAATCGGGATTATTGAAGAATCTGCACGTGTTTCCATCTGTAAAGAGAAGGGGATCGGTTGGATATTATTAACTCGGTCCTTCAGATCTAACAGGTAAGGTTCTAATGATTTAGCAACGTTAATCTTTTTTGTCAACTTCAGATAATTAAAGATATATTTGCATACATGAGAGGAGGGCAGGATTGAGCCGAATTACTCTTCTTCTGTACCCTTCCCTTTCGTCTTTACTCTTGATTCTCCTTTGATTTAATTCAATCCAAGGGCTAGAGAAAGAGAGAGGAGTGTCGGGAAGTAGAAAATCACTTTCCCATTTATGTGGCATGTATGAGAGATGTTCTAGGGTTTTAAGTAAGAATGCAACAAATCCAGAGACGTCTGACTGATCGCTATTGTTAGTGCAAGTCTTGTAGATTGAATTTGAGGAGCGTATAATGTTTTGCTAACCAAACTGGGTCTCTGCTTGCAGGTTGAGCAGCGGGGATAGTTGCGATTTCTGCAGCCCTAGCGAGTAGACGTATGAATTCGGTGTGATATTCTCGTTTTGAATTTTGCCGGATGTGATGTGGATAGTATAGTTTCCCAACAGTTAGTGATTAAACGATTGTTTAGTGAGAGAAATAACATTTGTTTAGGTTTACACAATAATGTTTAAAATCAGTTCAGTTAGCGATGGTTATTATCCGGGTTTTATAAATTATTCATGGAAAAAAGCCGGAAATGTCAACGGGAGATTTTGAGTGCTCTCTTTTCTGTTCAGTATTTTATGCTCTAAGACGGAAAAATACATTTTGTAGGTTTTTATAGGCCGCAACATCTCTAGAATTTCTTCCATGAATTTTATGGTGAAAAATTGTGACTATAACTCAGTAATTCTTGGCTACCGAGTACTATGGTCTGGTGATATTTTTCTTCACTACAAGCGAGAAGTCTCAGGCTCGATTTCCATAAAATGTGAATTTGAGTCGCATGATTGCTAATCCTCTCTTAATGTAGATAATAATATCGTTTGTTTAGAAAAAATAAAAACTCGTAATTTAGTGAAAATGGAAATTGTTGAGTTTTTGCAAGACATTTTGTGTGCACGGTAAAGAAAATATTAGTCGGGGCTCGGGCTATGGGAAGGCGAATATCATGCGGAACGTAGTTAGTTATAGTTAATGGTTTTGAGACCAACAACTCACCCCTAAATTACATGGTCACTTGGCGACCAACGAATGCTTTTAATGTTTCAAACTCAACTGTTGAATTTGATATCAAACAAAGAATGAACGAATGAGTTTTTAATGTTTTAATCCCAACTCTTAATATGACATGAAATCAATCTATGAGTGACCATATATCCTTAGTCGTTAGGTAACAAAGAGAACGGAACTCACGAAACACATCCATATTCCCTTTCCCATACATCAATCGAACCTCTCCAAACCCACTTGTGTTACAAAGGAAACTTTTATAGTGAAGCATAAACCGAAAGAGAAAAGGTTAACACTGGTTTTGGGCTTGTGCTTTTAAATTGATTAAAAACGCTTTTAAAAAAAATATTTTTGAGTTCCAAAAACACAGTACTTTTTGCAAGAAACATCAGTTATATATTTCTTCCAGAAAACACCTTATGTGCTTTTCTAGAATTTACTTGCAATTTTATTAAAGATTGTTTCTAAAAAAAAATTCATTAAAAGCACTTCCAGCATTTTAAAAACACTTTCAAACGAGCTCTTAGCCTTCTAAAGGTCGTTAAGCAACCACGAAAACACTAAATAGCAGTACAAAAATCTTAATATTATTGCCAATAATAATATTCCCCCCCCCTAAGTTAGAAAAACATAGATAATGGATCAATTGCACAAAAACTCGTCTGAAAAATCCTAGCATTTCTAAAAGAGCTGCACACAATATACAGCAGATCTCTCGGGTCTCAAATCCGAAGACGAAGAAGAAGAAGAAACTATGGCTCGAGCTTTCTGATGAGGGTGTTCAACCAGTCCCTCCTACACCCAAGCAATCGAATCAGGCAAGATACCTGAACATGTTGGGGTTTTCCTTGTCCCTCTCCAGGTAGTCGCGAGTGATGAGGTCTTCAATTCGCTTCTTAATTGCTTTGATGTCGGGCTGCACATTTCAAGTCGGCCCATAACCGTTGCCAGAACCGATTAAATGGGAACAAAAGAGCACAGAATATATAGATACAGATACGAGAGGCAAAATGTCTATATGCGAACACCAACGTAAACTGAAAAGTGCATCCAATGACAAACATAATGTAGTACCTTGAACATTTTTCCCAGCTGCTCAACGCACTCCAAGACTAATTGTTGATGACCCAAAACTTTCCGACTCTTCATAATCCTAACAATTGCAGCATCAATAGCATATCTCCGGTCTTTGTCAACATCTTCAATCACTTTCTTCCTTTCATCTACGGGTGGGAGAGGAATCTAAGGATAAGCAAAACAGCCATAGTTAATGAATCTTCAGCTCTCAGAACAAGAATGAAGTGGAAACAAGTACAGGGATCTCAGACCTTGATTCTTCTCATTTTATCCGTGAACTTGTAGTTGAATTCAAAGCTGTCGTTCGTTGAGATGGTCTTTGAATTTGGCTCCTTGATGAGAATCTTGTACTTGGCACATGAGAGCGAATGAAGCAATCTAACCAAGTCGTCATGAGTAAGGTTCAACTGAGTCAATATTTCTGAATAGCTCAATTTATCAGCGCTGTTGAAGAGGAGCAAGAGAGCAGCCTGTGAAAAATACAAGCAACACAACTTCTAGTCCCCGTACTCGAATACTCTTGAAAAAGTGACATTCTGCCAATGGCCAAAATAAATCAAGCAAAATATTGTGGAATAACCTGATAGGTTGACACGATCAATTCAATGGGTCTGGTGTCAAACTTGCCAGTAACATTGCACGTGCCCAATGAGTAAATCCATGTAAGTTTCCGGTGTTTCGTTTTTGTTTCATAGAATCCCTTGAAAACTTCAACACATTTCACCTGAAATAGATATATACGCCAAATATCTATTCATCAGGTATACCATATTTGGGAACGTGTATTTCCAAGCACAATCTATATTTGCAGTGGAAATCTTCCACAAACTTAATATTACCATCTCTTCAGGAAGGTTAAGATCAAACGATTTATAACTTGGCCAGTAACCAGTCGTAAGCACGGTGACTGTCAAGTCCATCCCAGGATTCACGGCAGGGTTATGGTGAAGATACTCCTCAAACCCTTTCTGGTGGTCCCGAGCTATTGTCAAATCAGTGACCTGAAAGATAATTTAAGAAATTCAATCTAGGTCAATAAATAAGTTCATGAAACAATTTCCTACTTCATCTTAGGTCAATCACTATAATTTTCCTCTCCACCTTAAGTCAATACCACTTGCTAAAATTTCTCTTAATTGACCCAATCCTAGTATTAAAAATACTTGGTGACCACAAAGACAAATATCCGCAAAGGGATGAAGATATTGAAAGTACTTTGCAGGATGTGCATCAGATGGCTAGACAGTTGGAGTATATCTTTTTTTTTTTCTTTTTCGCTTCACATGATTGTAATGGTGTGACCCAGTAGCTTACTTTGTAGACACTGGAAAGGGTGGTAGTCAAAGATGGGGTTTGTTGTTCCCGATTGGGTTTTTAACTCTCTTGCTCGAGATGTAAACATTTCTATACGAACTTGATAATTGACCATTGTTTGACGGAAAAAAAAAGAAGGAAAATATCTCTATTAACAGCGAAGTAACAGTCAGAAAGACACTCAGGGAAAAACAGGTTGACTCACCATTCCCTCCATTTTTGACGTAAACTGTCCACCACATTGCTGCTTGAGCTTCGTCAGAATACTTCTTTCGTGGTCCTCATTGGCACTCCGATCAAAAAGTAACCGACGGGCTAGTTTTTTCCTGTGAATAGAAAACAATTACTTATTGTCTACTGAGCTGCACACACACACGCACATATATATGTTGGAGTACAAAGACACTGTTAGCTGTTAATGATCATTTACCATGTCATAAGCCATTGGATGAAAACCCAATGGTTAATAGGATTCGTATCACTTATTTGACCCCAAGACTTTGTACTATTAACCGTTGGATTTCACATAGTTACTGGTAAGTGCATTGTTAAAACACTAACCAGCAACTTTCGGACAAGAACTTAACTGGTAAGTGACACAAAACCACATACGCTACATATTGATAGAAAACATGGATTTACCTGTAGAATTCTGCATAAAGGTCTTTGTCACTGATATAAGCAAGCAGCTTAACAACCTGAAAACAGTTAGATGACAATCTTAAAATTAATCGAAAAGATCAAGTTCAACAAGAATTACCAAACACATAACCAACAATAAATGAAAATTCATAATAAGAAAAACCCTCAATAAAATAATACCTTCTCAAGCGTTTCTTCTATGGCCTCATCGCTCAACCTATCACTCCCACCCTTCTTGAGGATATTATCACAGAATCCCGCAAGTAATTCCGCACTTGAACTCCCAGAAACGGATTTATTGCAAAATACCTCAAAAGCCTCTTTCAATGCCTATTAAACACCCAACAGAAAAGGGCCTCTTAGAGAAAGTAACAAGACAAACGTAAATGACAAGAATTGTGTAACACTAACCTTGTGAAAGAGTGTGTGGTTCTGAAAGCTATCATCAACATATTTCATATACTTGTCATGCAGCTCAATTATGTTTTTGATAAGGACCTGAAAACCACAAAAGATACGTCAACTATGGACCTCCAATCCCTGCCAAAATTATCAAATAGTAAGGATTAACGTAGTTACCTGTTCCTGTGTGCCACCTCCACCTCGAGCCTGCAGAAGCAATTTTGATACAAATTAACACCATAATATAAAAAGCAAGATGAACACATATTTAGTTCGCTCCTGAATGCTTAATAGGATTCACCAGGCACACACACAATACAAAATCAAATAATACTACTGATCAAGAACCCTTGGGCCTTGGCACAACTTAGTCAACAAGCGTTCAAGGAAGGACAGCTTACTATAACCTCATTCCTCTTATCACTTTTTTCTCTTCTTTCTCAGTAGATTAGCACATATAATGCCATGATCCTTTTGAACTTAATAAGTATTCGAGTCAAAACTCCAAGTTGAGTAATTAAATGTGCATCAAGCAACCGTGCAATAACCTCAACTCGGCATCACTTACACTGATTGTAAGTTATAATTATATAATGAAAAAACATGATAGTACAAAAGCATGTTTCATATATATAATACATATACACACTATGCAAACACCTAGTTAATATTCATACATCACGCTTGCATCTAACTTTTTGAAGTAGCCAGAACATGGGACCAATGACTTCAAAGACATCCACGAGATACATCAAATAGAGAGGCAACACCCAGGAATTTTAGTGATTAGCAACTACACTCCAGCATGCATACATAGAATGGCAAGCAGAATAAATTTAAATAGATCCATAACAGAATACAAAACATATGCAGCAATTACCCCTATACTTGAGTTCATATAGGATAAATATATGGCAGCAATTACACCAAGACACTTGTTAATATGTCACTTTCAGCATAAACAGAACAAGATACTGAACCTGGCTACTTGCAGCATCTTCAGCCTGTTGAACCAAGGCCGTACCTTCAGCAGTAATATGCTGCAAACCATTACATATTTTAGTACTGTTGTAATAAAGGAGCATCTGAAAGAGGTCGGAAGAACATGAACAAAAAAAACAAACAAACCTGTTTAAATACAAGACTAACAGGATCCAAGCCTTTAGGTATTTTGTTGTAAAGTCTAAATATCCTAGAAAGATCATCCACCTAGACACAAACAAGCAGGCATAGTCTTAGAAATACAATAGAAGACAAATTACAAACAGGATCATAAACTGCATGGCAATAAGATACCTTGTCCAATCTCAGCATAGCACGACATCCAGAACCCTCCTTCTCAAGGAGTTGAGTTGAATAAACGATCAACAACTCATGTTGCACTTTCTACAGGTCAAGAATGCAAGTATAATTCAGATGAACTTGAAAGTAAATAATATCATGATACAATATAAATGAGATTAAAAATAATACAACAATATCAAACCGGAACTGTTTACACTGCCTTTTCAATTATAGAAGCAGGGTCACAACATTAGGCAAATTACACCATGTTCAATGTAACAGGTTGTTTTTAAACCTGTTATGCATGCCTAATGGATCAGTACGTTCCGTACCACATTCCATGTTGCACGATATTGATGGATTTTCTAGAATGGTACATCCCATAGATTCCTAAAACATTAGTGCTAACACACCTCTGAATGCTTCAAATATCAACAATTGGCCCACGGTTTTTATAAGATTCCTCTGTGAACAATTAATTTATTGCTAATATTCACGCAGGATCCTACTATAATATACACGGGCACCAACAACCCCACTAGTACAATAATTATGAACAAACTACAGACATATTTATGTACATAACAGTCTATATGTATTTGGTGGAAAAACTTTATCAAATTGCAGATACCACACAGCCACTAATAAATATACATGTACTATCTACCATCTGGATTCTCAAAATATATTATTTTACACAAGCACCAATGATCCCACTAGCACATACTAAAGACTCCCTTCATACATTTATGTGCATACGTAAATACATATATTATATCCAAACACTTTCTCAAATTACAGCTACCACACAACTACTGATATATATACACATACTTTACTATCTGAATTCTCAAAATATAATGTTACACATTAACTAACCTCCACAAGCTTCTGTTCACTGCTTGAATGAAGGTAGTTGTTAACTCTCTCTTTCTCCCTTTTCAAGCATTCCTCTGCCTGTATAATTCCACAAGAGGTGTTAGACAAAAACTACACTGAAAAGCCACACACACTCTTAAGCACATGAAAACTTGCCTTCGACATGTACTCCGGACAAGTATCTGTCAAAATCCAATTAGCTGCTTTACGAGAATAGTATTCACCACTATCTACTAGCAAGTGTGCTTCAAAGTCCTCTTCATAAGACCCCATTTGACCCATTCCAATTTCAACAAATATATCTACCACATTCTTCAACAGTGCTCTATCAATCTGCTCTCCCTCACGTTCTTTATCAATCTGGAGAAAAAGTATTGGTACAACATTCATCATGGCCAGGATATTTGTGCATAAAACATAGACTTAATCACGAAGCAATAAACTTACAAGATCAATAACAGCAATTCTGGCATTCGCATTGACCTCCCGATAAACCTGAGGTTGTATATTCAATACATTTGAGATCACTAAAGCCCCTTTCGACAAACAACAAAGCATATAAAAGGGAGTAGGTATTTTTGCATAAAGTACGTAGAAGATATAAAAGAGTCCAATAACTAACCAAATCACGAAAGCAGGTTAGTCCAACTTCATTTAGTGCAGGAAGTGACCTTCTTGCAATGAAGTAGCGATCAAGATAGTGAAAAAAGCGTGATAGCCACCTAACCATAAGTTTATGATTTGCCCATCTTTTTACAAGCTCCCGCAGCATAAACTCGTCATGCTTCTCTCTAAGTGCGGGCAGCACCTAATACATAAACAGTCAAATACAACTATGATTCTATGCAACTTCAGAAAATGATGAAAGAATGTCACTTAAGTAAATGATCAAAACAAAGAAACCATAAGCAAATATTTCAGAATGTTCCTTGATCCTCACTGTTGAAGTAATGTATTCCTCAAATGCTTCCCGGTATTTGTCATATAGCTGTTGAGAGTAATCATTGGGGGGCTTTTGAGTACACATGTTATAGATGGTTCTGTACTAGAGTTAAGGAGAGGTTCACCTCGGAGAATGCACCAATAAGGAGAAAATAAAAGAAACACAGTATTTAAAAAGTACATATAAAACAACCAAGGATACGTGTAAAGCATCATATATTCTTCTGAGTTGAACTGAGGCTCCTGTAACCCCTCTAGGATCCTCTTCAGCTTCGTGATCCCCTTCTGCATATAGTCCCATCCTTGATCCAACTCAATAACTTTGCGCTCCATTTAACAAAAGATTTGCTACCCTCCCACTATAACTCTATCAACATAGAAAAAAGCCAACAAAATGTTAACCATATTGCCTACTTGTACATTCGAGCACACATACTGTTGTGTGCAAGTATAGTCGTGTAATAATTTGGAAACGATTACAGATTAGCAACCAATAGTCGTACCAAATGAGTGGCAAATATATAACAATCATATATTCCATAACACCAACAGAAAATATACAGCCACATGTGCTCCACATCATCCCATGTGTTAGGCTTGAAAATTCCGTCACACGTGAGGGGGTGTGTTGAGAGGAGGGACCTTGCATGTGCTTATAAGTAGTTGGGCTACTTGGTGGAACCCAACTTTCTTCGGAGCAAACCATGGTAATCAAAGAAGTAATAGCAATGCCACTAAAATCATGGATAAAAACCTAGATTAATCCAGAACAAACAACACTAAATAGATGATGAACAAATGATGACATGGAAAATACTCCAAAATAAAAGCCAATAAAATGGGGAAAACCCTAGATAGATCATAAATAAACAAAAATTGAAAATCATATATTCTGCACAGAACACGTAAACATTGCTAACAAAAAAACCTAACAAACCCAACACACAGATCGCTGAATAAACAAAACCCCAAACAAAAAAGAAACAAAACCCACAATCATCCATAACAAAAAAACAAAAACAAAAAAATTAAAATTAAAAAATTAAAAAAAAAAAGCACGAAAGCAATATTACACAGCGAAGTACAAGGAAACCCTAGAATCGAAGCAGACGAACAAGAGGGCTGCCGCTGCGTACGGGCTTAGAATATTTATAAACAATGGGAAGAAGGAGTTGCAGAGGAAGAGAGACTCTACCTTCGCGAAGAATTCGATCGTGTGGAAAATCGATAGAGTTAGGGAAAATCCCCAAATTCCAATCCATGGAAATCGCGGAGAGGAAAATTAGTGGGAGGACGAAAGAGAGAGAGAGAGAGACCAGGTTTTCGCCCTTTTTATATAGAAAAAAGCCAGGACGAAAATATTTAACAAAATATTAGTCAGCATTACTCTGCGGAAAATAGTAGGAATTTTATTATTATAAAATTGTTAAGAGATAAATGTCAAATGTTAATTTGATGGTTGATGTCGGAATGTGGTATTTTTTTTCCTTTTTCAACAGATATGTTTTTTTGTTATAAATGCTATTTGTATAATCCATTTTAAAAAGAAATCAATTGGTGCATTAATAGGATTCACATAATAAAATAATTAAAAAAAAATTGACATCATCTTTTCTCATATGAAAACTCATGTAGCTCATTCCTACATTCAAATTTGATTACATGGAATTCCACATTTGACATCTCATTTGGAGATAGTCTAATTATTTATGGGCCTTTTTTTTTTATTTACAAACGATAGTGTTAATGGATGAAATGTTTTTTTTACAAACAATAATGTTAATGTGGTTCAAATTTGTTTTTCGGGATAATCGAACCTAAAATCTCTGACATACAGATGAAGAAGAATACTGCTAGACAATAGTACTAAGTGACTAATGAGTGAAATTGATGTGTTGTCACTTGTAAGTGAGAGGTCTTAAGTTCGATTCTCGTTAAAGTTGAATTTGAACTGTATTGTTACTAGCCCATTGTTAGGCTAAGTTCATCTCCTCTCATCTAATATCTTTGTTAAAAAAAAAAAACATTAATGGATACTTGTGAAGAAAATCACTTGAAATGCTTTTTCAATATTCATTTGTGTTTTTATTAAGAATTGGTCCTCATATTATTTTAACCAAAAACGCTTTAAGTCATTTTAAAAGCATTTTGAAACGAGCCAGATGTCCAAAATGATTGTGGGAAAATAATATTTTGATATTTCATTACGTTAAATTGATATTTATATTTATTTTATTGTTAAAATTAGAGAGTCGTGTTATGAATAAAATTAAGTTATTTTCAGCTCAAAGAAATATATTTACTTCTAAATTTAAACTACACATTAATAGAACTTTCTTTGTCAATAAAAAATATTGAAAAAACTATTAATCTTTTATCATTAAAAAAATAAATAAAAACTAGGTAGTTTTACAAAATTAAAAAATAAAAAGAATTGTCTTGTACCGTAGGACTCTCGTAACCCAACAATACGTTAAGCCCGAAAAAGATAGGTCATTGAATAAGCCCCATGGACCAATATAAGCCCAAAAGCTTCAGGACATACAGCCCATGAATTACAATAGCAGCCGGCCATGGGGATCACCCTGACACATGGTCGCCATTGGTTCGTCTGCCTAGGATTTGGATCCTCTCCTAAGCCCAAGGAGAGGATCCTCCTGACCAAGCAGTGTAGGCCGTTGGATAAAAATCCAACGGCTATCAACAGGAGTAGGAGGATCCCTTTAAAGTTATATTAATTATAGTTATTGGATAAAAATCTAACGGCCCACACTGCTTGGTTAGGAGGACCCTTTCTTTGGGCTTAGAAGAGGATCCAAATCTGTCCGCCTACGCACTCACTTTCGAGCTAACTAACTGATCATCACCTAAGGAATTAGACCGCATGAGAATGAGAGATACTCTTATACAACTAAACACAACACATGGTAAGCATCAATCAATCAATTGATTTAGTTTTCGAACTCGTGATAAGCAATCATTGCATTATAATTGTGCATTGGGTGTAATAGAAACCTCTCCACATAAAATATATGATATATGGATGAATCTATTATCTAAACGTGTCGGGTTTGGATCAACCTGGATATGACACACGCGTTGATGACAAACCTTAACTTAGACACTATTACTAAACTTGTCATTGTTTCTCATCATGAACATACACTTGAAAATTATAACGATTAACCCATTTAATAATATGATTCTTTTTCATGTGTTTGATCCTTGGATCCACCCTAATTTTATGTGAGAAAACCAAATATAATACAAATCCAAGTTGCAAAGCACGTATGCACGAACATGTCGAATTCAACTTCATATTTTATGGGTCGGATATGGATAAGACGATTTTCACTTACATAAGATTTAGGAATCAAATATACTCGGATCTCTGTGTCCAGAGCTTACATACCATTCAAGATAGAGAAAACGACTTGGATTGTTCAAGCTTTTGGGTTTTTAGAAGTGGGTGAGTGGGATTGATTGGCCATAAGATTGAAAGTGAGTTGTCCAAATTTCTTAATCAGCGGACTTCAGACACAGAAATCTAGAATAAATCTTAATCCAAGTAATCAAATGTGTTGAAAAGTCACAATGATGACAAATCTATTGTATAATCGTGTCGTGTCCCGAATTAGCACATGTAACATTTTATATTTTTTTTTAAAAAAAAGGGGACAGCTGATGGTAAGTTACGGTTATCCACCCCTTCCGAGATTTGAAAGACTCACAGAGACATTTCAACCCCTTCCTACAAGTCTTACAATTAAACAAACATAACAATGAGCCGAGAAGCAAACCGAATCGGGAGAGAGCCCAAACCCACGAACCGGATCCGAAAGATACACGCGCCAATTGTTTTGGGTTTACTTTCCTGCTCTGCTTCTACCCTGTTTCTCTCTCCCTCTCTCTCCTTCTCTCTCCCCTCTTCTCTTGTCGAAGCCTAACCCTAATTCTATCCCAAACTTCCCAGTGATTAATAGCTAAATTCGAATTCTTCATGGGCTGCATTTAGCTTCAGAAACTCGAGCTTGGAGGTCGGCAATGGAGGATCCCTCGGCGGAGATGGAGATTGGGACCTCCCACGAGTCGTTCGGGAAGTTCTTGGACTCGCAGAGGGAGCTTTTCCACAGCCAGATCGATCAGCTCCAGAGAATCGTCGGCACCCAATGCAAACTCACCGGCGTCAATCCTCTCTCCCAAGAGATGGTTTGTTTTCTTCGTATTCGAATTTGCGTTCTGCGTGTTTGGTTTCCGAGAAATTGGAGGAAAATTTAAAGAAAATTACTATCCCTAATTCTAATGATTTTGTCTTTCGTTTTGTGATATGCAGGCAGCTGGTGCTCTTTCAATTAAGATTGGTAAATGTTGGAAGTGGGATTGTTATTGCTAATTGTGGGATTAATCTTGTTTAATTTGCATATTCAGCTTCATTATGTGAGATGCTATATACCCATCTGGATGCTATAGTTTACTGTTCACAAATATTTATACTTCTCTTGTGTTTGTTCATTGTGGCCATCATCTGTTATATATTAACTAGATGGTCCAATTGCAGGAAAAAGACCTAGGGATTTGCTAAATCCGAAGGCTATAAAGTATATGCAATCTGTTTTTTCGATTAAAGATGCAATTAGTAAGAAGGAATCTCGGGAGCTCAATGCTCTATTCGGCATTACAGTCACACAGGTTACCTTTCATTCAGCTTTCCCTCTTAATTACTTGTTCCCTTAGATGTTTTTGTAATGCATTTAGTTTATGCCATCATATGATCCCTACCATGCGCGCCATTGTGGTTTAAACTGATAATGATATACCGCCTTACACTTTACAACTGGCTATTTTTGGGTTGATCCACGTTTTCTCCCCAGTGTGGTCCTTTTATGGTGATTTTTTAAATTGTGTCTTACATATGTTCCATTAATTGACAGGTTCGTGATTTCTTTAACAGTCAACGGTCGAGAGTTAGAAAACTAGTACAGTTGTCAAGGGAAAAGGCCTTGAAATCCGGTGAACATAAAGATTTGCGGGATGGGGTCTCAACAGGCCCTGATTCTTTGACACCAAGTGATCCAGTTCCCTTGAACTCTGTTGGTCCCTCGAATGTTGAAGACGCACCATCATGCTCAACACAGGATGATGCTCCTTCTGGATTAGATGACTTAGATAAATGTTTTGTTGAAGATATTTTCAACCTGATGCGGAAGGAAGAAACATTTTCTGGGCAAGTGAAACTGATGGAGTGGATATTGCGGATACAAAATTCTTCAGTATTATGTTGGTAATACAAATCACTTTATAGGTTTCATAGTACAACACAATTTGTCTCTTTTCATGTTCCAAACGTCCACTTGTATACGTGCAGGTTTTTAACTAAAGGTGGTGTAATGATTTTAGTAACATGGTTGAGTCAAGCTGCTGTCGAAGAACAAACAAATGTTTTACTTGTTATCTTAAAGGTACTTATTGAATTGGAATCCATCTTGTCAATGGTCTATCTTCCGCATTTAATGATTGTTGTTTAAAATTCTAACATTACCTGCTGCACAGGTTCTTTGTCATTTGCCTCTACATAAAGCACTTCCTTTGCATATGTCAGCCGTACTGCAAAGTGTTAATCGACTGCGGTTTTACAGGACAGCAGGTGTGTATTTGTTACAGATAGTTCTTTGGTGCTTTATCACCTCTCTACCTTGCCCCGTCTCTCTCAAGTTCTTTTGTGCTCATCTCTGTGTGGTTAAACTTGTTCTTGACTCAACAAAACAAGGTTCTCAATATGCGTATTGCTTTGATATCTCTAAACTATGGTTAGTAGTAAGTAAGCAACTCTATATGTTCTTCAGCCGTACTTTGCCATACACAATAGCATTTTTCTTCTCTTTCATCTTAGTTTTATTTCTAGGGGAAAATTCTTTTGTATAATAAGTGATCTATATATTTTGTATCTGTCATTTTTTATAAACCATGAAATTTTTTAATCTCATTTATCTGATTTGAAGATCAGACATATCAAACAGGGCAAGGGTTTTGCTATCAAGGTGGAGCAAGTTATTAGCAAAAAACCAAGCTTTGGAGAAACCAAATGGCATTAAAACATCTAGTGATTCAGGACAAGAGTTAGTAATTCTGAAGCAGAGGCAAGTACATTTCTCAATTCTCACTGCCAATGCACTGAAAAATTGGGTAATCGGTTTTCACTAATCTATAATTTTCTTGCAGTATCAATGAAGTTATGGGTGATGAATCGTGGAAGTCAAATATGGATATTTCTGTAAGTGCTTTGTAGATTTAATTAAAAATTCGTTCAAGTTGATTTAAGGTGCGTAGTTTTTACAGATTTTATTTTATGTTTTACAGGAAGACTTACGTGGAATACCATTTGAAAGTGCAGAGAATTTCAGGTAAGAATGTTTCTTTCTTCTGACATACATTTTCGTAAGATAGTGTTTGTGGTGTTAATCTTGAATGCATTTTTTTTCAGTAAAGTAAATGCTGCAGAACCCTTGAAGTTATTGACAGCATCATCAGATGAGTCAAATAAGAAGAACATCCTCGGCGTATCTTCATCTCGTATCCTTAATATAGGTTTTTACAATTTTCTCCCAAGTGGTATATTGAACTTTTGAGTAACATTTACTTATTTGAACAAAATTATATCATTAGTTAAGAAAAGTAGGCTTTTTGTCGATGAAAGGTTTTATTTCTACGTTGTTATGTTTCTACGTGGATGGCCTAAAAAAGTGTTTTATGATTAGAGTGTGTAAAACTTTATTTTTTAAACATATGAGAGTGAAGGAGCCTATTTCCTTAGCTAGTGGCAGAATTTCGAGAGCGCAGAAAAGTTCAGTTGGTGGAACAACCTGGCCAAAAATCTGCTGGGAGAAGTGTTCAGGCCACAAGGACAACACCTGTGAGTCAGGCTCGTCCAATGTCTGCTGATGATATCCAAAAAGCAAAAATGCGAGCACAATTTATGCAGAGCAAGTATGGGAAATCTGGTTTATCCCATGAAAATAAAGAATTGAAGACTGAAGGTGTGAAAAAACTTAAAACTTCTCAGGCAAGCATTTTGCCTGCGGTACCCAAAGTTCCAATTCGGTCTAACATTGAGGAGCCCAAGATACCTGCGACATATCCTTTGAAAGAGAGGGAAACTCCTAGTAGGCCCGAAACTACTCTTGCCCCAAAGCGGTCTATGGATTTGAAGGAGCCCGTATTAGAGAAGTGCAGGAGAATCCAGATCCCATGGAAGATGCCTCCAGGTACATATGCTTTTAGTGGCTCTTTTCTTGTTCCTTTGACTCTCTGTTCGGAATGTTAAGTATGAAAGCAGTAGGCCTTAGTTGTTTAGAGTTTGTTGGGAGAGTGCCTTCAGTATTTCCAACATATATCATAGAGAGACAGAGTTAATTTTTTGAGTTAATAGCTTCTCATTGACCAATAATTTCCTTGCTCAACTTTATTTATTTTTTTATCTTTTTTGTTCACTGATAAGAGTTGAACTCAAGACCTCCCGCTTACTAAATTGGTGCTCTAACTCAACCTTATAGCAGTTGAGTGTTGCTCTTAAAGTCCCTTGGACACTTGGACTTTGTCCTGTTACCATTTATGTTTTGCATTTTGGTAGGGAATGTTACAGTCCAGGCATCACAATTATATGGTAGATTATACCTGCCGCATAGAGAAAACGAATGGAGGATGTCATTTCTTCCATGTGACAGTAGCTGGGTGTACTGGTGCCCATGTGGGTGTTCCTTGCCAGATAAAAGTGGGCTCGCTCGGTTAAGGTTTCTGAGTATATTAATGTCAATGCTTGTTTTGTTGACAGAAATGAATTATACCTCGTTTCCCTTTCTTTACTTTCTCCTCTATTGTTATGGACTGATAATTCTGAGGGCCGTTTTGCCACACGTTACCAAAATAATGTGCTACAAGATTTATTTGACGACATTTTGTTTCTTGTAAGAAATTTTAATGAAATGATTATTTTATGGGTTCCTATGTGAATGAGGTCCACTCGACGTGTGTGCTGTGATTTAAGTGGGAATTCTACCAAGCAGGCCGAGTGAATGGAAATATCATCAATTTTGAATTCATTAGCTTGAAAAGATAAAAAAAATGAATGACTGATTACGAACCACCCCCATATGGCCAGCACCCGGTAATTGACAGTTCCGTGAGCTCGCATTGAAACTCTGGTAGCATGCTTCACTATGAAATGCATCTTCAGAAGGACGAGAGGGACTTACCTGGCATGGGGATATACCCGTCTTCTACCTATCACGTGTGGAATGAGATAGGCATAAGGCGCATTATATCCCATGATACCGGGCTAAATAACTGATGAACTTGGCCGTGAAGGCATTAACGGATAAATGGACGTTGATCGTTCAGAGGAAGCAAAAACAGAGATTCTGGACGCTGTTATATTCGCCCATTTTTATTTTATTTAGTTTTTGATTGGTTGATGGCTTCTGTAAGTGCTGAAATAAACATTTTCTGCAGTTGGATACTTTTTCATGCCGTTTCCTTTCCTTTCTGCAGAAATAAAACTCGATCCTTCGTGGAGTGTTGGTGGTGGTGAGAATGGCAAAGAAATTGATGTCCAGAGAAACAGAAACCGCCGTGAGAAGGAAACTATTTACCGGACAGTTCAGGAGACACCGTCTAACCCGAAGGAACCATGGGACATTGAAATGGACTACGATGATTCTTTAACACCAGAAATACCAATAGAACAGCCGCCTGATGTTGCCGATTCCACTGAAACACAAACTTTCCCTAGAGAAGAATATTATCCAGAAACAATGGTCGTTCCTTCTCAGGGAGCAAACAGTGTCGCTTCCTTGCCAACGGCCTTATCTCAAATTAACAAAGCAAGCGCAGCTGAACCGGATCTAGAACTGCTTGCAGTACTGCTAAAAAATCCAGAACTGGTGTTTGCTTTGACTTCCGGCCAGGCTGCTAACTTGTCGAGCAGGGATACAGTAAAACTGCTGGATATGATTAAGTCTGGTGGGGCTGGTGTTGCCGGTAGTGTAAATGGTTTAGGTAGAAAAATGGAGGAGAGGGTCGGGGTTTCTCTTCCATCTCCGACACCTTCGAGCAACCCTGGAACGGTGCGTTACTTGGGCTCATTTTGCAACTTTTGCCAGAGATTGTATTCACTGTTGCAGTTTTTGACTACTAGTAGAAAAAATTTACCATGCACTGCACTCTAGCCTCTCCCGCTCTAGAATCCTGAAAGCCAAGCAAATAGAACCACAATTGATAATTTAGGAGGCCCATATGAGTTTTTGGTAAAAGTTGAACCTCCATTGGTGGTATTGAACTGTAGGTCTTGTTATCTCGAATCTGGTTAGGAGTCACCATCGATGAAACAAGTGGCAAATAGTGAATGGTGGTTGATATTCCTGTGGACGGAGATAAATTTACCTACACTTCGGGATGTCATTGTGAGCGGTATTCCAAGCCAACGATAGGCTAAACGCTTTATAGCTTTCCCACATGGCAATGCATTATTGGCTTGACATATCATCACAGGGGCATCCCCGTTGACCTTAGATGGATGGGATGGGAATTCTCTGCATGGGCCATAGATGGTAGCCTGGCTATAAACCTTGTTAGGGCCACATATTGTGTAATATTACAGAAAAAGGAAAATTTGAGAAATTCTGTGAATTTAAATATTGAAACTTTAATTTCTTGATGTAATCATACATGTTCAGTATAATTATCCGCAAGTTAAACTGATTGTTTCTCTGCGGTTGTCGCAGAGTGGATGGAAAGGAGATGCTGGAAGGAATGCATTTCCCCAACAGATGCCACAGGTTTCATCTGCTCATCGCATTATTCCGCCCCAACGGCTATCAACTCCGCAGCCAGCGGTACCTTCATACTCACCGGATTATTATCCTATGCAAACACCGGCCTCGGAGATGACTTCTATGACGAAGAACACACACTTTCACAACTCATCGAACACAGCTGTGCCTTCAGTTTGGGGTGAGAGCACGAGCAATGTCGAACGAGCACCTCTGTCTAACTCATATAATCTAGCAGAAATGCAGCAGCCCTTGTTTTCGACTATGGCAAGGCAACAAAGACAGCCGCAGCCATTGCAACAACAACAACAACAACGTCGTTTTTCTACTCCTACGTACTCGCCTAAACCGCCGATGGGAAAAGCGGTCCCTCCGTCCGAGTCGTGGAGAGCCAGGCAGGATTTGACTTCAAATTACCATTACTTAGAGAACCAAAACCAGTATAATGCATCGCATGGGGGACATTTGCAGCCTCATTTGTCAGGTCCTTCTTGGGAAGGATATGAACGTGTTGGCAGCAACCAAGATTTCCATTCACGGAGTCCGGATGATGATAGTCCGAGTAGAAATCCCGGGTACATGTACGGAACAGAACCTAGAACAAATCCGGGACGGGATTACAGGTCAATGGGAAGGAATCCTGCCGGATACCGCGGTCAGACTAGGCAGCAGGGGAACAGATGGCCTAACCGCGGAGGAGACTGAGTTCCTATAATCCAGAGTGGATATGTCTAAGAACGGACTTGTTCTCTCTTGCCCTTTCGTGGATTAAGCGTCGCGATGGATGAATAACGTGACACGAAAGTTCCTGCTCTCGAGAGTCTCAGTTTTGGAAACGAGTGAGAGCTTGTAAAAGCCATTGTGACTGACCGTAGATTTGAGAAGCTCATAAGAACACTCTACTGATCATTAATTTCAATTTTATTAGGGTGAAAAAATATTCTAAAATTTGGGCAAACCTTTTTCTCTGTAATTTTCACTTTCTAAAAACAAACATAAAAATTCTGGGGCCTATTTATTTATTTATTAATTTGACGATTGGATTTGTTGACCATCTGAATTGAATTGTGGTTTTGGGCCCAAGGCATTGGCTTTCTTGTCCAGAGAAATATAAACTGTAAATCTTGATTTCTTTTCAATATATTGTTCTAGTGTGCTTAGGGTCTTTCACTTTGGAAAAAGGATCCTTGCCGGAATTTTTTTTTTTTTTTTGATTCGGAGGATCTGGTGATTATATTTGTTTATCGTAGATCGTGCAGTTAGAAATTATTTGAAATATAAAGTTTAAAATTAAATATAAATAGTACCTAATGAATACTGACCACATGATGTACGATGAACAGGTCATAATCGTGGAATCCGTCGAATCCCCAGAAAAGGATTCGGCGAGGATCCTTTTCCTTCTCTTTGAACTCTTTTGTCTTCTCATTCACAGTGGCATTCAGCTTATGGAGAGATTTTTTAGTGTCTCAAGAACACGAATCGTATAACACATGTTATTATAAAATTAGAAGAACACGTTAAAAAAAAAAAAAACCATTCAATGTTCCAAACACTTCAAAAAATAAAAATTTCTTTTGCTTGTGTATATGTATCTCACAAATATAATCGTTACCAATCCATTTAACTTCATGGTGACATTAAAATATGTGTATGTACATCACAAATGTGTTGTTAAATTATATTAGTGATTTAACAAGTGCTAATTTTATTTTTTTTTACAATTTGTTTTGTGATGGTTTACTTTTAATATTTTTCAACCAATATATGAAATTCCCCGGTCTTTGAATTACAGACTATCAAAATCTAGCCGTACAAATTCAACCATTCAATTTGTTCGGAAAAATTCAACCGTTCAATGCAAACGAATTCATTACAGTGGCACATTGAAAATTGTAATTATTTTGATGCTCCATTAATATTTGTTATTTGGCTAAAATTGATTATATGATCCTTAAATTTGTCCACGATTTAAATTTCTGTCCTACAAACAAGTTGGATTCCCACTAAAAATTGGATGGCTAAAATTGATTATATAAAACTACAAGGGAAAATGATCTTCGCCGGATCTTTTTTGTGAGAATCCAAAGGATCAAGCAATTACGATTATTTAATGTATATTGTGTGTGGTGAATTTTTGTCAGAAACTATTTATATTCAATTTTAAATTTTGAATTTAAAATAATTTCTAAACACAACCGATTGCTTGATCTCCGGATCCCCACAAAGGACCCAGCGAGGATCCTTTTCCAATTACAAGAACTGAATTTTGTCATAAATTCAAGACAATTAAACAATTAGGCCAAAGAAATTTGGGTTTTTTTGAATTTTTTTTTCTGGGTTAAGGTTGAAAATTAGGAAAAAGAATTATAAACCAAATAAAAAATGGACAGAAAAGTGAGAACCGTTGATCAGATAATTGTAGTCTGTAATTTAGTCGACACGGTGGAAATTCCGAGAAACATATCATCACATCAACGGTTCTTAATTAAACAGAGAAAATAAAAACAAAATAAAAATGAAAAAAAAAGAAGAAGAAAAAATTAATGACGAAGAAGAGAGTTGGGAGGCTCAGAAGGATCCATTGGTAATTTTTGTAATCACACTTGGGAATTTAATCCCTCAGAAAATAGGTAGACTTTCATCATCACTGCCTCAAACAAATCGCACAAAGCAAAACCCTAATTCTAGAGAGAGAAGAGCGAGCAAACCCTAATTCTAGAGAGAGAAAGAGAGCGATGAGAGAGAGACGGCGAGAAGACACAGATTGCTGTGACGAGGGAGGCTCTGAGCTCTGAATATATAGAAGCGCGATTCCGATTAGGGTTCAAGTGTTTAGCCGTCTTATGGGCCGAGCAGCTTTCTCTACTGAATTACGAAATTACCCCCAATACTTTCAGCCCAATAAGGCCCATTGAGCAATGTACGTTACCGATCTAAAAGTAGAAATGGGCAGAAAGTGACTTGGGCAGAAAGAAAAAAGTCCCAAATTTGACTATACATAAAGAAGGTGGACCTGAAATCAGGGCCCAAAATGGCCCAAATCTCAAACGTGTCAGCGAACAAAACAAACCCTAGTTTGCTTCTTCTCGCTGCCTCTTCTTCTCCTTCTTCTGCAGTAATGGATACATCGTACATGTAGATATTACAAGGAACATGAGTATCTTTTCTCAAACATCCCAAATCTGTTTTTCCATAGCCGAATCTCCATGCGAGCGTTGTTGCTGCTGCTGAAAAGTGTTCATCATTGCCGGCAATCTGTGCTGACTCATTGCCTCCAAGTCCAACCTTTGTTGCTGGTAGTGGTGATGGTGCTGCTGCTCATGCAAGTTTGGTGGCCTCGACCCTCCGATACCCAGGAGATCGAGCGTCGTTGAAGGCCCCAGCGCGCTGTTCATTCGATGCGTAGAAATACTACTACTAGAATTGTTGTTAGGGCTATTAATGTCCTGATGGTCTTGTTCGAAATTCTTTAACAATGCCTGGTGGCTCTGATGGTGCTGGTGGGATTGCCATCGATCCCCATAAAGACTTGGCTGAAGAGTCCCATGTCTGTCATTGCCGAGCTAGCGGCTGAGTTGTTGGAGTGATGATCAAAAAGCTGTGACATTTCTTGTGGGCCCTTTTGCAGGAGCTGGTTAGTGAACCCTCCTATCATGTTGTGTGAATTATATGATAGAGGATCAGACGCTTGAGGTTGTTGTTGGAAGTGGTGAGGCTGATGATCATACGATGGTGGGGGTCGAATATTATTGTTTAGAAGGGAATTCGGGCTAGAGAGGTGTCCGTGATCAGGACCTGCCATGCTGCTAACAAAGCTCTTCTGCATCATCGGCGAGTTGATCGTAGAGTTGCTTGCCGAGGCTCCCATTTGGGCGGCTTTTTGAAGCAAGGCGGTGGCTGACATTTGAGCAGCCCCAGTAATACTACTTAGGCTGCTGCCTCCGTTTTTGAGTTCTTGGTTGTGAAGGTAATTGAACCCTGATGAGCTGTTGTTGTTGTTGGAACTTAGCTGAAGGCTGGAGGCCGAGGTGGAAGACACGCTTCTTGGCCCGCCAAAGAGCGAACCGGTGGTGCTTGAGAACATGCCTGGTCCTCCACCACCACCTGGAATGTTCATGTTCATGTTCATGGATTTGAATGGCATTGGGACCAGATCTTCAGGAAGCTTGTTTTTGTTGGGGTTAATATCGTAATTGAGGAATTCGGAGACTCCTCCTCCTCCCATGGTGGAGGTGCTGGTGTTCATGGCCATTGATGGTATGAGCTGATCAAGTGGCATAGGCATTTGGTTTACTTTATTGTTTTCTTCTGCCAATGCGTCACAAAAAGCTCTGTGGGTGATGAAGCTATCCCTCCTGCACGTTTACATGCAAAAGTACAAAATTGTACTTGATATTGTTGATTACATAAAATTCTGTGGAAGAATGTGCATGTAGTTATCTTATTTAAATTGCAATAAACTATTTGGACATTCAAAATAGACATAAGCTAATATAAATAGATTCTATTATTGTGTGTACTCTATTTATATTAAAAATTGTGTCAACAAGTGTGTCAATGTTATTGCTTCTAAACAATGTTGGAAGGGCGAGATCATATTTTGTGACATAAAATAGAAAGGTTCCAAAAAGAGATCGACAAATGTAACTATTATTTCAATTGGTCGGCCATTTCTTTCCTAAATGTATATTTTTGCATTTGGAGGGCTCAAGCACAACAGTTATGGTACATTAAAAATTTAAAAGTCATTTTACATATAATTTTGTGACAATTAATGCTTGTAAGAAAAATGTTGTAGAAATTATAACTAGCTCGTGGAATAATAATAATGTAGTTAATTGGTTAGAGTAGTGTACTTCATACTTTGCGCTCAAGTCTGAATTCTACTTGCAATATAGATTAATTTAGTGAAGATTATTGC
Source organism: Pyrus x bretschneideri (assembly GCF_019419815.1). NCBI lineage: Eukaryota > Viridiplantae > Streptophyta > Magnoliopsida > Rosales > Rosaceae > Pyrus > Pyrus x bretschneideri. The sequence continues at coordinate 5,189,244 of NW_025999557.1, forward strand.
TTGGTAAGTTAGTATAAAAATACACATATGGGAGCTAATTCTTAATAGATTAAACAACCATCTATACATGAAGTAGTTTTTGGTGATCCCAATCTTGATCGATAATATGTTCATGCACATGCAATATTCGATTAACAAAATTAAACTATTCATGATCATAAGTTAATTAACGAACCTGGAAAAGATGGTTCCACAGTCACATTTGTACTCCCTAGTGCCGCAGGTCTTCTGATGCGCCTTCCAATCCGACTGCACTGCATATTTCTTGGAGCACTTGTCACATTTCCATTTTTTCTCCCCATGTTTCCGGCTGAAGTGCTTCTTAATGCCGGTGAGATCTCCTAGCGCCCGAGCTGGGTTGTGGTGAACACACGTCGGCTCGGGACATATGTAGACCCTTTTCCTAACCTCAGTGGTGGTTCTCTGCCGGAGCTTCCATGGAAGGTTATGGCCTCGACGATGCAGCTGAAGGTTTTGATCCCTTTGAAACCCTTTGTTGCAGATCTCACACACAAATCGGTTCGTTGCCATTAGGGTTGTTGGTGATAGTGCAATAACTTCTGCGCTAGGATCTGATCACACAAATACAAAACTTTTAGAACATAATTAACTAAGTAGCATAAATATAAGTATAATTAGCAACACTGGTTAATTATGTCAGCATATACACTTGTGGCCAACAAAAAATTGAAATCAAGCAAACAGTTGTATATTATTGTCAACAATTCTTCATAAAGTTTAGATTCTTTCGCAAGATAACTCAAATTAGAACTTCTTTTTTTTTTTTTTGAAGAAAAAGCAATATACATCGTTGAAATAAAATATTACAAGACTCAGGCATGACGCCAAATATTGGTAAATATTCTCGAGTGAATCAATCTCAACATAAGCTGACATGATCCGGAAAGAAGCCCTTTTGTTTTGTTCTTCTGAAATGAATCAAATCCCGGCGCCTTGTGTTGTATGTTATATACATATATATAGTGAAACATGCCAATCAAATCAAGAAACTACTAGATATTAATTAAAGATTATTTGCCTGGAGTTCCTGGAAGATTTCTTTTCTTCTTAAGTGGTGGCGGCTGCTGAGGCTGCTGATGAGTGACAGAGCCATTACTGTTGCTTTGGGCACCGGAAGCACCGCCAGAGCTGGAGCGATGCAAGTGGTTTTCTTGCTGCTTTTGGTCTTGACCAATTTCTAATTCTCCAGTATTATTCCCTGAGGAGAAGCTTCCTTCTTCAACATCACCTGTAATATTTGACATTTTTGACAGACAATAAGGTTGAGATAATTATACAGTTATAATTAGCCTGTCCTTTTTCTACACTCAGCTCAGATTTTCTATGTTGCCAGAAGGACTAGAGTACTAGAGACTTGTTTTTGGTGAACAGAAATCCAGGAGTTTGCTTTTGGTAGAGGAAGACAAAAGCAGGGAACTCAGCTCCTTCTTTTCTGGTGACACTGGTCAGAGGAGGAGAAGCAACTTTTGTGCAATTAGACTTAATCTTGGAACCTGGTCTTCTTTGGCCTATACTTAATTTAATTACCAAATACCCTTGACTTGTTGGGTAAATACAACCCTAACCTTGCTAGCTATATATACCTTGTATTCCTTTTGTTTTTCTTTTTATAGTTCACATGTGACCAATGAATTAATTAGATAGTTAATTTATTATTTTTTGTCCCAAAAAAAAAAAAAAGTTAATTTATTATCGTGAATTAATATCTTTCTTTTATCCCCTCTTATTCAATGAAAAGAAAAACTGCAATTAGTTATGCTCGGTTTAGCTAAATTAGGGCTCGTTTGGTTGTACTTTTAAAATAACTAAAAGCGTTTTTAGAGAAAATGTTTTTGAGTTCCAAAAGCACTTAAAATGCTTTATGCAAGAAGCACCAGTTATGTGTTTTTTCCAAGAAGCATTTTAAGTGTTTTTTCAGGAATTACTTGCATCTTTAATAAAGACTGGTTCTAAAAACATTTTCACCAAAAGTGCTTTAAGTCATTTTAAAAACACATTCAAACGAGCTCTTAGTTAGAGCAGAGTGCTTTCACATTTGCACTTAAGTTCGAATTTCCTTTTTTATAATTTAGATGAATTAGTGTAAATAATCATTTGTAAAAGAAAAAAACCATTAAAGAAATTTTTTCCCTAACTATATATATTTATTTATTTATATATACACAAACTGACACACCCTGACCGAGATCAGGGCGTGCTGGCCGTCACACGAAGGTGACGTAGCCATGTGCACGTGCGGAAGCTAATAAAGTAGTAATATAAAAGTACGAATAAATAAAAACTAGCAGACAAAGTACTAAAACAAGTGCTAGCGTAGTGAGATACAATTTCAGAGCAAGTCTATAGCAGTCCCAAAAGAAAAGTTGCGACAAAAGTACACCCGAAGGTGACCCTACGCTGGTGAGTATCTGTCAGAAAAGCCGGAAGAACCCTCTGGGAGACCACCGAAACTGCTAAGCAACTAGAACCTGGAGGGGCGCAAAACAAAAGCGTGAGTGGGCAAAAACAAATCTTTCGAAAACCATTCGTAAAAATACTTTCTAACCCCTCGCCGTAAAACCTGTATACTTCCCAGAAAATAAACATATACACATATGTATAGATATGCTAATCATGCTCAATTATATGCCATGTACTCAAAAATATACCATGCCGAAGTCTCATAATGATATGCAAGTGCCCAGGTATAAACATATCAATATCATGTAATCTGGCAGCCGGAGTCACCTAACATGACCTGTACGGTTGCATATAGAGCTCAAATCTCAATCTCAATATATGAACCTGCCCACGAGTCGGAACCACCTAAAGTGGTCTGTACGACAGGCCTGGGTGTAAATAAGTGCTACGATCACGTGAAGACTGGGCGAATAATCGCGGGTCACCTACGAGTCGGAACCACCTAAAGTGGTCTGTACGACAGGACTGTGCACCTACCTTGAATCCAAGGTGAGCATAAGGTGCGGGAGGTGAACATCACGTGAAGGACTGTGCCCTGGCCACGGGCGGGAGCACTAACACCGGGGGTGCAGGTTATGAGCTCTCTAACTATCTCAAACCGCTACTGAAATATAAATATGAATACCACTTACCTGGCACTTACCTGTGCGTCCACAGCACCCAACATGCATATGTATATGTGTATAGGGCTGGGTTCGGTTCAAATTTTTTTCGGTTTTTTTCGGTTCGGTTTTTCTCGGTTCGGTTTCGGTTTTTTTTCGGTTTTCGGTTTTTTGAACCCACCCCTATATGTGTATGCCACAATAACGTAATCAACGATGCACGAATAACGATAATGTAATGCATGGCATAACTAATAAACTTTTATTCAATTTCTGGGAAAATATAGTATATAGGTATATACGGAAAACCAAAAGCCCACTCACTGGTATGTAGAAGGGTCGTAGCCCCCTTGCCTCGCGTGTGCACGCTCGTCCTCGGGGTACGTGTCACCTATATGCGAAATAGCTATAAAAACGTTAACTTTAAAGCACATAACCTAACTTTCGTAATAACTTCTTATACATTGCTCAAAATGGAAAAATGAATATACCAACGTGCTCTACACAACCTCAGGATCACAACCATATTTTTAGAAAAATTTTCCTCCGCCGCACGCGCCCCCACGCGCCGGCCACGCGCAGGCACGTGTGGCGCACACGGACGGCGTCAACTGACGCCGTGAGGAATATTCCGTTATCTCTAACGGATTCCGTCAACGGCGTCAGGAATATTCCGTCACCTTCTCCGGCGAGCCTCCGGCGACGTCGCCGGCGCCGGAAAACTGGAAAAACTTCAAACTTTGTTTTCTCACTCGTTTCTCAACCATTTTTCATGATTCTTGAACCAAAATAAAGCCCTAGACTAGTAGAATCACGTTATACAACTTTTAAAAGCTAAAAACCACGCGATCATACCTGTCTCAAAACTCAAAACTCGGCCAACTTCGAACCAAGCTTCTCCGACGTCAAAACACTTCCAACGAAACACTCCTAGGCTCCTCGTGACACCACCAAGCTACCTACTAGCTTAGAAATCCCAGAAACGTGATGAATAATTTTTGCATGAACAGTACACAAAACAGACATCGTCGAATCGACGTGAAAACGACGGATTTCTTACCTGAAAATGGTATGGCTGTGTTCCCCTCGACCTCACGAGCTCAACTGTGTCCTTGGTTTCCTCGATCTGTGATGGTTTGAGGGAGTTTGGTGTTTGTCCGTACGTTAATGGTGAATGGGAAGGGAGAGAGAGACACGGGACAGAGACAGGAGCAGGGATAGAGAGACAGAGAAAGAGACAGTGTGTGAGTGTGTGTGTGTAGCCCAGCACATGCCACACCACACCAAACAACCAATAATGTCAAAGAAACGAACTAGGGGTAAAATTGTAATTTCACACGTGCGTTTCGATATTTCCGGAACGGGATGTCACACAAACACATTCTCATCACTTTCTTGTTTAGTTATCGAGGTATGCTCACTTCTAGAACAAATTTATAAACAAATTAAAGTCGCTTAAAGTCAAGGAAAAAAAATTCAACATAGGGCCTAAATTTATAAACAAATCATTTTTTAAGAGAGAAATAATAATTGGATTTTGGTTGGTGAACAGAAGTGTAGAAGCTTACTTAAACTTGACGCATAAAAGGGTTACAGGTACCAGGAACACTTGTTCGTGGTGTATTATTTTGTGTTATGTTATGCATGGGCAAGGTTGATGTTTCACTTCTAGGGTATATTAATAAAATAAATACATGTGTCATAATTTGAGTGGAACAATAATACCACGTAATAGTGTTTCACGTACAAACAAATTTCTCCAAAGTACATTTCGGATTCAAACCATCATCCATTTCGGATTCAAACCATCATCTCTCTTCCGGACTATGATTCCTTCCCCTCCTCTTCTCATCCCCTTCCATCCCCTCCTCTTTCACCTCTTCCGGACTAGGATTCTCTCCCCTCCTTTTTCAATCCCCTTCCATCCCCTCCTCTCACATTCTCTATTTTGTCTTTCTCTTTTTATAAAAAATTAATATAAGATGTTGACGTGCTTTAACCGTGATTGGAGGAGAGGGAAGGGGAGAGAAAAAAAGAGGGGAGAGAATCCTACTTCCTCTCTTCCTAGTATGTAGCTTTGAGTAATCATATTAATTGCTTATTTTAAGTATATTAAAAAGATATGATTATCATTCACTGAATTTAACTTAGGAATTGATATATATTTTCTTTTCACTAATGATCTAGGCAATGTCCTAATCAAACTTAATTACCTAATGGCCATTCTCTGTAGCTTTAGGGTCCACATATGTAGTATAGTTTAGATAGGAAGAAATATGGCTACTGAAAGCATGGTTTCATTTCTTAAGTTTTTCTTAAGTTCAAAGTAAAAATGCATACTTTTCCAAGCTGTATAATTCAACTTTTATATCTCTATCTATCGTTCTTCCATAACAAACCTTCCTGACTAGATGCCCTTGTATTTTACCATGCATCCTGTTGAAATGAATTAGTTTAATTCAAACCTACGTAAGTAATTATAAACCCTAAAGTAGTTCAAACAAAAATTTCACAAATAATTTAAGCTTAGTCACATTAACTAGTTGAGAGCTGCCGAACCCGATTTGTCCTTATTACTTCCAAACGATCGAAGAGAACCAAACAAGTCCATATTTGTTGTATTTAAAGGATTTATTGACAAATTAATTCATGATATATATAATAGATGTTGCTGCTTTGTTTTCAAGGTCAAGTTCAAAGTGAATGAGTAACGACATTAGCTAAGAGCTTAAGATAATTAGTCATGAAGAAGAGCACTAGGCACAATTATATTCATTCCATTCTATTATGTCCAGCCAAATTAATCTACATCAAAGCTAATTAAATATGACCTACATGTGCGTAGAGGTGACGTCTGACTTTTAATTTTCAAGCTTGTTCGGAAGTACTTTAAAATGACCGAAAGAGTTTTTAGAGAAAATATTTTTAAAACCAATCATTTGTAAAAATACAAGTAAAATTTTAATTTCCTACCAATAATTTATTAATATCAGCAATCTTGATGCGACTATTGTTGGGTAGCAAATATTATTGATTATAATATATATATATATATATATCTCTGAAAGTTTTATAGTGCATGATAGAGAACTTCTAGTGTTAGTTGATTACTCGTTACTACATCAAATCAGTGATTCTGAACGATTCGTGCATGCGAACAATTGATTTTACTATAGCTTGGTTTATGTAAATATCCCAATTACCCATAACTTACATGAGAATCGATCTAATTAATCTATATCTTCACTATATATAAGTTGTTTGTTGAAAAGGAATAAATTAAAATAAAATCTTAATTTGTGACCCAAATTATAATATAAGGTTTGTTTGGAAGTGCTTTTAAAAATGACAACGCTTTTAGTGAAAATGTTTTGGGGCCAAAAGCACTTGAAGTGCTTCATGAAAGAAGCATCACTTGCGTTTTTACCAAGAATTGGTTCTAAAAATATTTTCACCTAAAATGTTTTCAGCCATTTTAAAGTACTTCCAAACGAGTTCATATATGTGCACATAAATTAAATAAATGTGGGCATGCAGTTTATCCTTAAGCTTTTCAGAAGCTTAATGGGAAAAAACAAGCATGTAGGCTATAACATGGAAAACAACAAGAAGACAGAAGCTAGAATATCAAACATGGTTCAAATTAACATCTAAATACGTGGTCAATAATTTCAAAACTCTAAGAGTCCAGATTCCATTTCTTTTATCACAAATCACTAATCATTCCAAATGGTAACAAAGAGATTGCTTAGTAATCATCGAGGAAGGTCGATGCAATAGAGGAAGCTAACATCAACACAACAACGTAATGACAACGGGATCCAAATATCACCACCCATTCTTCCATGTTTTCCTCGATTATCTTATGATAAAAACCGAATTTTCGACGACCAAAGCAGCATTAGGGTGCTAATTGAATTTCATAAAAATATAAGATTAGTGACTCATGAGTTGCTAATTGACATGAGCAAAGGAGCCCCATGGATAAAACCAACACAAAAGACGGTCAAGACATAATATACATGTATTATATTTTGTGTAATGAAAACGATGTTTGAATAAACAAAAACAAATTAGGGTTTTGATTTGGACATCGAAAAATTTAAACAACTGGAAAGAAATTTAAGGAGATGAGGAGGAGGATATATTTTAGAGTTGTAGTCAGCCATCAAACTTCAACTTCGTCAATTGGATTTGTAATCAGGATTTGTCTGGTATTAGTTTTGTTAATTACAAATTTGCAGGGTTCTTTAACAACACAAACAAACTTATTGTAATGTTACTTTTGTACAGATGATCTGCCCTACAAACGCAAGGTCCAAAAGCGATTTCTTGGGCCGAAAATCTTTAAAATGTTCTACATGAATGTTGAGAAGCTTAGGTTGAGGCGACAATAATACAGAAATATGTTTTATGATGGTCGAAAGTAGTTTTTGGACCAAAAATCTTTAAAATGTTTTACGTGAATGTTAAGCTTAGGTTGAGGTGACAATACACATTAATATGTTTTATGATGGTTTTTGCAGAAACTTCCAAAACTAACTAAAAATCGTGGGCTATAGCTCACAATTTTTGTAAGTAATGCAACTATTGAGTTTTTATAAGATTTGTTGTGTGGGCATTAAGATAAATTACTAGCTAAGACATGTTCAAGAGACGAAAATTATCAAGTGCCTTGCATGAATCTTAAGAAGCTTTAGGCAGCAAAGACGGAATTTAATCCAAAAAAAATTGTGGTCACCACTGTTCGATTTTAATCCAACGATGGTAAAGTATGATAATAAAAATTGAATGACCACCTCGCATTGGATTAAAACCTTACGGTAAGTGACCAAAACAATATGGGGTACAGGAAAATAGGAATCACATTATACAACTTGTATTCAGCCCGAGCGACGTGGCAGATTTTCTTGTGGACTCGGCCAGATGGCGGAGCACATAACAAAATAGAAATGCTGTCCACCCGGCCCATCTTAATCTGTATCAGATGCCGGTCCAGCCCACGAAGTTGTTTTACTTCCTTTCTTTCTGGGGATGTCTTTGTATATTCTGTGTGTAGCAAGATATGCCGTTGCACCATTTTTTACACAACCTTTAGTATGAGTTTTTTGGGGTCCTACTCTGTAATGTATTTTAACGATCCAAATCGTCTATTTTTTAGAACATTATTCATAGATCATCATTGCAAAAAATTAGACAAATCCAAAACTATTAAGACATTCATTTGTAGTGAAGAAAATAAACGAGTACGATTTTACAAAGAAAACTTAAAAACTCTTAATCCAACAGTCATATAGTTTTAGATTTGGATGAGTTTTTTGTAGACATGATTTGAGGGAAAACCTAAAAGATGGATGGTTCAAATTATTGAAATACATTACTATGTTCGTAGTTCAAGAATATATTACGCTGGTTAATTATGTGGTTTGCTTGTCACCTACATGTGTGACAATAATTGATAAAAGTTGGCTAGTGATTTAACACTCATTTTTTAGCATCTGCATTCCTTTTGTCACTGTATGAAATAGTAATATATAGTTTGAAGTAATAAATAATTAAAAGAGAAGTGTTAAAATTGCTATCACAACTTTTTAGTGTGATGTCGTTTGTTTCTTCATATTGATTTTCCTAAATTCTTGTGATTAATTAGTTAAGCTTTGTTTAAGGTACTTAAAGAAAGAAAAATCATATACATGAAATTGTGAAACAAGAAGTAATACATGGCAACCTACACCTGCATGTCCCTCATCTGTCTTCCATCGATCCCATCTCCGTTTCGATTTGCAATCACTATTGATTAAGGTCTGTTGCGGTCCACCAACGGGAATGTGTGTAGAGTTTTGGTGTTCAAACTGGCTCGGGTGACCACACCATCACATTCTTTCTGTCTACCTTTTCTAGCAGTGTTGCTTGTGGTAATCCTACTGACTTCTTTAGTTTTTCTAGCTTGGTGGTTGCAATCTACGAGATGCTATCTAATGGAGGACGGAGTCTGTTTTCTTTCTATCTATGAGGTGTTTTTTATTGGGTTCCTGGTAATTGTTGGTGGTGGTAGTTCAAGCTCGTCGTGGAGTGCCGTTGTGGCGCTTTAGGCGACGGTAGTGGGAGGAAGCAACTAGGGTTTTCTTCGGTGTGTTCTATATTTTGGGCTCAAAACTATGTTTTGGGTTCTTCGATTACCATGGAAGTCCATTCTTTGCTTGTGTGGTTATTGTATTTGGTCCTCTTATGTCATTATGTTGTGTTTTGGTAACAACGTAACTTTTGACCAAAGAAGAAAGAAGTAATAATGACAATGTTTAATTGCGTACAAGCTTTGGACCAAAAGGCAGTTTACGGACCAAAACCCTAATTTAAAAAAAGTAAAAAAAAATCCAAAATGGATCAACTAAGATGCCCACTAGAGCAAGCAAATTGGAGAATCGAAACGAAAGTAGGACGGTGTGGGCCCCAAACTATATATAAAAATACAATGTGTATTTTTCAGAGGTTCACTTAGCTTTTAGCTTCAGATTGTCTCTAAAAACTCAGGACTGACCTTGATGATCTCACATAATGAGTTGATTGAATGAAACGTATGTTCTAACCCCACCAAGTTCCCAAAATGATCACGCAACGATGATGATTGTGCCGGAAAAGTAAGAAATATTAGAATTAGGGTTCTCAAGCTTAATTAGTTTGAAGATACGAGAGCCATGAGTGTGTCTTTATCCTTGTACTTTTATTGCGTGATCTGCCTGCTGATCGACCAGATTTGAGAGTTGGTATATATGTTCATTGAACAAGGACCACAAATATTCATGTTCTCTAAACAGTGGTTTCACGCTGCGAAATAGTACGGCAAGAAGCAGAAACATTGGTTTAAGTTTGAAACTCTAAAAGCAGCACCTTTTTGCCACTAGCGGTAACCATGGCACGAACATATATTACAAATATGTGGTGGTAATATAATATTGGCCTGGAATGGGAATGGGATATATTCTTTTGACATTGTTAAATTTTAATTTTCAGAAAGAATTTATTTACGAATATGCATCCTTATTAAAGGGTTGCAGCCTTATTAAATTTTATCTTTTGTTATCACCATCCAATATCTTCTATCCCCCAAGAATTGATATAAGTTGTAAAATTAAAGAAAAAGTACATGCAACTGTGAGGTTCAAAATCTTTATAAGGAGCTGAGCTACTTTTCATGTATCAGAGATAAATTAGTGATATAATTAAATTCTTTTAAAATGGTTGAAATTATTTTTTGTGAAAATATTTTTAGAACTAATCTTTAATAAATTAAAATACAAGTGAACCAACCATTATAAAGAGTTGAGCTACAATTCTCACATATTAGAGATAAATTAACAATATTAATTTGTAGTGTACATTGGAAGCTAAGACTTGCACGATATATATAAACCCTTTCACAGATAAATGTCATTTCTTAGTTTTTTATGTCTGAACCTTCTCTATGTCTGACAAGTTTATTGTCCTTTTCATCTTCAGACAAGCATCAGCTCATCTATAAATTTATTACTGTAATCCCCTTTAAGAAATGTGACTGCATAGATTAAGAGTATAAGTGCCTATGACTTTTATTAGACTACATAACAACCAAACCAATACAAACTTTTCCTGCATAGATCAACGGGTTTGTGTTGTCCTTGACTGCACATGTTTTTCCATTCATAGGCTACTTAAATTTAATTAATTGAGCATTATAACTTGATGTTCTTCAACATATTCATATATATGAGAACTGGTGTCATACATGCATGTTTCTTTCTCATGATTTGTTGAGGATAATTTAAATACATTAATACATATATGCTAGAAAGAAATTAAATTCATATGATTACAGACAATTTGCTCAATATTATATCTAATGTTGATTATAATTTAACGAAACGAATCAAATTTCATTGCAAATAACTGTAGCGTCGAATAAACTTCGCAACTCTCATTTCAGTTGTCTCCTTTTTTGTTTCTTTCTAAACGAGTCTTTGATTTTTGTGATGTATAAGCATCTATACTTATCGCTTAGTTGCATACTTAAAAGAACCTTAGTTATAAAATGAAAATCTAATTAGCTAATTGAACCTTTGCGAATAAATTATATATGTCATTTTCACAAGGGTGGGAGTGGGAGGTTTCACTATTAGCGTAATAATCAAGATTAGGACATGTGAATTAATTTGCACCAAGTGAAATTCTATCCACCCTAAACCCTAGCTAGATCAAACTGCCACGTGCCAACCCCTACATAACCTAACAATAATAGTGCTCTTATTTGGCAAACGAATCATCATTGCATTTCGCAAATCAATCCATGATTCCTGGCCCTGGCTGTCGCCTTGAAAAGTTGATTAGAGTACTACGCTGTTGTTAGAGTGACATAATCTCATGTAAGAACCTTAGATTTAGCAGTAGGTAATTAAACACTAGGGTTTAGAATATATAATCAGTCCATTAAAGTTGAGGTTTCTATCATAAAACCAATTAGTAATATGAGAAATAATCCAACTTACTCATAAATTCATGTAAAGTCCATCCTCTCATCAATGTGAGATTTATTTTCAACACACTTCTTCATGTATGACGAATTTTCAAGTCTAGCACGTGGACAACGCAAATTAGGTGACGTTGAGCACTTGTGGCAGTTGCTATGATACAATGAAGAAAGTTGAAGTTCCAACATAAAACGAATTGGCAATTTGGAGACTAACCCAATTTACTTATAAGCTCATGTAAGGTTTCTCATTTTATCAATGTGTGATTCATTCTCAATACAATCCTTTTAGGTTTTAATTGGTTTGAATCTGCAGTGCAACAACTACACGTGCATGACTTTTGTCCGCAAATTCAAATTCAGTTCATTATTTGAGATTAATTAGTTATTAATCTTATTGAGCTTTAATCAAAACAGATAGTCGAAAGACCCGGGGGGACAATTTTCTCCATTGTTGATATGTTTGAGTCTTTCTCTTTTCCAAAGCTTTTACTTAGGAGTACATAGCTTCCACAAAAAAACCTCTACACACACAGTAATCCAAGGAGAGATTTTTGATGTACCGGAATACCGTCATTTGGTGTTATTATTTTACTTAAATTATGACACGTATATATTTTTATTATTATTAATGTACTCTAAAAGTTTGATAAAAAATGTACTCTAAAATTATGACATATATCGACTATGTCACTCACTTATATTATAACACGACAAATAATACATCACATAACAAGTATTCTTAATATAGATAAACATTTCCACTTGAGAGGGAGAGCGAGAGTGAGATTAGAGAATAAACAATTAAGAAACCAATTATACCAACATAGAGAATTGCCTGTTGTGCTGACCAGGTATTTGTCAGGCATGCCACGTCATCATATCATATGATATGGTGCATATGTACATAAGTATGCATGTATGGACATCTAAGGTTCTATATAAAGCAGCTTAAGTAATTAGCAAGTGAGAGAGGAGCTAGGTCGCGACGTGTCTGTGTTTGAGAGGATCAAAATTTCATAATATAGAGATGGTTGATAATATAGGAAACAATAATTCATCAGATAGAGAAGGGTTTAAGTACAATTTCACAGGTGGTGGTAGTGTCTCTAGTGATTATCACCACCATCTTCATCATCAAGAGGGAGTCATCAAGGAGCCAGATCGGCTGCTTCCAATTGCTAATGTTGGGCGAATCATGAAGCAGAATTTGCCCCCGAATGCGAAAATCTCGAAAGAAGCCAAAGAAACCATGCAAGAATGTGTTTCTGAGTTCATAAGTTTCGTGACTGGAGAAGCATCTGACAAGTGCCACAAAGAGAAGCGCAAGACGGTGAATGGGGATGACATTTGCTGGGCTCTGGCAACTCTTGGATTCGATGATTACGCGGAGCCACTAAAGAGGTACTTGCATAGGTACAGAGAATTGGAAGGAGAGAAGGCTGCTAACCAAGGTAAGGCTAATAGTAATGAAGAACAGACTGCCACCAAGGACAAGATTTCCTACTAGCAGCAGCAAATACCTCTAATCCTCCATCGAAGTACAATATGATGGAAAGGGGAAATAGCTCGCTCTCCCGGCAATTTTGAGTACTGATCATATGAATTAAGCGAGGTAATTAATATACTTTTCAAATAATTAGTACTACTAGATCTTAATTAAATTGCATGTGTAGAAGGTACATGACTATATATAATTAAGTGGGGAGTTAGGCTTTTGGTTTTGGTTTTTGTTTTCATGTGTGCTCTCATAATTAAGTCCTGGGGATCCTTCTTTGGTTGACTGTAATTAGCTCAAGAATTATGAGATTGGAGTAAATCCATTGACTTTTTTGTCTTTTAATTCAAATATGAAGTTTATTGCAGGTGATTGTATGAGATATACATGTTTAGCTGCGTTCCTTGTTATCTTGGTTTTCTAAATCGCGATCCGTAACTTGTGAAATCTTGTAAACAGGTTATCTTGCTAATCTTCCCTTTCAATTTTGTCCTCAACCTAAATTCAAGCGGAGGGTTAGTGATGGGATCTGGATATACTTTTCCCCTAATTTATGTCATATTAAGGGCGATGGAAACCCTAACATCACATTTGTGCTAACTCACAACAAAAACAGGAAACACCAACCATATATGCATCTGATTAGTTAAGCATCAGATTTTTCTTAGTGCAAGCTGCCATTAGGTTCTTTGCCCTTTAATTATGCAATCTACTCACAAACACCAATTGTGCATAATCTCGTATCAATTTTGATGCTAACTACGTCATGTTCCGACCACATTTCTGGTGTGATCGAGTTGAATCTGATACGATCAATTACAGGAGAAATTGGATATGCTTAGGGTTTTATACATGGATCTATCTTAGCTCTGGGGAAAACAATTTGTTTGTAGGTTTGCTATTTGACTGATATTAGAATCTTATAAAAGACTTGGAGATCATATCTATGCATTTTCTCTTGAGAACTGGTTTGCATTTGAGTACTCTCTTATTGTTTAGATTAAAACTATTTCCTTGCCGTTTGGTTTCCTTTGAATATATATAGGAAAATAATGATTGAAAGAATATCTCTGAAGGTGCTTTGTCCGGCCAAATTTTGGAATTCGTCAAAACGAACTTTGATGCTTTGTTGTTAATTTTACCCTCGAACGGTAAGATGCAAGTCGAACCAGAATTATGTCCTGATGTGCAATTTGGCTCACTTAATCTCCTATAGCTCGAACCATCGTAGTTTTACCTTTGTCATAATCTCAATTCATCAATATATTATTCAAAAAGAAATTCTCTCTGGGTTACAATTTTATATGTTTGTGTACATATATGCCATGTAGGGTTTTTCCTCGTAAAAATGAAATTTGCTAACAAGAAATCAATTGTACAAAGTGTTTTTCTATTGTCTGATGCTAATTAAGCCATGTTTTGATCACATAATACTGATGTGACTAAAATGTACATGAGAAATTGAATGCATAATTAAGCATAATCAAACCAAATACTATTCATGTGCAACTCTTTAGTACTTATACTGCAGTCTGGTTTCACATGTCGTGAGCACTAGACATCTTGGACTCTTAACTGTTAAATCTCTCTCTCTCTCTCTCTCTCTCTCTCTTCTTGTCATCTAACTTACCAAGTATAGATACTCCTGCATGCTACTTTAGACAGTTAACTTACCAAGTATAGTGACACCCACATCAGCCATACCTTATGGAGATCATGAGGCTAATTATGTTAGTCAATGGGTAGCTAGGGTTTTCTATGATAACCGTAGGGCATAATTTTTCACCGGGGACCACAGTAAATTTAGTAGCCACGGCTCAACCTTCCATGGTTAATTTGTCGTTAAGAACCCCCATTAAGTCTGGATCATGCCGAAAGGTTTTACATATTCAAAGGGGCTTGGATCATCTTCCCACAAGTGAGGATGACTAAGCTCCAATATGTCAAGTTGTTAGGAAGTTTTTGTGAGGAGTTCTTGGAAAATGGAGACAAACTAAGACAGAAGTGCGGGGCTGAATTAATTATTAGGGTTTCTAGGGTTTTTCTTCATGTTTTCTTGATTACTCCAAAAGAAAAGATGATCGATATGATACAAGATCTAAGACAGGCAACACAATCGATGGAAACTTGAGATACCATGAGGCATGACACAAAGTTGTTTGTTCAATGATGTACCTACTTAATTAATTTGTGCTTTACTAAAAAACTTAATGAATTTGTGATTTACTTGTTTAATCAAACCCTATCAATTTTACTTTATTAACGGATGACGGATCGAGAGTGAGAGTAGTGTTAGAGCAAATATAGTGGAAATGAGCGGCTCAACACATCATTTTAACCACTAACCTTGCGAAACCTTTGCTGCATAAAACTAGGGTTCTTCTCTCAACATGATTTGTATGTAGTGTCAATCAATGGGGCTTGATCAGTCTGTTTGCGTGTGTTGTGCGAGAGCAGGGACTCTTTATTTATAATGTAAACAGTGGTCTTTGATAATTAAATATACTTCCCATCATGTAATCCCTATCATAGTCATCAAGTTTGATAACCCTTATTACTAATAACCAAAGAATCCGCATCAATATGGATAATACCATTTGCACCGGGACTTCTTAGGCTATATTTTAACACATTCCTTAATAACCTACAAGTTGTCAATCCTAAACTCTTATGATCTCAATCCCTCATACACGTGCAAAACAAGTGTGCAGCTCTAATTAAGCTTACAAGTAGTACCAATTAAACTTTCTTACTCATAAGCAACTAGAGAGTTTAATGATGAGAGTCAGTAGAATGAAGTATACTACGTCCAATGTTTGAAAAAAAAATTTCTTCTTTTTTTTTTGTTGACAAGGGTCATAAAGCCCGAGAAAAATATAGAAATATTTCAATATAACATAAACAAAGATAAAATTTTCTTTCTCCTGGAAATCGCTTTATTGGTTTCGTGAGCCTTCCATACTTTTAACTTTTTTTTTTTCTTCCAACTATCATTTAATATTACAATCTGATAATATTCATTTTCACGGTTTTAGGTTTGATTCTCGTCAAAGACGAATTTAAATTAAATTTGTATAACTAACCAATTGTAATGTTTAGCCCACTACCCTATCGTTAATGTAGTAATATGAAATGTATTTAAAAAAAAAAAAAAAATCCCCGGACTCTAGTGGCTTTGGAGATGACATATAAACTATGGGTTACACACCATTAGTCATCAATATAAATTAAAGAAATTGCCGATTCATTATTTATTATCATAAATGTCAATTTGTTCTACTCATATAAATAATTAAAAGACCTAACTTCTTTTTACACGATAAGTGACTAGTTAGTTGAAAAGAGGAAACCCAAGAAGGGAAAATTCCTTGAAATATCTAATTTAGATTAAATAGAAAGAAAAGAAAAGTGTAACTTCATGGAATCTCCTCCCAAATCCATAAATCTGACAGAGAGGCATGTGATTCACGAGTTCTCCATGTGACACTTAGTAGAGTCCCCAACTCAACACGTGGTATAGAGTTGGCACGTTGTGCATTTTCTTTTCTTTTCTTTTTTTGGCAAACCGTTGTGCATTTTCTTTTGTATCAACTTTTGCACAATGTGCGTATTGCGATTGGCATTTTTGCAACTTTTTTATTTACTATTTAATCAGTGATTAGATATTAAATCGTAGTTTATCAATGACTATGGAAATAAGTACTCATAAAATGTTGAATAAAAATCCCAGTTAATTGTTGTTGTGTTTAAATCAACAGTAGCTTAGAGAAAGGTAATTTTCACTTTATTACCATGAATTACTCTATGTGTATTATGTTCTAAAGTTGTGCACTTACAATAAGGTAATGCTACAATCCTTAACTATGGAATTCTGTGGTCAAGTCAAACGTTAACTTTTTTGTTGTTGATAGAACTGAGTTTTTTTATTGATAAGACAGAGTACAAAAAGTTTGGGGAGCAAGAGTAGCCTCATTAAAAAAACCTCCAAGAAAGAAGGAAAACGAGCACTTAACCAGCTTGCTCCCTAATTACAATTAATTATCATTCTCCAAATCAATTTCAAGGAATGGAAATAATCAAAGTGGTTCCTCCTCCATGTATTAAATCCTCCATTGCTAAGTCCATATTTTCCCAATTCATGAGCCACCACTTTATATTTTCTTTTTAAATCCTCCATTAGGTGTATATAAATCATATAAAGTATAAATATACATGTTCTCTATCAATAATATAACACATAAATTAATAATATTATTTGAACAATCACCGGGATTATAGTACAATCAGTAATATATTGCACTAGAAAAAGAACATGTAAGAGGGTGGACCATGAAAAGAAGGAAGAAAAACTTGTAGAAAAAATTCACAACATGAACAACCAATTACTACTTTACGAAACAAATGTGTCATGATATATTAGCAATGGAGCATTGCATATAAGCGTATTTATATATTACAATTGCACTATACCTCGTGGCCGGAAGAGCTCTCAGTCACATGATAACATTTTTAATTTGTAAGAACTCAAACATAAATCCAGAATTCTTGATTTATTTATCTATTTGATGTAGCTAGCTAGCTAGTAATTAATCACCTTAAATAGCTTGTCTCAAGCTGTACTAAAATTTGTATCCACTTTCTTTTGCTCTAAAGTTCATAAGTCATGCCCACTTTCAACAGCCGCTTGTGAGGAATGTCAAACACTTTGTCACACTGCCTCAAATTTCTCTTCAAGAAATTGTAAGCGTAATCGATCAAAATTCTTTTCGCTATACCAGCTCCTTTGGCAGCCGTCACTTCATTTTCCCCAACCAAATGAACAACTCCCCGCCTCCATGCTTTGTCTATTGCCTCAATCTCTCTGTCCAACAAATCTTGTTGCTTATCTTGATCATCAACTTGCTGCTTCAAATCCTCCTTTCCATTCTCTCCACCGCTCACCAAAGTACTGTCTTCGAATTCTTCCTCGATCTGAAACTTGGTATCCTCATTAGCACTACTGGGAATATTATTTGTTTGAGATATCCAAAAACTATCCTTTATGAACTCTTTCAACTTCTCCACCAACAATCCTTCGAAGGGTTCGTTCTCATTGCGAACGTCGGTGTACCCATACCTAGCAACGCATCTGAACACATTCAGATCCTTAGGCTCTACTCTCCGAAAAAGAAAGCGCTCTTCCAATGGAACCTTGCTTATAGGCAACGATTTGATTGAGACAAAAACAAGGACGGAGTGCAATGCAGGCACATTCGCAGCGTAATGATTGAAGATTGGTGGGATGCCTTGAACAAGTTCTGAATAGAACATGGCGAGGCCAGGCATACGAGAAAAGTTTGCATCAACAGCAATTTCCTTGAGTTGTTCGGGAGAAATTTTGTGTTCAAGCTCGTAATAGTACTTTCTTCGATGCACATCATTCCACACAAACATTACAAACATCAACAATGTAGCAAACGCGAGGGGAAGATATCCGCCCTGGTCAAATTTGTAGAGCACTGAACTTAGATACAGAAGCTCTACACTTCCAATAACAAGAACATATGAGATGACGAGGAATATGTTGGTCTTCCATATCATGATCATGATTAACACTAGGAAGGATGATGTAAGCGTCATCACAAACACCACTGCTATACCTGTGCATATATATACGTATGACAATTAGACAAAGTCATTCATTATTAGTTTAATGAGCACATAAATATTTTCCTGTCAGACTGCATGTGGGTCACGCATTAATTCGACTATTTTTTTTTTAATGTGAGACGGTGACTCAGTTTTTGGCAACATAAGCATTTTTTGATGATATAATTAAGTTTGTAAAGAGAACATTACCATATGCATTGCCGATCTTTGCAGTGCTTCGAAACCCTAAAGTGACTCCAACACAAGCTAACATGAGAAGGTAGTTCACTTCCGGAATATAAACTTGTCCGGCATACTTGGTTGATGTGTGCACGATTTTCACACGAGGGAAACACCCTAATGATAGTGACTGTTGGATTATAGAGAAAGTCCCTGAAATCATAGCTTGACTAGCTATGATCGCTGCCATAACAGCCACTACAAACATAGGCCAATACAAAGGCTCTGCATGCATTCAGCACAATTAGTACACAATTAAAAAAATTATGCAACCACCTAAGTTGGTTATTATATATGGTTGTTAATGTTGAGGTATACATATCTGATACTTAGCTCCTAAAAGGTTATATTAATATTATATATGTACATATATATATATATATATACACACTTACTTGGAATCGACTTGAAGAAGGTTTCTGCAACAAGAAGATGGTGCTTGCGAAGAAAAGAGGCTTGTCCAGTGTATGCCAATATGAGAGCTGGGTAAGTAACTGTGCACATACTTATTTGAATGGATCGTACTGTGAAGTGTCCCACGTCAGCAAATAAAGCTTCAGTTCCTGCAAATGAAGATTGAGACATTAAACAGTTTCGATTATGAAATTTGTATGGTAAATATACGTTTTATGTATCCATTTTAGAAAGAAATTAACACTTAACTAATAAATAGTTCAAAAGTGTAGATAGGAATTCTATAGAATTTTAAAAGAATTATAAATTCAAGAAGTTTTAATGGGCTTATGTAGATTACATTTGAATTCTCTTAAAATATAACGGGTGAGAGACTGGATTTGTTAAAAGTCTAAAATACAATATGAAAACCCTCTAAGCCCATCAAAACACCTTTTAAAAATTCTTTAAAATCAAATCATGATACTTCTATAAATTTTTTCAAAATCTTGATTACACCAGGATTTAATCAATGAAGTATGAACTTGTAGAACCTTTTTAAAAATGCTAATTGAATAACGTTGAACTTTTATAAATTCATTTAAAATCTTGAATGAATACTATCGAATTTTTAAACTCTTTCCAAATCCTTATATGGTCTTATTTAGAAATTAAATTTTATGTTATTTGGCATGAAATTAATTGTAAACCTGTTATGGCTAACACAATGCCACCAAGAGAAATCCAAGCGTCTTTTTTGTTCCTCCTGAAGTAATCTACTATGTATTGTGGATTTAGAGCCTTGACCACCGTCGGATCAAACTTGATGAAGTTGTACACGCCAATTCCACCAATCATGGTAAACCAAATGCAAATAATTGGTGCAAAAGTGTAGCCTACTTTATCAGTTCCAAGTCTTTGAACCATGAATAGGGCAATCAAGATGACTACTGATATCAAAACAACCCGACCTGTGCACACAGATTAAATTAAAACTATTTAACCAAAAACATTTAAATTAAATTAGTCAAATTATCTTTTCACTATCCGTTTTATAGAATGAGAATCCTCTCCAGATCGTCTTTGTGAGGATTCAAGGATCCTTTAATTTTATCAGTTCATCATATATCGTGCCGCAAATTTTCAGTAAGTACTGTTTGTGTTCAATTTTAAATAACAAAATTTTAAATAATTTCTGATCATACAATATACAATGAACAAACACGATTAAAAAATCTGATAATCCGAAGAGAATCCTCATTCCGTTTTAAATACCACGCACAAATAATATCTATATCAATACCTTGTGTCATTGCAGATGTGGCTTCTTTGATTCCTCCAACAGCCGACAGAACTGCCATCAAATTGGAACAAAAACAATTTTAATATTCAAGTCAAAAGAAATTAAGCACATAATCATGTGAGAGTAGGAGACGCAACTTTGATTTTGTCTTATATCGCAAAATTACTCAACTTTCAACTTTTCAACTTCATTTTTGGGAAATTTCTAGGTTCTGCTTTTTATTTTAACTTATGCTTGTGAATAAGATAATATGGACTCTATCCGCATGAGAGGAACCACTTTTATTTTAGAGTTTGGTTCTGCCGGTTTTGTCCTAAATTTTATTTTATTTATTATTTCATGACTTTTCCTTTTATTTTTATTTTTATTTGAGCTATAACTCAAGTAATAATACTCTATGTAGATCCTTTATTAATACAACTATAGACAAATAAATTAGATGTGTAGCAAGAGTTTTATACAAGCGCCCATTTACTACCTTTTGTGAAGGCCCCTTAAATCTGAGAGTTGGCTATGTACTTGTCCTGTTAGTAAGTTACACTAATGAGCATGCAAGTTGAGAGATTCTTGTTAAACTTTAGAGAAAGTTTTAGAATCGATATTGTTTATGACTTAATTATTTGTTTAATAAGTTTTATATTAAAAGTCTCAATATCCCATTTCCTTTAGTGTAGATTATATCGTTTGTTTTTAAAAAAGTCTCAATATAATAAGTAGTGAAACTATTTGATATAGAAAGAATTTAACTTCATTAGATTTTTTAACTGAGACATAGTTAAAAAATTCTATATAATCAGAAATATATTCACCTTTCATCACGCCACCATGTCAAATGAGGAGATATATAGATAGATACTTTTTTTTTTCTTCTTAATTAAAGATTTGACAAACCTGAGATGCAAGGAGTGAGGACACCATCACCAATGACCATGGAAGTACCAAGCATGGTGGCGAATAGTAGAAAGATTTTGGCAAATGGGCTGTTCTCCAATGAAGATTTAAGCCTAGATGCTCTCTTTACACTTTTAGTAGGCAACTCAAGCTGAAAATTTGAAACATCACGATCCTCTGCTTGTTGACTCGGAGTCAAACCAACTTTGGCATATCGACACAGCAAAGAGTATAGTGCGAACGTCCCACCTGCAAAAAAAAAAATAACATTATGTATGTGAAGCGTTATATTTGCTGTGGTGAACAATTTCTTTATTCTGAATTTAAGTTCGCAGAATTAAGAAAGACGGTTAAACTCCACTAGACAAGTTTCTATCATTATGCGTATTAAAAATTAATAATTTTGTTAGACTCCACTTGACAAGTTTCTATCATTATGCGTATTAAAAATTAATAATTTTGTTAGACTCCACTAGACAAGTTTCTCCCAGGTTCGTACCTCAAACTTGTATTAAAATCAAACTTGGTCTCTTTTTTCTTTTGGTCATTTTACGTGTCAGAAAATGACACAGCGAAAAATCAAAGGTTGGGGCTTTTGGTCGGATTAAAATGACATAATTAGGACTTTGAAAGTCGAAGAAAAACTGCAATTAACAATAGATTAATGAGGACTCAATTATATACAAGGGAATTCTTCTTTCTTTTTGACAGTTTAATTATAAGAAGTTTGACAAATTAACCTTGGCAATCAAAATTTTCAAACTAACAAGGTATGAGTCTAAAGTATATGCTGATGGAGAAAATTTTCAATTTGCCCGGAACACATGATGGTACACCACATGTCATTATATAAGTGAAGATAAATTTTATTTTTTAAGCTCTTCACTTGTATGATTTTATTTTTTAAGCTCTTCACTTGTATGATGACATGTGGTGTACCATTCTGTATTCTGAAAACATTGAAAAATCTCTCAAGCTGATGAGACACCGAAAGCTAAAGGACGCTTTTTATATTTATTTATTTTCTATGAGAAGTTGAGAAATAATTAAATACGAAGGATTTAATAAGTGATATTGTTTTGTTTATAATTATACAGATCTAAAAGATGTATGGAATCTTACCATCGCCGTTATCGTTGGCCCGTAATACGATTAAAACGTACTTAATCAGAGGGATTAAGGTGAGTGTGTAAAAGATCAAAGAAAGAACACCCAAAATGTCATCGCTATGGTTGATGCCTTTGGTGAAGGTGCTCGCATACACATAGAGAGGTGATGTACCTATGTCCCCATAAACTATGCCAATGCTCTGAAATGCCAAGTGCATTATCACCGACCAGTCCGCACCCTAAAAAAGCTCCAATAGAAAATAAATTTAGAATAAGTTCAACAACAACAACAATCAAACTTTATCTTATTAAGTGGATTGGCTCTATAAATTCTATAACATCGATGTGCTCAGTTTTACATCAGGTCTTCCATCAGTTTCAAGTATTTCATATCTTTTCTTAAAGTCTCTTTCAAAATCTTTATGTCCCTTCAACTACCCTTTTTGCCCTAAACTTCCGTCTCATAGTCACATCTTCTAGTCGGAGCATTTATAGGTCTTCAGTTCACGTGTCAAAACCACTTTCACCAATTTTCTCTCATATTATTTTCAATTGCGACCACTCTTAATTTACCTCAAATATCCTTGTTCTTAATCTTATCTTTTCTTGTGTGCACACACCTCCAACAAGCATTCTCATCTCTGCTTACACTCATTTTTTGCACATGTTGATTTTTGATCGCCCAACATTCTGTGCCATAAAGCATTGTTGGGCTTATTGTTGTCCTATAAATTTTTTCCTTGAACTTTAGTGGCATATGAAATCGCACAACACACTTAAAGCACTCTTCCACTTTATCCTCTATCTTGTAATCTATAATTGAGGTCTCTATCTAATTCGCAATAAAATCATGTTTTCTTTTTCTCTTAGAAAACTATTCTATTGTAAAAAAAAGCTATTTTGTCTTCTATCTTAACTATTCAACAACTACTGTTAAAAAAAAAAATTCAGCAACTGTTGGTCTTTTTTTTTTTTTTTTTTTTTTTTTTTTTTTTTTTTTTTTTGTTGAAAACAACTTGAGAATTAAATTCGAAACCTCTTCAAATGAAATGGATCGAGATTAGATGCCGCTGTATCAAATGACTTTAAAAAAAATATTTAATACACCAAATATGTATATATCAATAAAATCTAATTGAAATAGTACTATACTATTAAAGAACATAAGAAAAATGGAGATCGATGGACCTTGGAGGCATGGCCATGGGGAGCTGTGAAACGGCGTGACTCGAGGTCCAAGGAGTCGTTTCTTCGCAGCTTTTGCCATGAAAGTTTCTTCCCTTTGAGTTGATCCTTATGATGCTCATGATGATCTGAAACTTCCTGATGATCTTCGCTTCCCTCATCTGTAGGATTTTCCACCACTACCTCTTCATCAGGCATTTCTACTAAACCTAGGTAGCCACTTCTCACACGCTCAAATTAATTTCTAGAGAGAGAGAGAGAGAGAACTGCAGGTAGGTCTTCCTCTTTGAGAGCAAAAGCAAGCTAGCTAGCTAGGTGTTTGCGAGAGAGTTAGAAATCTGGGGGTGCCAAGTATGGGGAGGTGTTCTCCTATATGTGAGGATGGATGGTGATATTTAAAGGAAAATTAACTGAGGAAGAGGCCACAACTCATTTACTATAGGGTTTTTATCACTAATGGTCCTTGAGATTGACTAAACTCATCATTTTAGTCTCTTACATTCAAAATCAATCAATGTTGTCCCTGACATTCACAACCTCACATCAATTTGGTCATTCCGTTAAGATTCCATCAACTATTCTGTTAGTTTGCATGCTATTCCATCAACTTATAGCATTTATTTGAATTCAAACAATCAGGATTGATTGCCTGCTATTCCTCACATTGGTAAAGGAAGATAAATTTGGTCCCTGATTTTCACTACCGCACATCAATTTATTCTCTCTGTTAATGTGGTCCCACTAATCCAATTATGTGGCTCAACGTGGATTAACTATAAGAAACTATTTTTTTAAGAGTGAACCAAAAGAAGAGTATTCACGCAGACATTTTTCTCGCATCCCACAACCCTAATTGGAAAAAAAATTCGATCGAAATTTGATAAAATCAAAAAGTCCAAATTCAATTCAAATTTGATAGGATTTAGGATTATAACCAACTAGAGAATACCATGATGAACACGACGATAACTTTTTTTTTCTTTTAGTTTTGGTTTTTAGTTTCTTATTTTACTTTTAGTTTTAAATCTTAAAAAAAAAATAATAATAATAAGTTTCTTATAGTTAATCCATGTGGTGCCATATGATTGGATTAGTGGGACAAAAAATATTGATGAAACTTTAAAGGAATGATTAAATTGATGTGTGGTATTGAAAGTCAAGGACCAAATTTATTGATTTTTGAAACTCAGAGACCAAAATGAGGAGTTGGATCAATGTTAGGGACCATTTGCGATAAAAACCCTTATTTTGTATAATCCACGTGTCACCATTTGATTGGATTTGTGGGTCGCACATACAAACTGAACATAATAGTTGACAGAATCTTAACGGAATGACCAAATTAATGTGCGGTAGTGAATGTCAGTGACGACATTGATTGATTTTGAAAGTGAGGTACCAAAATGATAAGTTTGATCAATCTCAGGAACCATTTGTGATAAAAACCCTTTACTATATGCTCATATACATTGATCGTATATTTATACGCATGGTTTGCACACATATACGTACAAAGTTGAATAAAATGTAGGGAAACATATCTCATGGCACTAGCAAAACAAATCTCATGGCATTAGGACAAGAGCTTGACCTTGTGTTGTGAGAATAATGTGAAGCTAACCTAAACGAGACGTCCGAGGCTGAAGATGTTGATGGGCTCCCAATTTGAAATCTTTTTAATTGCCACATATTTATCCCCTTAGCCCTTGATCTGTCAATTATTACAAATTGCCACAAATATATCCCCTTAGCCCTTGATCTGTCAATTATTACAGTATCATACATATATACATATATATATATGCGTGCGCGAGCATGGGTGCGCCCTTGTCTATTTTATATATTATTCACGAATCACATTCACAAGAAATTTTTAGGTATTTGAAATACGAGTGACATACTATGTGTCATTATACAGATAGTGTGATATTTGTATTAAAAATTTAACAACTTAAAAGTAAAAAATTTCTTCACATATGACCCATAAAATATCATCTGTATTCTAATGATAATAAAAAAAAAATTCTCCACATTTTCATGACATTTCCATTTTTCTAAGGTGACGGCACTATCATTCATACTCCCTATTGTATAAAATTAGGTTACCTTTTTACTTTTGGACTTGGAATATTAATGCACATTACCCAATTATAATATTTTTGTTTTAAATTAGTATTTAAATGCCCAATAATTCAACTTCTTCATAGGTCAAGTTTTATTACCAGCTGTGTATCTACCATATTTTATATTTTATAACTCATGTTCCTTTTAATATAATTTCCCTTTCTTGTATAAAAATTGTTTCTTATATATATAAATATTCTTTGTAAAAAAAATTGAAAACTTATATATGAAACTAACTTTCCCATCATATTACGAAACTAGTAAAAGAAAAAGAAAGACAATTTGGACACGATCCCTATAAAAATGGCAATAATGAAATTTACAATGATACAAGGATATTCTCAAAAGGT
This sequence comes from Pyrus x bretschneideri, assembly GCF_019419815.1. Lineage (NCBI taxonomy): Eukaryota > Viridiplantae > Streptophyta > Magnoliopsida > Rosales > Rosaceae > Pyrus > Pyrus x bretschneideri. Next base: position 5,215,548 of record NW_025999557.1, read on the forward strand.
ATACGTAATACGTGCTAGCATATGAGCACACACAAAGTGTGTAAGAAATTTTTTTATTTTGTTTTTGAAATAGAAGGAGAGAGGACGAGGGTGATAGAGAATGTGGGAGTGGGAAGATTTTTTATTTATTTATTTTTTAATTAGAGATATGTTAGGATTACATTTAAGTGAGGCTTTGAAAATAAAAACAGCAAAACTTGGTTATGTGAAATTACATTTTTGCCCCATATTTCTTATTCATGTTCTATTTTAATTAGAGGGTTAATTTCATAGAGTTTTGGTTGACAATGAGTGTTTTTTTAATTAGTAGAGATAAGGCAGATTGGAGGCAATAAGGTCCATAACTACAGTCAGAGACTCAAAAGTCAATTTCCTTTGCGCTTATGTTAGAGGTGACACAAAATGATAATCCTTTATTTTATGTGTAACAGGTCGTTTCTATATACATGACGATGTGATATTATTATATTGCACAAACGTTATACTTAGGATTGTTTATTCTTTCTATAGATAATTTCATTTAATTTGAACATTGTTTAGTTATCCATAACACATGACAAACAAATTCATTGTTATGATAACAAGTAATACGATTACGATTAACTTGCTCACGTGTCTGACAATTTGCTATTTTTCATTTTATTATTTATTTATAATTTTTATTTAGTTTAGTTTGGATTTTTTTTAAATTAAATGATTTTATATTAGAATCTTAATTAGAAAGAAGTATTTTGGGGATACTGAAAGCTTCAACATTTGGGTGTGCTCAAATATATATATATATATATATATATATATGTATGTATGTATGTATAGCTAATTAAGCTTAATTTTCAGCAAATAAGAAACTGTATTAATACTGATCTATCACAGTTAATTTGTTGATTTGCTTAGTTATAATCGGATAACTTAGAGTAAAAGTCACAAAGAGTTTTGTAGTGGAAGATGTCCACGTGATCGTCGTCACGTGTGACATGAGTAGGATTTAGGCTTTAAGCTTTTTGGAAGTATCAGAGGAAGGCATCAACTGTTTGACTTAGGGCATGAATGGTATGGCGCAAACAAAGCTTTTGGTCCTTGGCATTGTCAAGATTCCACTGCATGCTGGTAGCTGCTTAGGGCCAATCAGCAGGCGTTACGTACCAAATGTGGTTATTTTTTCTGGAGTAATATTAGAGAACTTAAATTTGTAGACAAAATTTTGAAAACTAAAAGAATGAAGTTGATGATTGGTTTATTATTTACACATTGATAAACGTGCTTATTCTTATTGGTGACACATCATTTAGTTTGCAAATTTAGTCTCTAAATTTGGTCTCCCTGACATTATTCTTTTTTATGTTGTGTGGCAATTGCTACTGCTAACAACCCCCTATGGATTTTATGCCAACTTCCAAATTTAGATCGATGTTGATTGTATTACAATATTCACCAAGAATTTGAGAGAGAGAGAGAGAGAGTTCATAGGATCTTCCAAAATATAGGTGGAGTTAACGGTGTCATTAGAGAAATTAGGCAGTTAACCTTCGAATTTAACTGTTGTGTTGGCGTTTAGTCAATTATTTTATTGATAGGGAAGGGGTCGGAGACTCGGATATTCAAAGTTAGGATACCCTTTAGTACTAAAAAGAGAAATATATTACAAAATTAAGAGTTAGATAGAATAATTTAATTAGCCATAAACTGGGTGTCTGTCATCGAACATATTATATTTTCTTGCGGCCTCATAGTAATACCCATATTTTTGTAGAAATTGACTGCGCACCTAATAGTATTGTTTGCTTTAAGAAGATGTTTAGGTTGCAGAATCCCAGACGCCATGTGCGTTTTGTCTCCTCCATCATCGCAATTATAAGTAATTATGTAGTTTTACTGAAAATAATGCAGAATTAACAAGAAGCAAACATAAATAAACTAACATGCTCCCTTCTGATCACTCTGTCCATTTGATTCTGTTAATTACCTTATTTTATTATTTGTTTGTCTCTTACTTTCTAATATTCTACAAGGCTATTTCGAATTTGGAATTTCTCAGAAAACCTCCAATAATAATTCTTCTAATTAATTATTTTACTTTGCACCTGTCCATTAATTTATGTTATGTATTAGTTTCTAGTTCTTACAAGTCTCTTTCGAATTTGGATTTTCTCAGAAACCTTTTAGCCGAATTGGGTTTGGTTGCCGTTTCACATGTACCAAATTCAAGATATGGATAAACTCAGTTAATTTCAGGTACTAATTAGTTAATAACTTAAAACAGCACTAATCATTTATTTAGGTTTGCCTTACAAAATTTTTCATAATCTGAACAGATCACTTTTTGGATTATGATTTAAAGCTTAATCATACAAAAAATTATAAAGTTGGAAGCTAGTTAATTATTTAAGTGTCTTAAATAGAATAACACACATTTTTCAATAAATAAATTAATTATTACAATAATAATTAAAGAGCTAAACGACTTTCGATTTGATTGAATTTTTACAACGATTCATGATTGATGATCTAAAAAGTGAACATTTTTTTTTTCTTTTGGTCAAACGATAGATTTTGTTAGATTAGATGTTAGATTAGTCACAGATAGAGTTCAAACTCATGCCGTCATATAAGAGCTCAACACATTTCCACCATTATAATAAAATACCACTTATTTAGGTATTGCCGGCAACAGAATTCGAACCTATGCCTTGACCTAGCGAATAAAAAGTGAACACTTTAGATCATGTGATTATTTTGTTGACCGACACCACTTACCTGCACCTCCCCTTCCGCATTTGCCTACTATTTTGTTATACCTTTCATCTTTTTCGATGCCCTCGTTTTGAAATAGAACGTGGATTTGAATTGGCTTTGTGGTTGCGGTGGGTCAAAATCACATTCTACTGGTTAGTGTCCGCGACGATTTAATGCGACGAATTTATACCGAATATAGTTTTTGTGTTTCTTTGTTCATTGTGGTTGCTATATAGAGACTAAGTTTGCATGTTGTCTGCTTATTCTCTTCAAATTAAGGATTTGATCACTGAGAAGATGTACTCAGTTGACATCGATTTTGTATTTTTAATTTGTTGTAATCGTCTTTTTCGCATCAATGAATTATCACTACCACTTCTTTTAAAATAAAAATAAAAACTAATTAGCGCTAAAATGCTCCTATATTTGTATTACATGTATATGGATATATATATATATATATATATATATATATATATTTTGTAAGATTCATGATTTAATATTTTTAATTTTTCCGTTGAATTAGATAACAATGACTGCTATAGTTTTCTAACACCGTATGCTCTTATTGAATATTAGTTTTCAAAAACAGATGCTTATGTTATACAAGAATATTCCAACTCAAAGTCTCAAAGACAAATATTTACGCGTGTATATGATCTAGATCCAATTGTCATGCTAATTAATTAACTAAACCTTTTAGTCAAATTATGCTACAAATTACTGTGGACACACCTTGATTAGTAACTACTTAGTCAATGCATGATTAGAGAAAAATATGTATTAGTTTGTACTAAGCGACTAGACTTTCGCATATAAACGGCTAGTTGTAAAATATGACTAATCACACATGCTGCCGACATATTCCAATCGACTACACGTCACATCCGTTACTATTATACGAGAAATAGTTGAATGTGACGGTTACATTGCATTTGCAGCTTCATGGCAGGCATGCAACTCAAGGCTCACGCGAATGTGTATCATATTTTGTACTCAATCGTATTCTACGAGATTGTATTGTATTTGTTGAGGTCCTATATAATGTATATTAGCATGAATTGAGATTCACTGCAAATATCTGTGTCCGAAGTTTTCACATCAGAAATCTGGACCACTCAATTTCTATGTTAAAATCCTCATTCCCTCATCTTACTGGTCCACTTTATAAAAATCTAAACCTTAAACAATCCGAATCTCTTTGTCACTTTCTCAAATAAGTCCAGATCTCTTAATCCGCACTCTAGACATAGAGATTCGGAGTGAATCTCTTTCACACTAGCATCTTCGTATTCTAGCTACGACTAATAGCAGTGTTGTTCGTTGTTAATTTGCTCGACCAAAGTAGTTGTTGTCAACTTTGTGTTTTAAAAGTACATAATGCATCCAACTCCACAACAACTTTCTACGTGTTTTCTGGTTGCCATCGAAAACTAGTCACTCAAAAGCTACAAAAATATTGTGGCTATAGATCATGTTCCCACCTTACGAATCAGGTTAGGTATAAGCATGATTTGGTAAAAAATTACATTTTGGATTATTCAATTGAAGCTTTTCTCGTATAAACGGCTGAAAGATTTTGTAAACATGATGCTGAGAACAAGAGTTACATGTTTTAGGAGGAGGTATTCGGTAGGGCCACTGTACTATGGCAACACATACAAAGTGTAGGGACCAACGAGCAAGTATATGGGATCATGGAACAAAATATAGGACTTACATGAAATAAGAATACTAAGGTGACTGTATCATAAACCAATTAAATAACGCCACACAAGAAATTGAAAACAAATGACGTTGTATTATTAGTCTAGAATGCTAGTATAGGTTAGATATATATAATTTGAATTTATTATTATTAGGACAAAGTGGAGGTTTCGAAACTATTAAAATAATTTAGGAAATGATAGAGTTTCGAACTCAAGATATATGAGTAGAAACTCAACACCCTATCTACTAAGATATTAGACTGCATGCAGAAATGTCAATGTAGGTAAATCCGCCTAGGGAAGAGGTGTTTTTATGTGCAATCGGATGTATCATATGGTCCAAATACCTGTATTGAAGTTTTTCTCCTAGTTTAGTGCTATCTTATATATGTATATGTAAGTTGTAGCTATCAGTTATACTCCTTACGATTTAGCTACAATGGGTGATGGGGTCATTCGAAAGTGACTCTAAGAAGCAGCTCATGAGAGGTGCTTTTCCTTAAAATCACTAGCCATCGTGATTTCAAGCAAAATCACCAAAAGTGATTTATAGAAAAGCACATATCCTTCTCCCAGAAGTGATTAAAGCCCTCTCAAAATTACTTTCCGAACGAGACCTTAGACTCCAAAGTGTGGAACTCGCCTGTTGACAAATTCATAGACTTTTTCTCTCTAAAACATCCTTCATTCTTTGCACATTAACATCCCTACGAACGAATAAAAAGAGAATTCAAACTCTGTTCAAAGTGCATTCCGTGAGAATTAGACCTTTTTCATTAGCAGCACATAACCATGAGTACATGACCAAGAATTCCTCGAGTCACAGAATATGCACCGCACAAGTGGAAAATTAGGTGCATATATTAGAGGAAGAACTTATAGATACAAAATTGGTCATTCTTCACAAACTTTCCTTTGCCTGTTTTGCAGGGCCTGCTGATGCTGCATATGGATGGCAAATACAACATGCCATCCTCTTCCAAAGGCGACCGTGGTTACCCTAGGCTCATCCATTTCGCCGCACCTTGTCAAAAATTGGATTTTCTACTAAATCTTTCGCTGACGGCCTCCAGACTGGATTTGTATCCAACATGACCTGAGAGATTCATCAAAATGTAATGCAATCAGCAATGCTATCACAGGGTTCGTTTAGTAGCACAAACCAACTAAGAATCATAGGATGCTACGTGTAGAATGCAACTGGTTTCTTAGAAAATTAATCATCTATGAATACCATTTTCTTTAACAAAGATTCGCAGTTCGTAATCCAGCACGAGAGATGTGATTCTCGCATGAAAATTAATTGCAACAAATAGAAATAGCAAAAGTGAAACAGTCACAAGTGCACAGCCACAGAAAACAAAATCCAACCACTAATGGAAAGGAAAAGGTGATGTTACCTTGAGTAAGTTCTGAAATTGCAACGAATGACCAGGAAGGAGTGGCAACTTTCCCTCCCTGAGATGTAAAATTTGAGGTCCTGATTCTGGCAAAGGTGAACCTCTAATAAGCTCATAAACAGCAATTCCCAAGGAGAAGATATCGGCCTTATCAAGATCATCATATTTCTCATTCAGGATTTCTTGAGGCATATATCGAGCATCACCCTCTTCAATTGGCAGGCTGTTGTCAAGTAGAGTTGCACATCCAAAGTCACCAAGCTTATAAACACCATTCTTCACATATATATTATCAGGTTTTACATCTAAGTGAGCTATTCCTCGCCCGTGTATAAACTGCAACGCTTTTGCAACCTGTACATATTTTTACATGTGAAATTAGCATATACCAACAGAAGATGAAACATTGTCAAGCTAAAAAGCGTTCAAATTAATCTAAGACTACAGCCTGACAGATAGGATCCCAGATATGTGTCAATGCCAGTGAGTGTGTGCATGCATGCCAAAGTGTCTCCGATATGACTACGGACATTCATTAGATTAAACCCATTCCATCTAGTTTACAACAGCCTCGTGATCTTCGTTCATATAGTATTTTCTGTATAATCAAGCAAGTGAAGGACTGAGCTCAACACCAAATACCGAACATCTAAAACAGTGTCAAGAAAAGGGTATAATATCTATCAAAAGACGGGGAAACAGAACACACACACACACACACACTCGAATACATTAAGATTTTCGGGAATCAAGAATTCATGATTGAGTGCACTCTATAAGCTAGAGGGGAGTATAAGCATTGAATATTAGGATTCAATGTAAGCGTTCATGAGTGAAGACTTTGGCTTCTCAAGTGTAGTAAAAACGGATCCCTGCTAGGTATTCAGTCTCCTAAAGTTTTGGTGCTAGGACGTGTTTATAATAAACATTACATGGGTTACTATAACTCTATAAGTGCGAAGCTTGTTAAAACTCATCACACAAACCTGATAAAAGGCTTCTAAAATCTCCCCCTCTTTGAATGGTCGGGAAAACTTGTTGATGGATAAGCTGTAATCACATAGTTCCATCTGAATGTGCAGCTGCTCATTGTCAAACCAAGACGAGTAGTATCCAACAATGTTTTCATGGGACCCTAGATAAAGCACAACGATTAAACCATGTAAAAGCAATTGCCATAGAGTCAAACAGATGAAGCAACGGAAACCTACCTAAAGCTGCCAAAGATTGAACTTCCATCATAGCCTTTCTCCTGCAAAGGATACAAAAGTGATAAAATGCATAAGCAAATGGCTTCAACGAATGGCAGATATATCTAGAGCATGAGTAAGCAACCTTTCTGTATCCTGATGCAACTGCTTCATGCTACGTTTCACTGCATACAAACAACCATCAATTCTGTTCAAGACTTTGAATACTTGACTGAAGTACCCACTGCCGATTTGCTAGAAAGAGAAGGCAAATTACAAACACGTTAGCCAAGTGCACCAACATAAAAATTTCGAATTAGCAAGCAATATTTATGCTTAAATCCATAAACTTTCGAGTTTGGTAGGTACCTCAATCTCATGAAAATCAGCACAGTAACGCGAAAGGCCATTTCCGCCCATAATTACAGGGAAAAAAGCTGTAAATTGCAGCATTAACAATTAGAACTTGTAAACTGAAAGTGAAATAAAGGGTTCTACCATTGTCTTAATATTGAAATCACGTCTCATTGGCAACTAACACAAGCATACCCTTCGATCTTTGGTTGCCAAAAGGATCAATGCCAATTTCTGAAGCATCCTTCAAATAAGGATTCTTCAAGCACGGAGGAGGCATGACACGACAGCGTAAAGCCACTGCAGATTGACATACATAATTTTGCTTCTTCCGTGGTTCTGTTGCTATTGGTTTCTCCATCACAGCCTCATCCATGCCAAAAACATCTTTCTCAAGCTCAACTACCGGCTCATTTCCGAACAACGTAGGGCTGAGAGGATTCAATGAGATGTCATCTGCATCAACTATGAATTTTTACAAGCAATTCCAATTACCAAGTAGTTTTTCATCAGAATTTACTTGTAGTAACAAAGTAAAACTTTTAGCCTTACTCTGATCCTGCCTGCGCCTCTTCGACTTAACGGTATTTGATTTCTCGGGTGATCTGGGGCAAGGGATATCTTCCAGCTAAAAATAGAAACAAAACACATTAAAGCAACAATCTTTACACCCAAACTCAATTTTACACAAATTGTAAAATCCAATCCATCCATTGTACCTTGCTGCAATCCCAGCCGTTCACCATATGCTGATTATCCGGTGTGATATAATCGGGAGTGCTACATCAATCAAAACCCAGAACAAGAAAATTCCAATTTTTCATCCATTTTCGAATTCAAATCCCAAAAAGCTTGAAAATTTACAAAATTGATGACGCGGAGGATCTTACCAGAAGAATTCTTGGCTGAGTATGAACTCCCGGTCGTCGAAACTGGGGTCAACGTCGGTGCCGAGAGGAGCGGAGGAGGGAAGGCTGCCGTCGGCAGCTCCGGCTTCCAGAAGGTTCTGGAAGCGAGAGGGGTTCGATGATGACGTGGAAAACGCCGATTGGTGGGTTTCCCCTAGCTGAAGCCTCGGTAGCGCTCCCTTCATCTCCCTCCGATTCATCCCCTTTTTCGTCTTCCTTGAATCGACTCTGTTAGTGTTCTTCTTGCTGATATATTTAAAAATCGAAACTTTCGGGATTTCAAATCGCGCGCTACAAAATGATTGAGTCAAACAGAGTCTACCCTGCACTCATCTGATATTTGATCTGGACCGTGGGATTGGGAGATAATGATTTGATGATTTTGTTTTCATTGGTTGATGTGGGTATGTGTCCGGGGTGGAGCGACAGCGAAGTGGTCTTGGTTTAGCTAGAGGGAAAAAGATCATTTCCGGATTTTTTTATCAAAGCCTATTATAAAGTGATTTAAATTTTTGAAATTTAATCAAACGATTAAAATAGGCGTATTTTTTCTTAAATTATAATAATTTTATCGTTAGATCAAATTTCTAAAACCCAAGCAACTTCATTCGTTGGATTTGATGGAAAGAGATATGATGTTTCAAAATTAGTGTGCGGTCCGCGAGGACAATTGTGGTGGGCCGAGACGGAAAAATAGATAGGACACGTGTCGCTTACACATGCATCGAGACCAAATTTGGCGGCAAAACCCACCGCCGGGGAACCTCGTCCTTTGAACCCACAATTTCCCCCGTTTCTGAAGATTTATAAGCTCCGCCGCCGTGCTATGCGTTGTTTTCAGACAATTCCGGATTCTGATCGAAGCAGTTCCGGTACACTCCCTCGATTCGATTCTCGCATTTTATCTGTGTTTTTCTGAATTGGGATTCTTGGATTGAAGTGTTTTTTGGTTGTTCATCTGGGAAGATGAGGAAGAATCGGACCGAGATTTTCCCTATTGCGCTGCGATTGGCGGTTCCACCAAGAAAAAGGTTTTATTTATTTTTTAATGTTCATATTTATTTTGCTTTAAACTTCAATGTTCTTGATTTAATTTGTATGTATGTGCATTGTAAAATGTGTTTGGATACCAGGAAAATATGAGAAAGTACAGAGAAAATTATTTGAACTGCTTTTCTAGTTGTATTACCCTGCAATGAGTTAGGACAGTTCATCCAAGTAGTGTGTCAGCTTCTTTGCAACGAGTTCGAATCAAATCCCCCTCTCCGTATGTTAGAATTGTTTAGGATAGAATATCGTCCTGTACAAAAGATAAATGATTATAGTTACTATGTTTTACTTTTACTGTAGAAACTTGTGTTGCAGGAAGAGATGGTGTATTAACCATAATTTTATTCCTAAACATAAGAAAGTAAGGAAAACTAACAAAAAGTCCTTAAAAACTTTAGTTTTAATAAAAAATGACAAATAAATGTATAAGTGAATAGTACCATAAAAGGTAAAAATATGGTTTTTCATTAAAAGTAAACAGTACCGAAAGTATTTCGTTAAAATTCCCAAGGAATTACCCCTTTCGTCACGGCTAGAAGTGCTGATAGGTGTTGTGTTTTTTCGAAAATGGCTACTTGGGTTGAACCGGTATAGGCTCTATTGAGCAGCAGTGATATTTGTTTAATTCTTTCGGATGCAGGTGCTAATGCGTGTGCCTGCAGCTTGGTAGATGAAGTGAGCTCTGACGAAGAGGTAGTGAAAGTCCTAGGATGGGTACTAACTTAATCTATAAATGACAACTTAATGCTAAAGCAAATTATGGTTTCGATTAATCAGTTATGCAAAATTAATCCTACACAAATATTCAACATGAATATAAAAAGCACACACATGATGTAGGATTTAACGAGGCAAAACCCACCACTGGGAAAATCCTCGGGCTACCAAGCCAGGAAGCACTAAGAAAGAAAGAATACATAAAGACTTACAAAACTCATCAACTAGACACACATACCAGTTGGCAGCTTTGTCTTCGCGCTTTGCTACTCGATCTTTCTTCAGTCCTTGAGTTGAAGTGGCACGGTACTAACGCAACCGTCAATCACCTTTTCCTCGAACTTTGCACGATGCTAACTCGATCATGCAAAATGTTTATATGATGAAGTGTTTGTTTGGAAAACAATCAATTACGAAAATCACAAGGCTCATTTCCATAATTGATATTCAATTTAAAACCTCAAAGAAAACAGCATGAAAAATAATATCTTATTTTAAAAACCCATGCTGTTGGAACCGTAAGCTAACAGCAGTATTCAAAATGTTTTTCAGCGTACACAAAAACCAAGCTGATGCTTCTTCAAAAATCTCTTTTAATCAAATAAGTTTCTCTGCATAAATGGTTCCCTTTAAAAACACATGCTCATCAAAAACCACAATGTGGCAGCCACTAAAAATAATGTTATTTTGAAATCACAAAGCTGCTCCCTTGTATCTTTTAAGAATAACATGCATATATTCGACTTAAAAACCTGAGCACTTCCCTGACTTCCCATATATAAAATAAAAGCACCGCAACCGTTTGAATTGATAAGGACGGCATCCATGAGTTAGATGACTCCCACCAACATGCAATCACTTAAGTTTCAAAACACGGTTTGAACACTCGGTTTGATAAGTTCCAATACAATCAGATTCTTTTGCATGCATGTTTTATTAAGTGATAAAGAAAGGATAAGTTATTTGAAAAGATAAACCACACAATGGTTAAGAGTCCTATCTCAAAACAATAATATGAAATATAGATGAATGTTGTTGGATGCATGCATGCAAACGTACCTGAATATTTATCGCGTGTAGGTAACATCTTTGCATCGAAAGTGTGAGAACCCTTCCTAGACTTAAACTATTACAATTGAAAATATATAACAAGTCTAAGCTATTACAGACTCAGGCAATTTGTCAGGGATTGCCAATTTTACCCTAACAATCTCCCCCTTTGGCATTTCCTTGACAAAACCCCCAATAACAACATTTTTAGAAATCTTAATCCTTATGCACTGAAGTCTGTAATCTGCACACAGTTAAACAAAACACCCGTGACGTACAAAAATATAGATGTTGCAAGAATATTAAGATAATCATTCAAACATATCAACATCCATCATCGTTCAACAATTAAAAAGAGACTTTATTAAGAAATCCAAATAAGAACATAAATATGGAAAATCTCACAACTTAAAAACTAAAAAGAAACTGCTAGCTAAAATCTCTCCCCCTAACTAAACTGTCTAGTTAAAAACTCACAAACGAAAATACTCTCCTAGCTAAAAACAAAAAGAACTCTTCTAGCTAAACTTCTTCTAGCAAAAGTCTCTCCCCCTTTTTGTCACAGGGAAACGCCAAAGCCAATAATCAACCATTCTTGGCAACACCATCGTCATCCGTAACCCAGTAGAGATCATAGTCCGGATCATCTTCGGGATCCTCTTCGGGATCCTCTTCTGGATCATCTTCTGGAGTAAGAGTAGGCAGCGGTGAGTGGTCCGGAATAGGTGGACAAGGAGTACTATTAGACGGTGGAGCACAATCAGCGCGGAAGTCAACCTCGTCATCAGATGAAGAAATATGAATAAGAGGAGCAAGTAAGTGGCTGGGAAGACGATGAAAACATTGCTCCAAATTAGAAATACGATGACTGAGATCATTTGTGGAAGACTTAATGAAACGTTCGAGCAAAGAAATTTTCTTGTTCAGATCAAGCATTTGTGGGAAGACCGCTTGGGAAAAATTAATATCAGGCGAAGCTGAACAATCAGATGGGGAAGAAAACAATTTACGTTTCACAGAACGTGTACGGGGATGAGAGAAGGAAGGATTAATAACAGGAGTCTTGCCTTTCAGAACAAGAGGAACTGCAGACTTGCAAAGCAACTAGAACACCCAAAAAGATAAGAAATAAAATACCAAAAAGATAAGAAATAAAACAAAAGACACAATGTAATGGCCACAGAAACATAATACAACCAGGAGACTGCCAAAATAGTCGAAACCATAGGCATGCAATATGATGAAACAAGCCAACTTACCAGCAACCCCTAGATTCACACGGAACAGTATCAAATATCACTCAAAATGTTTGGGTTAAGGTGTATACACTCAAAAAGAATCATTATGTGAATACTCTACCATAGGCTTGCAGATCAATCTCATCTCCACACATCAACAACCTCCCCTCAAGAGATGAAGTAAGTTCTTACGAAGGATTGGAATAGGGCTTAGGCACGGGATGAAGTTAGAAAGGAATAAGGAGAACAGAAGTTTGAGAAGCTATAGAGTCCGTGAGACTCAAAACTGGAGAGAGTTTGATGCAGAGAGAACCACTAGAGCAATGTAGAGTGGTATGCACAGTTGATATATTCGTGGTCTTCAAGTACAACTGGACCTTTGAGGATTTTCAGAGATAAACACCTTTTGATTCCCTTTTTATTCGTATGTCAGACATACACCTTTTGATTCCCTTTTTCGTGTTTCTTTTTTTTTTTTTTTTTTTTTTTTTTTTTTTTTTTTTCGAATCTTTTCTTAACTGGGGAGGGTGCTATCATCACAATATTGTGGTCTTCAGTAGTGAACCAACCGTGGACCTTTCTAAAAAAATATTTGATGCAACTGTCTTTGATGTTGCAACGGAGGTGAGAATCAGTGTATAAAAATGGAAGAGGGTAAGATACACTTAAGGAGAGGCTCAATAATGCAGATAGGAAAGATAATAAGGTACTGGCTTTATAGGATAATGATGTAGAACGTAAGTCCTAATTTCATCTCAAAAGGAGAGTAAGAAGTGATACAAAGCCTTGAGAGATCTCAAAGCAAGTTCTAGAAAGTCAAATCACATAAGATATAGCACACAGAAACAATTAAGAGTGTATGAAAAGTGCATACACTAATGGAGGCTCAAAAGCTCACAGGGTGCAGAGTTTCTGGCAAGTAGTCATGTTTAATCAGAAAACATACATATAGTATCAACCACCAAGGCAAAATATATCATGTTGAGCACAAAGCAAAGAATTTTGTGGACAAAAGTTGTGCATAAAAAGATATGGAAAACCCTTTTTTTTTTTTTTTTTTATGAAGCTAGAAAAATGAAGAGAGAGAAACAAAGAGTAAAAAAAAAAAAAATGAAAACAAACAGAAGTTAAGACACACGACATATTCCTAAAGCCTTGCGAAGGGTTTCAAAACGATGAGTGTCTAAAGGCTTAGTTAACAAGTCTGCAAGTTGATGTTCAGTGGCAATGTATTCTAGCACTAAAACCTTCTTTTCAACCAAAACACGAATAAAGTGATGACGAATGTCAATATGTTTGGTACGAGAATGTTGAACAGGATTTTTGGAAATGTTTATGGCACTAGTGTTGTCACAGAAAACAGAAAAGGAACTTTGATGAATGCCATAATCACGAAGCATTTGCTTCATCCAAAGCAATTGCGTACAACAACTACCAGCAGCAATATATTCAGCTTCGGCAGTGGATAAAGAAACACAGTTTTGTTTCTTACTATGCCAAGCAACAAGATTATTTCCAACATAGAAACAACCTCCAGAAGTACTTTTTCGGTCATCAACATTTCCTGCCCAATCGGCATCGGAAAATCCAGCAATTTCAGAATTGGTTTCAAAGGAATAATGAAGACCATAATCAATTGTACCACTCACATACCTGATGATTCTTTTGACAGTTTCCAGATGCGATTCTTTTGGATCAGCTTGATAACGTGCACAAGCACCAACGCTGAAAGAGATATCAGGCCTACTAGCAGTAAGGTACAACAAGCTTCCAATCATGCTCCTGTAAAGTGTTTGATCAACACTTTTTCCATTTGGATCCTTGTGAAGTTTTGTGGTTGTTGCCATGGGATTTGAGACGGGTTTTGCTGAATGCAAGCCAAATTTTTTAACTAGTTCACTAGCATATTTTGTCTGAAAGACAAAAATACCATCTTCACTTTGTTTGACTTGTAATCCCAAGAAAAAATTTAGTTCTCCACACATGCTCATTTCGAATTCACTCTGCATGACCTCAGTAAATTCTTTTACAAGTGTGGCAGATGTGGAACCAAACACTATATCATCCACATATACTTGTGCTATCACCACGTCCTTCTTGATTCTTTTGACAAACAAAGTCTTGTCAACAGCTCCACGTGTATAACCTTTTCTTAACAAGTACGATGAGAGTTTGTCGTACCATGCTCTCGGAGCTTGTTTTAAACCGTACAAGGCTTTCTTCAAACGGTACACATAATCAGGATGCTTTGGATCAACAAATCCCTTTGGCTGCTCCACATAGACTTCTTCTTGAAGTATTCCGTTTAAGAAAGCACTCTTGACATCCATTTGATATAATTTGAAACGCAGATGACAAGCAAAAGCCAGTAACAACCGAATGGACTCCAATCTCGCAACGGGTGCAAACGTCTCATCAAAATCCAAACCTTCTACTTGAGTGTATCCTTGAGCCACGAGACGAGCTTTATTTCTCGTGATGATGCCATGTTCATCAGTTTTGTTCCGAAACACCCACTTTGTTCCTATAACATTTGTTTCTTGGGGTCGGGGAACAAGGTACCATACATCATTACGAACAAATTAATTTAGTTCCTCTTGCATGGCCATAATCCAGTCATCATCTAAAAGAGCTTCCTTGGCATTTTTTGGCTCAATCTTTGATATATAGCACGTAAAGTTTACTACAGCAGTAGTTTTACTTCTTGTCAACATTTGATATTCTACGTCACCAATGATGTCTGACTTGGAATGATCTTTTTGCACTTGTTTGTGTCCTTTCCTCAAAACTGTTGTTGAGTCAATATTTTGGTGCACTTCTCCCTGAGTAGTGGATAACCCATCAATTGATTTGCTTTGAAAGAATTCTTCATCTGAGGCAGGTTGTTCAACATTTAAAAGAGAGTCATTCACAATGACATTAATGGACTCCATAACATTTTGTGTTCTCTTGTTGAACACCCTGTATGCTCTACTTGTGATTGAGTATCCTATAAAAATTCCAATATCACTTCTTGAATCAAATTTTGCTAACATTTCTCTATCTCTGTAAATGTAGCATATACTACCGAATACTCGCAAATGCTTAACATTTGGCTTCTTCCCTTTCCAGATCTCATAAGGTGTGCATTTTGTACCGGGTCTAAGATAGACTCTATTTGCCGTATAGCACGCAGTGCTAACTGCTTCAGCCCAGAAATGCTTTGCCAAACGAGCGCTTGTCAGCATGACACGACTCATGTCAAGTAAAACACGATTCTTTCGTTCCATAACTCCGTTTTGTTGAGGAGTAATAGGAGCAGAAAAATTGTGATCAATACCTTTTTCATCACAGAACTTAGAAAACGATATGTTTTCAAATTCAGTTCCGTGATCAGTTCTGAGTTTTACCACACGATCATTTGAATTAACTCTATCATTTTGAATTTTATTCAATAAACCAAAGAATGCAGTGAATGCATCAGATTTCTCTCGCAAGAAGGCAACCCAAGTAAAGCGTGAGAAATCATCCACCAAGACAAGTATGTATTTTTTTCCCCCAATGCTTTCGGTTTGTACTGGTCCAACCAAGTCCATGTGCATCAGTTCTAAAGGCCGTGAAGTTGAGATGTAATTTGTGGATTTGTGTGCACTCTTTGTTTGCTTTCCCACTTGACATTCTCCACAAATTCCAAGTTCTCCAGTCAACATCGGTAAGCCCCTCACATACTCTTTCTTGGAAAGCTTGATCAAATCCTTACAGTTCATGTGACCTAATCGTTTATGCCATAAATCCAAAATATCATCAGTTGCCTTATTGCATATGTCAGACACATGTAACTCATTTGCATTCACACAATAACAATTGTCCTTAGACCTTTTTCCTTCAAAACTGTCAACCTCTTTAGCAACCTTTACACTACATTTCAATTTATTGAAAAGTACTTCAGCATCATCATCGTCACAAATTTGACTAATGCTAATTAGGTTAGCTTTAAGTCCATCCACTAACATGACATTTTTTAAGCATGGAATTCCTAGTGTTTTGATTTCTCCTTTTCCAACGATCCTTGCTCTTTTTCCATCTCCAAACGTGACTGCTCCATTTTTACAATCCTCGGTGAAAGATGTGAACCATCTTTTGTCTCCAGTCATGTGCCTTGAGCAACCACTGTCTAGATACCAAGTATCAGACTGACAAGATGAGAGAGCAGTGAATGCCACCAAGCATGTAAGATTGTCTTCCTCAGATGAAGGTGACACCTTATCCAATAGACAAATTTGAGTCTCTTTTCTTCTCCATACTTGCTTTAAGTTTGGAGTAAGGAAGTTAGGCATTATTTTTGAAATTCTATTCATTCCCTTTGGGTGAGCCACAAATCTCCCTTTGAGATTTGATTTTTCAGAAATCCAAGAAGTTTTAGTCTTATTTTCCTTTTGAAGCTTGTAACACCTAGGTCTAATATGTCCTATTTTTTCACAGAAGTAACAAATAGGAATAAAATTTTTTGACCTAATGAACTTCTTTGGTCCAACAAAATTTCTTACGAAATTTGACTCTTTTGTAGTGATACACGAATTTCCAAAAGGTTCATCACTACTCACTTTCATGCTAGGTTCTTGTAACGCTTTAACAAACTTGGTAACAGAAGTGGACGAACTTCCAGTTATATCAAAACCTAGACCGCTTTTATCACCTGAAATCTTTCCATAGCTCAACATTTTGTCAATTTTGCTTGAGCCAATGCTAAACTCTTCAACTTTCTTCTTTATGTTACTTAATTCATTTTCAAGACCTTTGTTGTCTGATGCTAGCATATGTAACTTCTCCAACATTGACTCTCGTAGCTTTTCTGCATGTTCCATTTGAGATTGATGCTCGATTTCTGCTTCATTCTTCTCACTTTCAAGCTGCACGAGTTTATTTTTCAGTTCTTCATTTTCCTTCTTCACTTTCATGGTGATATCATACAGTGCAGTGTACTTTTGTAAGACTTCTACGGAATCAGGCTCTTCAACTTCCGAATCATCCGTCTCATATCCATCAAAAGTTCCAAAAAATGCAACCACTTCCTCATCATCTTCAGATGCCGTGTCTTTCTCTGAATCACTGTCGCTCCACGTGGAAGTTAAAGCCTTGTTCTTTTCATCTTTCAGCCTTTTAAGAGTATTGGCACATTCATGAGCATGATGTCCATACCCTTGACACTCGAAACACTTATCTTTGTCATTCCAACTTTTCTTTTCACCAAGTTTGACAGACTTAGATGTATTTCCATGAGAACCATCTCTAGAACGAGGGACTTTGGAGTTTGAATCAAAATTGTTTCGATTTTCACGTCCCCTAGAACTTCTAAGTTTCAAAAATTTCCTAGCTTGTTTGGTAAGAAGAGCAAATTCATCTTGAGTCAAGGTTTCAAATGGATCCTCATTCATTTTTTCATTATTGACTTTAAAGGCAACATTTTTCCCTTTCTTGCCTTCTGTAAAGTCGGACTCATATGTTTGTAATGATCCAATCAATTGTTCCAACTTGTAAGTGTTCAAATCTTTCGATTCTTCTATAGCTGTCCTTTTTGCATGAAACCTTGAAGGAAGAGATCTTAGAATTTTCTTAACAACCCTATGCTCTGGAATGCTATCACCAAGATTGTGACAACCATTGACAATTACACTAAGCTTAGCATAGAAGTCAGAAAAACTCTCATCATCTAGCATTTTGATATTTTCAAATTTAGTGATGAGATTTTGAAGCTTGGATTCTTTGACAGTAGAGTTACCTTCATGAGTAACTTCAAGAATATCCCAAGCTTCTTTCGCCGTTATGCATTTACTAATGTAGTTAAATTGCTCAGGCGAAACGGCAGTGAACAACGCATTCAGTGCCCTTTGATTGAACGTGCTAGAGCTGCGTTCTTCTTCGCTCCATTCCTTCTAGGCTTAAGCAACGACATGGTTACCGAAGACTGTCCTTCGTCTTTGGTTTCTTTAACTGTTGGAGGTTCCCAACCTTCTTCAACCGCAAGCCATACTCTGTCGTCAAGCGCCCAAAGAAATGATTTCATCTTTGCTTTCCATGCAGCATAGTTGTCACCATCAAAATGTGGTGGATGAGAAACTGAACCCATAGCACGATTCATCCTAGACTACCCACGGATCTCACTAGATATTTTTAGTGACCTGCTCTGGTGCCAATTGAAAGTCCTAGGATGGGTACTAACTTAATCTATAAATGACAACTTAATGCTAAAGCAAATTATGGTTTCGATTAATCAGTTATGCAAAATTAATCCTACACAAATATTCAACATGAATATAAAAAGCACACACATGATGTAGGATTTAACGAGGCAAAACCCACCACTGGGAAAATCCTCGGGCTACTAAGCCAGGAAGCACTAAGAAAGAAAGAATACATAAAGACTTACAAAACTCATCAACTAGACATACATACCAGTTGGCAGCTTTGTCTTCGCGCTTTGCTACTCGATCTTTCTTCAGTCCTTGAGTTGAAGTGGCACGGTACTAACGCAACCGTCAATCACCTTTTCCTCGAACTTTGCACGATGCTAACTCGATCATGCAGAATGTTTATATGATGAAGTGTTTGTTTGGAAAACAATCAATTACGAAAATCACAAGGCTCATTTCCATAATTGATATTCAATTTAAAACCTCAAAGAAAACAGCATGAAAAATAATATCTTATTTTAAAAACCCATGCTGTTGGAACCGTAAGCTAACAGTAGTATTCAAAATGTTTTTCTGCGTACACAAAAACCAAGCTGATGCTTCTTCAAAAATCTTTTTAATCAAATAAGTTTCTCTGCATAAATGGTTCCCTTTAAAAACACATGCTCATCAAAAACCACAATGTGGCAGCCACTCAAAATAATGTTATTTTAAAATCACAAAGCTGCTGCCTTGTATCTTTTAAGAATAACATGCATATATTCGACTTAAAACTGAGCACTTCCCTGACTTCCCATATATATCAAAAGCACCGCAACCGTTTGAATTGATAAGGACGGCATCCATGAGTTAGATGACTCCCACCAACATGCAATCACTTAAGTTTCAAAACACGGTTTGAACACTCGGTTTGATAAGTTCCAATACAATCAGATTCTTTTGCATGCGTGTTTTATTAAGTGATAAAGAAAGGATAAGTTATTTGAAAAGATAAACCACACAATGGTTAAGAGTCCTATCTCAAAACAATAATATGAAATATAGATGAATGTTGTTGGATGCATGCATGCAAACGTACCTGAATATTTATCGCGTGTAGGTAACATCTTTGCATCGAAAGTGTGAGAACCCTTCCTAGAC
This sequence comes from Pyrus x bretschneideri, assembly GCF_019419815.1. Taxonomy (NCBI): domain Eukaryota; kingdom Viridiplantae; phylum Streptophyta; class Magnoliopsida; order Rosales; family Rosaceae; genus Pyrus; species Pyrus x bretschneideri. Next base: position 5,235,207 of record NW_025999557.1, read on the forward strand.
TTAAACTATTACAATTGAAAATATATAACAAGTCTAAGCTATTACAGACTCAGGCAATTTGTCAGGGATTGCCAATTTTACCCTAACAGGTAGTATGCACTCGGATATAGAGATATCTTATTTCGGTATTCTGTTCTAATGCAAAGAGTAATGTGCTTGTTAACTGTTTTTGGAAAAGGCGAACAACATGCGCTCGAGAGTTTCTGTTACACTTGGTGCTAAAAAGTTGCAGAGGGATGACGTTCATTGCATTGGAAGTGAGAAAGAAGACAAATCATACACTTGGTCTGCAGCGAGTAAAGAAGCTGAGGCACTCATGCGGTTGAATGAAAAAGCGTCGTGTTCATCATCAAAATCTGATTATTCGGAAGTGAATAAATCTTCCAAAGGTAAAGGTGATCGTTCATCCAGTTTACATTGTCACAACCTAGTGTTCTGTTAAACTCGAGAATCAAAAAGCAAAGGCAAGCCAAGATTTTCCTTCCATTTCATGACTCACAAGGACGAACCCTCTTGCATTTCTATAGCTAAGAACGAACAGGATGTGTCATTCGAGGTTCAAGAAGTGCCTGACATGTTGAACACAATTGAGCCTATAACCGAAGAATATTTGGATTTTGAGTTTATTCACTATATTCAAGGAGAGGAGGAAAATCAGTTGGAGATTGTGCCTATTGAAGTCAATGAACTTGGGCATGGATCTATTGAGCAGTCAATGGCGGAGCTTTTATATGGCCTTCAGGATAAGACAACGATGCTGAGAGAAATTTCTAAAATGGTTCTCTCTTCAAACATGTTTTTCTCTTCTTTTCCTCATTTACATCTTCTGTTCTCTGTTCTCTGTTTGATCTAGTTTCTGTTTCAGTATCATAGAAAAAGATGTAAAACGGTGCAACCTTCTATGAAAATGGTATCTTCACTCGGAGATAGAGTAATTGACAGTGAAAGCTCCCCTGAGCACTTAGGCTCTGGATCGCCAAGTGATAGCGAGGTATCTCCCTTTTCTCATTTCCTTATAGGCTTATTCCAGTTCAAATCAGTACCATATTTAACATATATTCTTTAGCAGGCTGAAGATCAAATTCTAGAAGCTTGATAAACTGGAGGTAAAGAGGCAAACATTGGTGGATCGATTTCAGGAAGCTCTAAGTGACAGAACCCTTGTTGCAGTGCCTAAACCATTAAGGTAAATGGTACGATCCTGTTAAACAAGTGCAGTTGATCTTTAGTGAATTCCGGACTGATTTCTGAACTGTGGTTAAATACTGGCACTTTTGTAGAATTGGATTATTTGGGGAACTGCAGCAGGTTGTGCAGAGTGAGAAAGAAAGTGACATGGAATTCTTGAAGAATATCGAGAATGGAGCGAACCAAAGTAAAAAAGCCTCGCAATTATTCTGTTTTTACGTTAATTTCTACATGCATAGTACTATTTGGATAGGAGCAAATTGCACAAAGAGGTTTGAATGTAGTGTTTCGTGTTTACACCTCCTCAGACGAACCAACCTACATGGATGTGAAAATTCTTTCAAGGTACTTGGATGCAAAGCTGACAGTTTGCCACTGCTCCTTTGGAAACAGCGTGATGGTATGTTAATTATCATTTCCTAGTTCTTCTTCCGGCATGTTTCTGAGTGAATGCACGAGCACTTTTTCTCACGGCTCTGTTAGAAACGATGAGTGAAGATGAAGAAACAACATGGACAGTTTTTTTCAATCCAAGAGTTAGCGATGAAGAAGGATTTTGTCTTTGAAATGAATGGTACACTTATGGGAGGAGTGGTTGGTGGGTGAGATTTCTGGTACACTTATGGTACACATAAGAAATCGTCTTGCAATCGCATTTATTTATCGAAGATAAAAAGATCAACTATTAAATATGAGTAATTTCATTCGTTTAACAAGTAGGTCGTTGTAGTATAGTGGTAAGTATTCCCGCCTGTCACGCGGGTGACCCGGGTTCGATCCCCGGCAACGGCGCGCACTTTTTTAAAACCCCTTTTTCATCATTAAATTACAATTTTACCCCGCCGAAAATGAATGCTTTCCCATCATACGTTCCGTGGTTTCGACGCGAAACACATCTCCGCTTTTGTCGTGCACTCCAATCCACCGGTACGAATAAACTCACCCGTGTTTTTACAATGACAATATTGCCCCTCTCTTCTCCCTAAATTTGCCACCAAAACCTCCCTTCCTGTTCCCCTTCTGCCCAATTCCGAAAAGGCTCAAACAGTAATTTTAGCGCATCCTATCCTCTTCTAGTTCCCGATCATCTAAACGTACCCCTCAGAATCCTCAAAAATCCCACCACCCAGAGATCCCCCTCCCATGGCCACCCTCTCCGCCTTGGCTACCACCTGGCCCGACCCCAACTCCTCCGCCGCCGCCTTCCTCTCCGATCCCACCGACGACAACCCTACCTCTGTCGTTGACTCCAGCGATAACAACCACGACCCCCAATCGCCTCCAAACCCTAACTCTGACCACAACCTCCACAACAACATGCCCTTCTCTTCCTCGCCCCCGGAGTCTCCTCCTCCGGCTCCCCGCTCGCCTCCGTCGCTCTTCCACGTCTGCTTTAACCAAGACCAGGCCTGCTTCGCCGTGGGGACAGACCACGGGTTCCGGATCTACAACTGCGACCCGTTCCGCGAGCTCTTCCGCCGTGACTTCGACAACGGGGGCGGAATCGGCGTCGTCGAGATGCTGTTTCGCTGCAACATCTTGGCCATAGTCGGCGGTGGGCCCGACCCTCAGTACCCGACCAGTAAAGTCATGATCTGGGACGACCACCAGGGGCGGTGCATCGGGGAGCTCTCATTCCGCTCCGTTGTCCGATCCGTGCGTCTTCGGAGGGACCGAATTGTGGTCGTTTTAGAGCAGAAGATATTCGTGTACAATTTCGCCGACTTGAAGCTGCTGCACCAGATTGAGACGATCGCGAACCCCAAGGGGCTGTGCGCGGTGTCGCAGGTGGTGGGGTCGCTGGTGCTGGTGTGCCCTGGCCTGCAGAAGGGGCAGGTTAGGGTGGAGCATTACGGGTCGAAGCGGACCAAGTTCATCATGGCTCATGATTCCAGGCTTGCCTGCTTTGCACTCACGCCGGACGGCCAGCTGCTCGCCACCGCCAGCAATAAGGGACTCTTGTTCGGATATTCAATACTCTCGATGGAACTTTGCTGCAAGAGGTATAATTTTTATTCAGTTTAGCTTGAAAATATCTGAACTTGGTCATAATTCAAAGCAATATGTTATATTTTTTTAGCTTGAAGTTCTTGAACATTTTGGGGCTTCTCATGATTAGACGTGAATTGGGATTGCTTGGTATCGAATTTTGGATATGAATTTAGGGGTTTTACTTAATTTGAAAGCCTTTTAGTGGTATAATGAAGTTTCAATGCAAATGTGTTATGTATTTGAGCTTGAAGTTCTTGAATATAGAGACTTCTTATGATTAGAGAGAATTGGGATTGCTTAGTATCGAATTTCGGATATGAATTTAGGGTCTTTGCTTAATTTGAAGCCTTGTAGTAGTATTAATCAAGTATAATTTGCAGCTTAGAGTTCATCAAAATGGTGATTTATATTTCAGTTTGTACAGGGTTCGAACATTCTTAAGTTAGAGGTAGTTTCTTCTACCATTAACAGGGGCGGTGTTAAAAATTTACTTCTAATGACTGAGTATTTAGGGTTTCAAGTTTTGGATATAAATTTAGGGGCTTTGCTTAATTCAAAAGCAGCTGTAAGTTGCAGGTTAGAGTTCATTGGCATGGTGATTTATATTTCAGTTTGTACTGGATTCGTGTTTCAGTGTTTTAAATCAGATACCGTTCATTACGAGGTCAATACATGTTTGTTTTCTGTATGCTTTTGCTTAGTGGACTTAGGAAGATTGTTTTCTCCAGTTTGAGCATTGAGGAGGGTGCAACCCTCCTCCTCCATTGGAAGTCTTAACTGGTGTAGACGTATGATTACGGGTTGGTAGAATTATGGATGTATGATAGTTAATTGGATACATTGCAGGTAAGGAGGGGTGCAGACAGAGCAGAAATCTATAGTTTGGCATTCTCTTCAACTGCCCAGTGGTTAGCAGTCTCAAGTGACAAGGGAACGGTCCATGTTTTCAACCTCAAGGTTAATTCTGGATCCTCAAATGAGAACCCCCGAAGTGCATCTGATCCAAATCTTGCGGTTTCGTCATCAAACTCATCTCTTTCTTTCATCAGAGGTAAACTCCCACCCCTAAATGATTGGGTTATTCTACTCTGTTTGCTGTTTTTAAACATTTACGTTTACTATCTGTCAATGGTTGGTATTAGGGATTTCTATACCACTTCAATTCTTATTATTTTGCTTCTAGGGGAAGAATTCGATGTTACAGATATGATATAAGAACTACATTTGTATATGCTCAGTGGCACTTTAACTTTTATCAGCAAAGTCTAGCATCATGTTGACAGGATTAAATTTTGCTTTATCTTAATTTCCAGTACCATTTGCTGAAAAACTAGCGAATCCTGAATACCCAATAAAGCACAGGTTGTGATGCATTTTCACTGGGACGGTGTGAGATTTTTAAACCTAAATTTAGGCGCAAGATGTGTGCTTGTGTAAAATATTTGTTAGAAATAAGTACAATCTGAGTGTGTGTGGATGAAGGCTGTGTGTTGTGCTTCCTTCCTTAATACGTGATACCATGTGTATCATGTACACTGGTAAACAACAATTATGCTTGTCATTCTGGATCTGGGTGGGGTTTGTATTGCAGGTGTGCTGCCCAAGTATTTTAGCTCAGAGTGGTCGGTTGCTCAGTTTCGCTTGCTTGAGGGTTCTCAATACATTGTTGCGTTTGGTCACCAAAAGAATACTGTGGTGATTCTTGGCATGGATGGAAGGTATGAAAACAAATTAGTTTTAGATGCTTTTGCAGTTTAGTGATGACCGTACCGTGTCAGTGTTCAATCATTACTCGTATACAGTACATCGTATGATTTGCTTAGTCGTTCTTGTGATGGGTTTGGAATTTAAACTTTGTTGTGCAATTTGCATTGGGATGCAGCTTCTATCGATGTGAGTTTGACCCAGTGACAAGAGGAGAGATGACCCAGCTGGAATATCACAACTTTGTAAAGCCCGAAGAAGCCTTTTGAAGTGAAATATAGTACTATCCATCCTTTCCTACATTATAATGTTCTCTTGACTGTTTGGTCTTCTGCTAGTTTTTCTCCCTAGTTTTAGGGTGTGGGTAAAACATGCTGTAAATACATGAGCACTGTAAATTTGTAAATTTCTGAGTGCTGTACCGATAACGAAATTAGAAAATGAAAAAAAAAAAAAAACTAACTTAATTATAAAGAATATGTTTTGTACCGTTTGTCTATGATTTAAGTTAATCACGCACTGTTATGCGTTTTAATTTACATGATAGTGTTCGATTGGTTTGTGATACTGGCAACGTCTCGTTGCAAGGACGAGCTCATAAAGTCCTCAAAATTACGAGCTCGATGTGTTATTGTTGTTAATTCTAGTGGTGTGGTTTCCTATGTTGCAGATTAAAAATTTAAATTTGTTCTGAGGTTCCATCTGTTGTACATTTGTGTGGGAAATGCGAATTGACCGTTGATGGTCACAGAATCAACTGGGATCCTATGTTTTATGCTGCTTTTCAATGCTTTGTTTTCTTAATTGTGATAATTTTAAAACTTGGTCCTTGGGTTTTATACGTTTATTAAAATATGGATACGTGAATCATTTTAGTTTTTAATTTTTTTTATGTGTTTATTATTAACACATGGAATCACGAAACTGTGAATTTCTCTTTGATATACGTCATCAAATACCTAACAATCAGGAAGCAAATTAATTTGGGAAGCTAGTCGAATAAATCATCTTTCTTTACTCTTTCATGTTTTTAAGTTTTCGATTCTTTCATTCATCTCCTATTTTCCTTAAGTAAACATGCTAAAGCGACTCTTGTTAAGAGCGTCTCCAACAGGTTGTTTTGCTATTTTAACGTAAAATTCACAAAATTACAACTTCAATGGACTAGCCATCTCCCGCAAGCTATTTGAACAATTACAACTCCAAAAGATTTAACTAGTTAAATCTATTGAGTTGGATAGAGAAATCAACATTAATCTAAGCATAAAAATAATAAATGTAAATTAAAGAGTTGTTGGAAATAAAAAAATTAAAATAGCTGGTTAAAAACTTTTGTACACTGCTCGTCACCTTTTATTTTAGCAAAAAAATTAACTTCGTTGTCAGAGATGCCGTAAGAATATTGTAAATCATTGTTTTTTAGCTAAAAATGTTGTGTAATCATTGTTAATTTTGGTAATCTTTTACTTGAAGTTTGTGCATTATTTTAAAAAGGAAAGCAAATCTCAAGATGCTGCCAATCATTTTAAATTCAGTGCCCTGAAATCTTTGTTTGACCGGACGTTGTCTTACTAACATAACATACCACATATCTATTCATACAAAGAAGATTATGCCAACATTTTGCTTTCAGCGGTCTGGTTGGATAAATGTTATTACCGAGCGTTGTCGTATTAAGTAAAGTTGGTTGTATGAATTCTATGTCGTTTGTACGTTTGGCGTTAAGTCTTTTATTATTTCTAAATACTCCATATCTTTTTTTAAAGTTTATTTTTAAGTCTTTTTAGGTTTTCTTCTATTATTTTATCATGAATCCGTCTCATAATCGTATATTCTAACCAGAGCATCCAAAATTCTTCGATTTACGTGTTGAATAACTGTGATTCGCATTTCAAAATAATTATTGCATCGGGCGAAACAATTCTTCTGTCGTCATTGCATCGGGGCTTTCATTCAACCATGTGAAAGATCCGACGGAAGGTTAGGTCTGCAACATTGTGCTACTGTTCTTTTTTTTTTTTCTTTTTTTCAAATCAAAACTGTAAAAGACCGACAAAGAGTATCTCAACCAAGAGAAATCTCAGAGCCTTGAGTTATATTTAATACGGACCTTGGTCCTCCAACGCATACATATCTTCTTCTCCAAAATCTCTAAGCACTGGCAAATACTAAGCTCCCTTCTACTCCAACAATGGTGCTCAAGCTGCATGGACTTTCTGTGTCGACCTGCACAGCTCGCGTCGTCGCTTGTCTCCACGAAAAAAGCGTTGATTTCGAGCTTGTCCCCGTCGATCTTTTCGCCCGCGAAAACAAGCAGCCTGAGTTTCTTGCCAAGAATGTACATTTTTTCGTTCATTTCCAAACATTTTACAAATCTCCATGGTTTTTGCAGTTGTATATATAGAAGCTCATCGTATTTTCTCCATCATGTTCATGCAGCCCTTTGGCCTGGTTCCAGTATTAGAAGACGATGGCATCACACTTTTCGGTAAGCGCTTAATATTCTTGGCTGTCGATTTTCACGCTTGTTCTTTAGCCTCCTGCACTTCTTCTTACCGTAGAAAAAATTATCGTCAAATATTTAGTTTGAACTTCTTCATTTGTCGCACCAGAATCTAGGGCAATCACAGCATATGTAGCAGAAAAATTCAAGGAAACGGGACACGATCTCATTCGTCGCGAAAACTTCAACGAAGCTGCATTGGTGAAGGTATGGACAGAAGTGGAATCCCAACAATACAACCCTGCAATGGAACCGATTATTTTCGAGTTTTTCGCAAAGCCTGTGGTAGGAATCGAACCAGATCAAACGGTGATCGATGCAAGTTTAGAGAAGCTGAAGAAGGTGCTCGACGTGTACGAGGCCAGATTGAGCAGCAACAAGTTCCTAGCTGGTGATTTCTACAGCCTGGCTGACCTGCACCACTTTCCGGGCACCTTTTATTTCATGAAGACGCCTTGGTCTTCGTTGGTCAACGATCGTCCTCGCGTCAAGGCGTGGTGGGAGGAGATTTCAGCTAGGCCGGCCTCCAAGAAGGTGGCTGAGGGTATGAATTTTGGTGAAGTTTGAAGGTGAATTGTTGTAACGGGTCTGCTGACTTGTTTGAGACGATGTTTTGGTTCATATCTTCATTGATTGTAGCCGAATAATTTAATTAGTACAAGATGTTGCGTGACCACAAGTATAAAATTAACAAAAATTGAAAAACGGTTCTTCAAGCCAATCAAACACTTTCATGTGAAAAGAAGTTAAAATACAAGCCAGTTCGTGATCGGCTTGGAATACAGCATCGCAGTTGTAGTCCTCACATCAAATTGACACACATCATATATGAAACATGAATTTGTGCATATAAGATAAGCCGTGCGGCTTCTGATATGCAGAAACAAGAGCAACAAGACAATACATTGCCCACGAGTATGCTGCCAAGGGAACCCCGCTGGTGATCCGAGACTCGAATAAGATGGCAGTTCTATCATTGTGGCCGGAGGTGGAGGGCCAAAAGTTCGACCTAGCAGCCTCGAAACTGACCTATGAGCTAGCTACAAAGCCTCTGCTTAAAATGACCACAGACGCGGCAGTTGTGGAGGAATAAGAAGCCAAGTTGGCTCTGGTTCTTGATGTTTATGAGACACGCCTGGCTCAATCGAAGTACTTGGCGGGTGAAAGCTTCACTTTGGCAGATCTTCACCACCTTCAAACCATACATTCCTTGATGGGAACACAATCGAAGAAGATGTTTGAATCTCGCCCCCATGTTAGCGCATGGGTAGCGCATATCACAGCAAGTAATTTGATCTCAACTGACTTTAACTGAGATTCGAAAAGATAACTAGGCTGCAATCAGAGCAATGCTTATCATTTGGCATCCAATAAACTTGATGCAGTCAGTAAAATGGAGAAAAACCCAATTCAATAGTAACTAACCCTCTATTGAAAGAATTGTAAATACGATCTGACTTATCGTGCTAATAGTTGACTAACTTTGTCCGGGCGCTCGAATTCCACGGAACTACACCCCAGGTCTTTCTTAAGATCTCTCTGTTTCATCATCCCCCTCACTTTCTCAACATCATCCCATCTTCCCATCTCTGCATAAAAATTAGACAGCAAAACATAGTAACCACTATTCCCTGGATCCAGTTCAACAAGCTTCCAAGCTGCAAACTCGCTCAATTCCAAATTCCCATGAGTTTTAGCACCGCCCAACAACGACCCCCATATAGTTATAGTAGGCTCAAAAGGCATTTCTCTCAAGCATTTCAAAGCATCTTCGAGACATCCCGAACGTGCTAAGAGGTCAATCATACAAGCATAGTGTTTGACCCCGGGCAAAAATCCATATTTTCCATCACTCAAGGAACGAAAAATCTGCCTGCCCATATCAACCAACCCCGAGTGACTGCAAGCACTTAAAACCGAAACCAAAGTGACTTCGTCTATTCTGATCCCTTCTTGTTCCATCCTCTCAAACCACTCAACTGTCTCCTTACCATATTTAGCAACAGCTAGCCCTTTAATAAGAGCATTCCAAGAAAATGTGTTCTTCTCTTTCATGCTATTGAAAACCGCCAATCCCTCTTCGATCCTACCACATTTTCCATACATGTCAATCAAAGAAGTTCCCAAGATCACATCCAATTCCCATCCACTCCTCCTTATAAAGTCATGTATCCAAACCCCCATCTCAAGGGCCCCAAAATTCGCACACGCCGCCAAAGCATTCACCATTGTCACATGGTTTGGCACCACACCAGCAAACTGCATCTGTTCAAAAGCAATCAAAGCATCGTCATAATTCCCGGCATTCCGGTACCCCATAATTAAAACCGTCCATGACACAACGTCTCTTTGAGGCATTTCATCAAACACCTTTCGACATAACTCCATTCGGCCGGAGGACGACGCATACAGATTCAACAACGAGTTCTGCACATAAATATCATAGAGATGACCCAATTTCACGACATGGGTATGCAGGCATTGCCCATTTATGAAGTCCCGGGAATCGGCGATCGACTTCAGTAGGAAAGGGAAGGTGAAGTTGTTGGGAAGAATGGAGCTTTTGTGCATGTGGGTGTAGATAGAGAAAGGGACTTGAGGGGTGTGGGTGTGAGAGAAGGCTCTGATGAGAGAGTTGCAGATGAAAACATGGGGTTTGGGGATTTGCGTTAGGAAGTGGCGGTGGGCTATATCCAGGCGGCGGAGGGATTGGCAGGCGGCGATGAAGCGGGAAGCGACGGCGGTGTCCGAGTGGCGGTTGAGGAGGATGAGTTGGGTTTGGATTTGCGGGATGTGAGAAGCGGAGGAGCAGTTGGTTAGGAGAGAGAGGAGTCGGGTTGTTGTGGGGCTGAGCTGCGGTGGCGGTCTCGTCGTCATCTCATCCGAGAACGGACGGGAGGACGAACTTAACAAGACTACAGTCCGGGTTTAAGTCTAAGACCCTAACCTTTTCCAAAGCTTTTCTATGTGAAGCCAACTTTGCAAGTATTCAGTTTGGATTTTAAGGAATTCTAACGGAATTCAATCAGGATTTTAAATGATTATTTGAAATTTAATGTATATTCAATCAGAATTTTAAAATAGTTTATTAAAATTCCTAAAATTCTGAATGTATTCAATTAGAATTTTAAAAAAGTTTATAACATTTCAAGCGTATTCAATTGGAATTTGAATTTAAAATATTTGGAAAAGTTAAGGAGTAAGAGGGAATTAGAGAGATTTTGTAATGTATTTTAAGCATCTACAAATTTCACACCTTTCCATGAGATTTTGTAAGGAATTGAATCAAAATTTTACATAGAATCTCTACAAATTAGTTAAACTTGTATAAAAATTCATAGATTTATAAATTTATTAAAATCTATCAAATTTTCAATTGAATACATCCGTTTAATAGGTACTAAAGCTGAAAAATACACTGAAACACTGTTCTAAGCAGTGTACTTCCGAAAATGCCCCTGACTTAATTGTGTAATTTCGATGTTAGTCCAATTTAAATCTGATTGAATCTGGACCGTCCATTTTTGTCTTCTTTTCCACTCTCCGCTGGACATCATTTTTCTGTCAACACTGCGAGCGATACCCCAAACCCGACCCACGAACCCAGATACACCTAAAGCAATCACCATTCTCATCCTTTCGACCTCACGAACTCAATTCTGAGCCCAGTCTTACTTTCTAGGTCAAGATTTCATGGCTTGCATGTACCATTTGGTGAAGGTTTGAAGAAGACTGAAGCTCAATCTGTAACCCAGATTCCGGCAAGATTTTCCGGCGAATCCGCTAGGTTGGGTCTTTTTGAAGCCCTCGCAGTCATTCAATCACCAAATCATAGGTATATTTCGATTCTACAGCTCTTGGGCTTTATCTGACCGTCTGAGTCTTATAGGTGATTTTTAGGCTGTATATTGTGATTGATGTCGAAATTTGGGGTTAATAGATTCTTCAACTTAGATTTGGATCATTTTTGGGTCTGCATGTTGTAATTGATGTTAAAATTCAAAACTTTTGACAATCTTTATTTGATTCGTCGAATTTTGCTCTATAAAAGATGTAACATTATGTTTGTACGAGAGAAATAAATTTAGAATTTGGATTAAAATTATAATTTATAAATTAACATGCATCAATTCTCTTATTTGGATTCATAAATATAGAAATTTAGAATTTTTGCGTAAAAAAATACTTGGAATTTGGGACCTTCAATTTCTAAGTTTAAATTTCATATAAATAGTAATCATTTCCTAATTTCTATGATTGAGAGTTTAAAAATAACAAATTCCGTATTTAATTTCATTGTTTTTTTTTTTTTTGGTTAACCAAACAAGAAAATTCACAAATTCTAGAAAATAAAATTTCGTCATTTTAATTTCCATCATTTTAAAATTCTTTATCCAAACATAATGTAAGCGTCAGTCTCCGGGGGTTTAAGAGAAGGGAGCATTTTTGCACATGTATGCTCACCACTTTATTTATCACCGTTAGATGAATTTGAATTTCGAGATTCGTGTAGTGGATAAGCACAAATCTTAAAATTCAAACTCATTTAACGGTGATAAATAAGGTGGTGAGCATCCACCACACTAAATGGTGGTGAGCAAAAATGCACTTTTAAGAGAAGGGTGGTTTTACAGGAGTTTACATCTGCTGTAATAAATATGAAATTAATATTACTAATTAAAATTCATCCCATACTGTACAATCGTAAGATAAATCGTAATAATTGTTAGTATTATCAGCTTTGGTTTGATCCAGTACGTTGGGCACAATTCCAAGAACAGTCCATGCATTTTGGTGCAGCTTTTCTCCTTAAACACAATTCCACCTGCAATGGCAGATTAGCCTTCAAGTCTCTAATTAGTGTGCAATTTAGAGTTTTTGTTTAAAAGATGCATATATTTTGCACCCATATTTTCCAGGACAAAGGGGAAAAGAATATTGCACAAGTTTGTACAGTTTGCAGTGAGGTCAAATTAGTATGTCAATTGTTAAAACGATACACTGTGTGAGTCAAAGAAATGGGTTTACGCGAGCGTTTGATTATCCCATTGAATGTAACATCACGTGGAGATAGTGACACCGATTGTGGTTTGTGAACACTACTGTCAAAAGAAGAGATAGGGTTAAAGAATGTGTTTTTGCTCAACAAATTTTTGCTTATTCTCAAGTGTTTTTTGCTTGTTCTTTTGGCAATCATTGTTTGATTAATTAAATTTCGTAGAATAGTCACTTCATTTAAGAAGTGAAGTTTCCTAATTCACCGAGTCACTCCAATTATCTGCGTTCTGTGCGTCTTCCAGTTTCAAAGAGTCATCATCCTTAGCTGCATTTTGGATCAAGTTTTCACACCATGTAGACTTGCTGCACAAGTTTTCACTCATCTGTTGGTTCTACTTTTTAAATATTAATTCCCCTTGATTTGAAGTTAATTGGATTGTGCTTTGCCTTCATCTTCTACACACCAGAATATTCCTAACTCACATAGAAACTCTAACTTATATAATTAGAGCTGATTTTGGCCTAAAGGTTTACGATGAGAAGATTGACAAGAATACAAATAAACTTAAATCCATTTACCATTCTTGGGTTGTGCTTCTCAATAGTTTATGTGTTCAAAATGAAGGTTCACTATGAGAAGATTGACAAGAATACAAATAATAGTATAAGACTCATTTCAAAACTTTCTTAATGTTGCGTGCATATTTCAATTAGGAGTTGGGTGTATATATATTTATAACTTTCTACATGTTTTATACGGTTCTAAAACCCGCAGCATCACGCGGGGGAACTTTCGCTGGTGCTTGTCTAAAACACTTCTATCATAAGTGCTTTTAGTTTTACTGAAGTCTCATTTTTGTACTTAATGGGAAGCACTCCTAAGGCCATGGGTGCCTAGAATAGCTAAAAATGTTAATGTAATTTTTGTGTTTCATTTTTATGCTACGAGCATTATATGTTCTGAATTTATTGAACCACAATAAAAACATTAATCCAAACCAACTTAGGTCATCCAATGCTCGTAGCATGGAAGAATTTTCCGTAATTTTAATTGGTAAGTTAAATACGATTCTGAACCGTACAAAAGGAATTTCGACTCTTGCATTTAGCGATATTGAGCAGAAGTGTCTCTAGAAGCAGCCCCGAAACTCACCTAAATAAAATAAAAAACATGCGCATCCAGGGAATCGAACCCTGGTCAGTACCGTGGGAGGGTACTATGATACCACTACACCAGATGCGCTTCTTACAAAAGAAATCAAACGACATATTTATAGTCATCAAAATCCTCTTCATCCGACTCTCCTCACTCTCACAACTCCGAAGTCCCCACTTTTTCCACAGCAAATCGTCCTTCATGTTCTTCAATCAACTACGACCAACTGTATCGCTGTTGAGCATCAGATCCAGACCCACAAGTCCAAAGTTGCCCTAACCAATTTGACACCCGCGGAAGGTACACTTTTCATGTTTCCCCCCATTTTTTACTTCTGGCTTTCCTTTCCTCCTGTTTGAAAGTGTTATCTGTGAATTGCTAGATGTAATTGGTGAGAAAGTTACAACCTTTATGAAGAATTGGGGTTTTCTTTGGAGAAAAGATGTAATTTTGATTTCACATTTGTAATCCTTCACCTTGGACTAATTATAATCGACATGGCCAAACGGCAGAGATGAAATACTGAGTCAGCCCCTTCCAGACATTGGTGGGAATGTCTCCCCCATATCTTCTCATTCAATTGGTTTTCTGTTAATTCACCATTAACTTTTAAATTTCTGTTTGTTTATGTGTAAACTAAGCAAAAAGATTGCATATTCTTATGTTTTTTTCATAATCTGTACAGTGAGAACTAAGAACTTCCGCTTGTGTAAGGTTATCTTACACTGCCGGTACTAAGCCCGCATAAAGGAGGAGGGGGAGTGCATCAGGTAGTCCACAGCCGGCACTCCCACGTCGAATCCCTATGAAATAATTACAGGGAGGAGCAAAGGCTCTTAATTTTTAGGAACCCAAAATTCTAATTCATTAAAATATGGAGTACTATGCTCTAAAGTTTGTTAATTTACTTTAATTTTTATGTAATTTTGCTTAAATTGTAATTTGATAGTAGGAGCAATTGTTAACAGAAAGAGCAGAAGATCAGAGGAAGTAGAAAGAATGAGGATCGTGGGGCTGACAGGTGGAATTGCTTCCGGGAAGAGTACCGTCTCCAATCTCTTCAAGGAACACAGGCATTCCGGTCGTTGATGCGGATCTTGTTGCTCGAGTGAGTGATGAGCAAACCCTGATATTTATGCTTTTGACAGTCATGAAAGTTTGATGGCAATGTGTTGTTTTTGGCTTTTTCATGGACTCAGTATCTTTTCGGTTTCAGGATGTGTTGAAGAAGGGGAGTGGTGGCTGGAAAAAGGTTGTTTCAGCATTTGGAGAGGATATTTTGCAACTTGATGGAGAAGTTGATAGGCCTAAACTGGGACAAATTGTATTCTCTAATCCCGAAAAGCGCCAACTTCTTAACCGGTACCACCCCTTTGCTATTAGCTCCAGTTTTCGTTTGCGATTTTGTTTAGAGTACTGCTTTGTTATACTTTGTGCTGTATGATTCAACGTTACCCCTAGTGCAGTTGAGCAAATCAAACTCTTTTATAAATTTTAACCATTGGATTTCCTGGCTGCTTGTTGAAAAGCTAGTGTTGCATTAGATGTAAAACCTAGAGTGGCCAAGGAAAAAATAGCATTTAGGTTCTATAGAACTCCTTCAAGTTTTGACACGTCAAGGTCAAAATTCATGAGTGTGATTTCTTAAAAACAGCGAAAATATGCCAATTCCTTTTAGTAAAAGTTACCTAGATTTCGTCGAATTCAAAATGTTGTGGCACCACTTTATGAGATTTTACTTTGGTGTAGCTTATAGCACAAGTTACATATTATATGAGCTGTAATATCTAGTTTTTATCTTCTTGTAGACTGCTAGCTCCTTATATATCGTCTGGAATCTTTTGGGAAATTTTGAAGCTATGGATGAAGGGGTGTAAGGTTATTGTTCTTGATGTTCCTCTGTTGTTTGAGGCCAAGATGGACAAGTGGACGAAGCCTATTATTGTTGTATGGGTTGATCCTGAAACTCAGCTCCGGAGACTCATGTCGAGGGACAGAACACGTGAGGATGATGCTGGAAACAGGATAAATGCTCAGATGTCACTCGATTTGAAAAGGACCAAGGCAGACATAGTGGTTGACAACACTGGATCGCTAGACGATTTAAGAGAACAGTTTCGCAATGTCTTGCTTGAAGTCACAAAGCCCTTGACATGGACCGAATTCGGGCTTTCTAGACAAGGTGCCTTGTCCGTTCTTGTCTCCATCATCGTAGGTGTTCTTCTATTCAAGAAAGTCTTGTATAAGTCAGAGTTTATGTAGCAACCTTAGAATTGTACTTGTTGGGTACTTAATCTGTCATTCATAGAACCAAAAGGTTCACTCTGTGTTTGTAGCAACAACGAGGGATGACTCGATGCATTTGCAAACTATGATTTGCGCCAGAGCTTCGATTTTTTGAGTTCATAATTTACATATCAATCTGTTTAAACTTGATATAAGCAGGAGAGAGACTTCCATGCCCACGTTTCACACTCTGTTACTGTCTCCTCACGCGGTAGAGAGGTGAGAAGAGTGTATGAGCCGGGGGCATGTAACCTCAACTTTTCCAAATGTCGAGGGTGTCATGTCGAAAAGGAAGTCGAGTCATTTTCCGTGATTATTTGGACTGCATTAATTAGGATGTTGTAGTGATTAAGTTAGTTGATTTCTTTTCTGTGATTGGATGAATATTATTTGATAAAGCAGGAACGATTTGGAGTGCCAAGTAGTGTCACAAGTCACTCTAGTGCTCATGACCTGGCGAATCCATTGGTTCATATAAAGTGCAGAAAGTGAAACCCGTTTACTGTATTGTCTGCTGTGACAACATGGAATTTTTTGTATAGATGCACACACACACGATTGAGAGTCTTTGTGTAGGACGTTCGTTCTTTCGGTCGATATTGTGTCAATGTTGTCGAAAATGGATTGATAATTTGTCAAACGTTTTGTTATCTTGATGTATAACTGAATCAGGGTATGATCCGATAGTTCGATGCTAAAGCATAGAGCCTGCCAACAAATACAACTCATACGTCATTATGTTAGTTAAACCAAGCACATCCCAATGAAAAACATGTCTCAACTAGCCCAATAAAGAGATCCGTCTTGAGCGCAATACACTGAGTAAGAGCCAAGTTGCACCACTAAGTATGAATACAATATTGATGACGCATTGACATTTCATTCTTCAATAAAAATTGGATAGATGTTTATTCCATAGACGGACTATGTATGATATCTTTACTTCTAATATAATCTCTCATCAAAAGTGCTTCCATAATTTAGTCTTTTGATCTCTTTCCAATTGTGTTTGAGAATGTTTCCATTGTTATCTTTCATGCGTATACATCACTTTTGCCTTTTTATTTACAGAAACTTGTACAACTAGCAGCCACAATAACTGTCAACTTCTAGTTGTTTGTATCTTTTGTGTGTGCATGCTTCTCTTTACGTAAATTATATTATTAAACTGACATATCATCTTTTGTGTGTGCATGCTTCTTTTTACGTAAATTATATTATTAAACTGACATATCACGCTACAATAAACTCGTTTTATATAAAATACTATCTCGAGGATAGTCCAAAACGCCATCAAAAGTTCACTCAAGGCATAGTGGCAAATGGCAATGGCCCAGAGTAAAGGAAGTTGCCTAGTCTTTTCTATCTCAATTACTTTTGCACTTTACACCCCACCAAACTTTGTACAATTGTTGTTCATGCAATATTGCAAATGAACAGACTCCTCTCTGGCCTCAAAATTCCATTTGGTTTTGGTACGATGCCAACAAGTGTTCTTACAAGAAGCCTCCTAGACAAATCATCTCATTTTATTGAATCCGTCCGCCAACGGGCAGATACAAAATTAATACTGGTAGAAGTTGTAAGATCCGTTTAGCCACATAAGTGTTGGAGGTTTGCTATGTAACTTCGAATGTAACTCTTTTGTTGTTGTTACTTTGATCCAACAAGCTGTTTTAATTCCGCACTCAGCTCTACAATCTCATAAATAACCGCAAAGAAGCTATCAAAAAAATATTGAGACGTAAAATCACTCATATATCTATAGAGAAGAATGCTTCAGCTGACTACATAATTGACTTATGCCATGCCATTGGTGTTCATGCTTTTGTTTCTCTCCTACCACTGCTACAAATTTTTTAGTTTCTGATGTTACTAGCCTTCATGCACTCGCTTACTCACGTACAAAAGATATTTTTTGAATCACAGCATGCTACGCACAACTTACATATTTTAAATGTATTTATATGCATGAATTGACAAAAGAAAAGTCAAATATTTGAAGTAAATGAATAATCTTATATTATGCTAAAAAAAACCCCTCATAAACCAATCAAAACAGCTGAATTCACATAATAAAATCGGTCTTTCGATTTCCATCTACATTCTATTGAATTTACATTAAGAATAGAGAAAATAATATTTAAAAAAACAACTGATTGAATCTTATTATTGCTAGCTCATCGTGAGGTTAAGCCTACCCCCTTCCCCTTAGTATAGACAATATCGTTTGTTAAAAAAAAATAAAATAATAATAATAATCATTTGACAACTAATTTAATTACATTATTATGCACGTGTGAAAGACTTTTCTTATAACCGGCATTATACGCCTCTTAAGATGTTTTGAACATGTTTAAAAATAGAGAAAATAATAGTTAATGAACAACTGATTGAATAACATTATTATTAGCCTGTTATGAGATATTAATTAAAAAATTAAAAAAAAAATGTACAAAAAGAATTAATTATTAAAAATACACTGTTGAAATGATGAAAGTACGCTTGTATTATTTGGTGTATTATTTTGGATTGCTTTTGACATTTTTTATTTTAAAAGTATTTTTGTCCAAATATTTTGATAAAACTTGTGACCCCAAAAAATATTGTTGGTTTTATATATAAAGGTTTACAAGCCCTTCCTAAGGCTGGGCAGCATTTTTCTGATCAGAAAAGAAAAAAGAAAAAGGAGGGCAGCCTTAGTTGATTCTAGAACGTGGTAGAATACCCTATTCACCGTTTTATTGAGAGAATGAAAAAAAATAAAAACTTGTTTGAATGCAAAATCAGTTTTATCGAGAGAATCTGCGGTATTATCAGGTTTATTCTAAAATGTAATTGGTTGTATAGCACTTTGTTCATATTTTCTTTAATAATATGATATTAGTTTATACAGCTGGTTACAAAATAGATATTCCTTTTCAATTTAGATTAGCTCAAAAACAATGACGATCATTCATAGTCCTGCATTCTGGATTACATGCCTAGAACGTTTTTATCTTATTCATTACATGACTTGAACGTATATATCTGATTACGAACAGATTCTACTTGAGTGTATAAACATTTGTTCATATATCACACGTATAAGTTTTGTACGTATACATTCAATTACAAGGCAAACTCCTCTCCGACGGTGCAATGTAGATTCGCTCGAGAGCAGAAAAGATTGTTCATAGCCATGCTTCCTGGATTACTTGCAAGAAACTTCTAGGCCTCGGAAGTTCTGAACAGCATCCTTTGAGGGTAGGTTAGCTGAGGGCCCATCTCAGTCAATTATATCAGTGGCAGGAAAAGTCGATGATCAGAACCTTGAAAAAGTATAAAGACCGTCCGATCTTATTGAGGATAGCAAAAGATGCAGCAAAAGTCACAGTACAAAGCTGATCATCAATCAATAGGTTCTCCTCTCTCCTCACGGGCAGAGTTTGGATTGAAATCTGGAACTGTATGTTGTTTGTCAATGAATGTCACTGTGCCGGACTGTGAGATGAGAAAATTTCAACAACGTAATTACGTGATTAACTTGAGATATTGTACTTGATTGGTTTGAATTAGGTTTTCATAACCTTCAGGTGAAAATATGAAATTTACGCATGCGAATCAGTGAGCTTGTGAGAGTGTGAAATTGAAGTCAGTTAATTGAGATGTGGTGGGGTCTTCAGGGGATGGTCACGTGACATTGTCACGTGAGTTTGATGACGTGTCAGAGCAGCACTGGTTCATTGGGAGTATGGAAGTTGACGTGGCATCCCCACCATGACCACATCAGATGCTTCCTTCGCACTCTTTAAACCTCATAACACATTCCCCCAAGGCTCCCCACTTCCCTTATTCTCCACTTCATCACCCTCTCCTCTCTCTCCTCTCACTCTCTCATCAATGGCAAAACCGGCTGAAGAAGCTCCTGGAACCTTAAAATACCAGGTAATTAGTACAAATATTTTCTTCTTTTTTTCTCATTATTTTTCAAGTTTTTTTCTTCACAAATTATAAGTTGATCATCTCCTCCGTTTTGCAGACATGGGTCTTGAAAGTCTCAATCCACTGTGAAGGATGCAAGAGGAAAGTCAAGAAAGTTCTTCAGAACATCGATGGTACGTTTATACATTCTCCTTCTTTTCTCCCTCGTCCCTCTTGCCACGCGTTTTTTTTTTTTTTATCGGTCAAAAAACTAAAAACCAAATGGTTATTAGACACGGATGTTCTAATATTTTACTTCGTTAGCGATTGTCTTCTCTAAATTAATCCGTAAGTGATCGTTCGTGTTTTGATTAATTGACGTGATCAGGGGTTTACACGACGGATATTGATTCGCAGCAGCACAAAGTGACTGTTACCGGCAACGTGGAGGCGGAGACTCTGCTGAAGAAGCTGCAGAAGTCAGGGAAGCACGCCGAGCTTTGGCCGGAAGTTAAGAAATCGAAAAAGTCCGGGAAATCAAAGAAGAGTAGTAGTAACAGTGAGAAGCAGTCCGCAGATCATAAGCATGAACAAGATGGTGATCATGATCAACCGGATAAAACCAACGGCGGTGATGATGCTGACGACGGCGGTGAATCCGACTGCAGAGGATGGCGAAGGTAACGAAGGTGGTGGAGAAAGCGGTGCTAGTCCTACTGTTGGTGGTGGGCGGCGGAAACACAGCAAGTACTGGGGCCAAAAAGAAGAAGAAAAAGAAGAAGAAGAAAGGGCAAAGTGGTAATTCCGCAAATGGCGGCGGTGTCCCTACCAACCCCGGCGAGCACAATTTTGGAGATGCTCCGCCTCCTGCGGGCAGTATTGGGCCGTATATGGCTGGTGGGCCAGACATGGCCCAACCGATTGCCTCCATGAATCTTAGCCCACCAGTTCAGCATGCGTATCTTGGCCCGTATCCAACATCAATGTACTATCAGCCCCCGACGTACGGGCTAAGTTACAATACGGCGTACCCTACCAGTACAAGTACCTCATACTATGCTCCTGATCCCATGCATACTGCTACGTATTCTCATCCGAGCTTGTTCTCGTTTGCTCTGCCGTCCGATTTTATCAATGACGATGATGAAGATACGATCGTTGACGATGAAGATGAAGTTGGGTGCTACATTATGTGAAGATTTTATGAGAGTCGTATGTAGAACTAGCGTATATATACTAGTATATACGGTGTGTACTTGGGGGAGGAAGGGAGGATAAATTTTGATGTACTTATAAGGTGTGTTTGTTTGCCTTCACTAAGTTTTACTGGATTGGAACGACTGGATTAAGAACTAATATAGTTCAGATCGAAATAATCCAATGCAACAAACACACTGAAAGTTCTAAAATGTAAAAGTAGGGGAAAATAAAAGGGGTTGTAGTGGGTTGTATTACGTAGCTTAGCTTTATTACTAAGTTTGGGTTTGCTTGCGTAAGAAGGCCAATAGCCTTGTAATGTTTGGTTATTTGTAGGACCTAAATCTTTCATTTCCTCCCAGCCTGATGTGTAAAGTAATGAAAAGTCTTTTAAAATTATAGTTAGGGTTTAGGCGACTCGATATATTTTCTTCGAGGTCGGGTAGGTTAAGCGTGTTGCTTTAGGGGCACGTCGAATCGTTGAAAGGCCTTTGTCAGAGCACAAGTATTGTTCAGTACATTTTTTTATTGACATATTATCGACACCTTGTCGATTCTGTAACAACAATTCATCCTTAAAAATTTGGTGACAAAGAAAAGGCGAAGGTATAATTCTTAATCAAAATGCATACTAGCTAGCTAGCAGGTCTCTTTGATTAGTTAATGACAACAAATAAGTTGGTTCCAACAATTTGATTTACTTAATGCTTTAGTTAAGTCGCCTTTAGAAAAAGCAACATGCATATCTCCATCTTTTGGTTTGAAATTAAAGTGTCTCTGTAGACGGTACCGATTTTTATTTCAATTATGCATGTGATGGATGTAGATATATAAGGACAGAGCTCCATTCGGATTTCACTATCTTGAGCCTAAGGATGAAACAAGCTAGACCATTCAAATTGAATTCGGCAAATCCTCGTTAACTCATTTCGCTAGTTTATCTCACACAAATTAAAGGCTCAGATTTCTCTTTCATACAAATTAAGAGTTAAGGTGTATAGAGGATCCAAATTCGACATATATATATATATATATATATATATATATATATTGCAGAATATTATTAGTCTCCCACTCACTTTGGACTGAAAGCTATCCTCTGTGTATGTGGTTGTCTTAAGCTTTTGACCTCTTTATTCTTTTTAAGTCGCACAACAGGGCAAAAGCTTTAAGCATGCATGGGACGAAAGACCTAAGAAATAAGATCCAGAGGGTATCGGGGATAGAATAAATTTGATATCCCTCTCACTAATGGTGCAATTTGCTCAACTAAACTCATTCTAACTTGACCAATATTTAAATGGAAATGAATTATGCACACTCGTATATTTTACATAATCATGCTTATTTATGTTCATTAATTTTAATTTTTTATTTAATTAATAAATAAACAAAATTGTGTAAGAAGATACAAATAGGTGTGTAGAACTTCAGCTAAGATTTTATTGTTGAGCATGTTAGTGTAAGCTTGCTGGTGCGTGTTATTCCCATCCTGCCTTTTTATTTTCTTGCTACTCTAACAAATGATGTTGCTGCATATCAGTCTAATACCTTTAAAATTCAAGTGTGTTGTCAATTCAAACTCTTTTCTACTCCAAGACAGATCTCATTTTTCTCTCCATTCCGTCTTTTTGGGGTGTAGCCTTCACTTATCGTCCTTATTATATCAATTTTTTATTTTTTAGCTTGAACTTGTATTTTAAAAAATTTCTTGCTTACTTTTTACCTCATATTCGGATTTATGGGTTTTTTACAATGTTTTTATAGTTCTCTTTATTGAACTTAAGGTCCTTCATGTAAATTACTCCACTCTCTCTTATTTTGAGTTCAAATTACTTATATATCCACATATAAAATTCTAACTCCGTTACTGATTGTGAAACTTTTTGAACGAACGAAAATGAAAATCAACGTAGTAATCCGGAAGTCTCTTGTGTGTGGAAGGGCTCTTTAGAACTCGAAGGATTAAAGGCTAGTCGAGTTGACTCCCAATAACTCTTTATCAACACTTTCTTTGGTTCAATTAGGGGAAAAGAAAAAAGATTAAATTGAGGGGAGAACCTTAAAAATGTATGCCAAATATCTATGTGATTCGTGATCACCTTATGAGGGCCATATGTGTACATGTGTCGACTCTCCACCTAAAAAAAAATGGGAATAGGATCCTCTCCTGAGCAAATGCTCGGGATCCTCATGATCAACTAACATGGACCGTTAGATTTTGATCTAACGACTATAATTATTATAACTTTAGAAAGATTCTTTGTTTGTAGTTGTTGGATCAAAATTCAACGATCCATGTTGATTAGTCATGAGAATCCCGAACATCTGCTCAGGAGAGGATCCTATTCCAAAAAAATGTATGCCGAATATCTATGTGATTCGTGATCACCTTATGAGGGCCATATGTGTACATGTGTCGACTCTCAACCTCGTGGGAATCTTCGTTGCATGCAATCCGACGTCAAAGTAATAGTATTTAAAATAAAATACATAATATTATATAATACGTCCAAAGGACTGATATTTCAAATTAATGTGAATAGTGTAGCTAGATTTCAATCTCTACCCTTCAACTTTCCCTTTGATCGATTTTCGGAATATCCAAACCGGAATATACCTCTTTCGAAACCGGCTTATACCTCTGGAGAAGTTGCCAACAGCATCCTCTCCAGATCCTTTTTGAGAGGATCCAGATGATTTGTTAATTATGTTCGTTCATCGTACATCGTGCAATCAGTTTTTGTCAGGTACTATTTGTGTTTAATTTTGAATAAAAAATTTAAAATAATTTATGACCACACGATATACGTTGAATGGAAATAATTTATAAATTCCTGAGATTCTCACAAAGAAGATCTGACAGGATTTGAATTTGAGAAGTTGTTTATCCTATCAGATATTTTTCACATAAAAATAAAAGAAAATTTGGAATTGATCAAATTTCCTTTTCGATCAAATTGACCAAATTGACCAAATTTCCATACCAATTTGTGGCTCGCAACGGATACATACAGTCATAACCAATTTCTGGCTCTAAATGCATGGATGATAATTCTAAAACGCATGCTGGTCAAATGAAAGTTGGCTGACTCTAAACTATGTACTTACCTACAAATTAAATAGTCAACGTTGTTTCAGTATTGATTAATATCTGATAAGTTACATGGTGTAAATGAATCATACGATGGTAGTCATAGGAAAATTGAGATGTCTTTATAAGTCTTCCCGACCCTCAGAACGTAGACTGCTGGCATCGGGTATGGGGTATGGGACCAGGCCCATCTGCCAAAACAACACGTGACTTTCCGGCAATAACCAGAAAACTAAACATGGCTTATAGTAAATAAACTCAGAGATTATTTCTATCAATTCTCAAATCTTAAGGATCAAAATGAGGAACTATACCAATATCATGACTATTTTAGATAAAAAGCCGAAGAAAAAAACAATCTCATGAGTTGCATGCATGATTACTAAAAGATTTTGCTCCCTTTGGATGTAAAGATTGAATGATATGATATCTTGGGCTGCATTTAGAAGAATCTAGAAAGAAAAGGAGTTGATTTTTTTCATCAACCCCAAGTCCCCCACCACCAAAAGCAAAACATCTACAAAGAAAGAAAACCATAAACCGTTTGCATTTTGTAATTTATGATCACGATCGAAAAGGAAAAAGATTGAAGATATTTGAGGCTGTTGGATGTTGGTGTTAAAGTATTACGTATTTGGACGACAATTGCTGCACTATTCGTTATATAGATGAGAAGGAATGAGATATTATATAAAAGAGAATATGCAAATGTATTCTTATATTTTTCATAAGATATTATTTGTAACGCAATTGGTTAAGAAGATTCGGTTTTGTATTCGAAGTTCAGTGTTTGATTTTCTCTTCTATTGAATATCTAAAATCTTTGTACGGAAAAAGGTGAAAAAAAATGATTTCTTTAATTCCATTACTCTATAGTTTAGAGCTTGTGTTTTATTTTTAGGTGGATATTAAAGCTTCATGGTACAATGGTAACATCACTAACAAATAAGTAGGGTGACGCATTCATTGGAAGATAAATTCTAACAGGTTGAGATAGGCCTAACAATTATTGCACAACTTGTTAATCGGTAGAAACAACACGAAAGTAATAGATTTAATTAGGGTCAACGTGTTAACGAGTCGATCGTTACCAGGTTAACCATTAGGAATCCATTAGTGAGTAGGGTCGTTATCGGGTCGCCTGATAAAATATCGTTTGCTAGATTTAGACATTAGACATGACAATTTCTTCGATGACCTGTTAATTTGACACGAAACGGCAAGACACGACCTCTTTAAATAATAGATACACGAACACAACAAACACGATCTGTTTTTCAAGCTTAGGTTGAGAGCAGCCGGTCGTTTTATATGATGTCCCACAAAGTTGGTGACCCTTGGCCTCCCAATTGATCACAATTGTAGCAAGTAGTTTTCCACAACTTGCCCAATCGGATAATGAAGTTTGATTCTTGACCTAGCCAACCGCCCATAAAGGGCAAAGATCCGGAGCACTACTATTTGACTAAGCCAGCCTTCGTAAAAGATTCTTATGTCCAGACGTTCGCATAGGGTATCCTACTTTATTTGAGCGAGATTAGTTCCAGGTAGCTGAGACCAAATATAAGTGATTCACTATTTGTATGTGCAAAATATAACTTGAAAAAGGAAAGAAAGTGCATATTTCAGTATCCTTGCTAATACAAATCTTTTTTAAAGAAAATCGTAAAATATGGACTGAAACCAGTTAGGATCTGAATGACCACATATAGTGGTGCGGGGGCAAATTTCAGACTATATTTCACACGGTACATTCTGCATTCAATTATTAGCGCTGGTGAATCATACAATGATGGCTAGAATGAGACTGAAATGTCTCTATGAATCTTTTTGAACTCTAAATGGTAAACTGCCACAATAAAGTTGCCAGCTAGTCTCCTTTAAAAGAAAAAATTAGAGGATCCGAATCCTTCCCGAGATAAACACAAAAAGAAAAACAGAAAAGGGCAAAATTGTAAAATAGGGATCCGAAACAAAAATCAATTTCATCAGTCCAACGAAATTGGGAAAAGATACCCAACCCAGTGAAAAATGTAATTGTCCTACATTCGGCCCGAACAAAATTCTAAAGCCCGGTTGGAGTAGGCAGTTTTTCTAGTTAGGCATGGTCTAGAGGAGTGCACTCTCATTTTTGGGCCCACTGGATTCGGACAGGCCATGTCGGCTTTTTTTTATTTTTTTTATTTTTTATTTTTTAATGTATTTTTATTTATCCAATACATGTTACTCATAAAAATTGAGCTCAAGTAAGGGATTTTAGCACAAATAGTTAAGCGCATTTATATTTGTCTTCAAGGTCTTAAATTTGAATCTTCTACGGTAGAAAAGTAAAAATCAGCCACTTAGTACTATGGTATAATGATATTTCTCTTCACTTGTAAATGAGAGGTCTTAGGTTTGATTCTCGCTAAATACAAATTTGAACTACATTATTGCTAACTCATCCCCTCTCTCCTAGTGTAGATAATATTGTTTGTTCAAAAAAAAAAAAAAGTAAAAACCAAACTCGAAACTTCTCACAAAGTATAGACTAAACATTAGGTATGAGAAACGAGTTGCGTTTATCGTGTTTGTGTCGTTTTCGTGTCAAGTCTTGTCGTGTCAAACTTGTTATCTTAATGTCTTCTTAACATGTGAATTGATTCGTTAACTAGTCGTGTCATTACATGACGAGTACGAGTTATAATGGGTCATGCAAGAATTCTAGTGATTAATATTTAGATTTGGCAAATGATACTTATTGGGTTCTTAACGGGTGATCCGATAATGTCCCGATTCATTAACAGGTTGACCCAAAATAGATTATTTTTGTATCTTTTTATGTTGGATTAACGAGTCGTGCAAAAAATTATAGACCTACTTAACATCACGAAAGCTCAATTTGATGGCAAATATGCCAAAAACAAAGATAAGATTGAATTTATTCCCATCCTCTTCCCACTCATTTCTTTCCACCTTTTCATATTGTGAGTTTGAAATGAGCATATCAGCCATAGGTGGGTTGTCTTAGCACATTGAGTAGCAAAGCATCTTAAGTTTGATAGCTTCCCATGAACATTTGTTCATTTTTCGAATATAAACATTTGGAATCTAAGTTTGTTAAAAAGTGTATTCGGATTTGAAAGGGGCATATCTTTCAAATTCTTAGCACAATAAAATTGGAGTTTTAAAAGATATCACTTCAATTTCTTTTAAAGATACTTGCTTTTTTATATATATCGTTTCAAGTTTGTGTATATATCAAACTATAATTTGTGTATAAGAGAAGAAAATTATTCACATGTAAGTAACTATGGCTAGTTTAGGGTTACTGTGCTGTGAGAAAAAATAACTGTGGAAAAAAACAAGTAAGAGTTTCGTAAACTATAGTGTTAAAAGTGCTTTTAGCAAAAAAAAAAAAAAAAAAAGATAGGGTTAGGATTGTTAATATGAAAATTGTATTAATTAGCATTGTTCACCAGCCTCCACTAAAAAAAATCGTTTTTTGAAAAGCATGTGTTGCTTCTGCTTTTTGTTGTTTTAGATACTTAATTTTGAAAAAAAACACACTTTTTTTTTTTCATTTGCCTAACACAATAAGGCCCTAACTTTTATAAAAATCTACCTTTAAAAAACTTTAAGCAAGGCAAACCAGTCCTAAATAATATCATGTTTCATCAATCAATTTTGGCATAAGACACATGGACAATGAGCACACATTCCTCTAGAATATGGCATTGGATTCAAGCATTTCCTCATGTCATCAGCATGTTCCTACCATTTTGTTCTTCTATAAGAATCAAGGCAAGGCCATAAGCAAGTCTAATATCTTACCCTCTTGGCCAAACAAACAAAGAGACTACAATCAAAGTATCAAGAATGATGCCCCAAAACATCTGTGGGGAGAGTTCTCTGTGTGACGAATCGACGAGGGGTTTCCGAGAAACGCTCTGTCAGGCTTATCAGGCCGCCATGGTGGTTATGGCTAGGCATGGAGGTCATAATAATGATAGGGGTCTCTTAGTTTCCAAACCAAATGGGAGAAGAAGATGGAACAACTATGCAGAAGACCCCATTAGAACTCTCATATTCTTGGGGTCTTGGAGCCACACCTAGGTTTTGAATACTTGTTATAAACTATGTCAAATACGATAGATTATTGGTGATTTATGTGTAATTAAATAATTACCATATGAATGTATCTTATCCAAAATATCAAATATATGGTCATACGTGATATCATAATCGATACTGTTCTGTTTCTTATATGTAAGAAATTTTTTGTTTTTGTCAAAAAAAAGTTTTACATACACAAAGAATTAGGTTCAAAAAATCAAAAACCAAAAAAAAAGAACTGAAGTTGAAAAAAATTGAATCGAGAAAAACTGAACCGAAGTTGAAAAATCGAATTAAACCGAAATCTATTGGTTCAGTTCGGTTTCAGTGGTTCATAAAACAAAACGAAGCGCAATTTTAAAACGACGTCGTTATGTGATTTTGGAACTTAGGTAGCGTTTGGTACGCAGACGGGACGAGACGGGACGGAACAGATGTTCTGTGTTATGTTTGGTACGTGCAGGATGGAACAAGACGGTTGTTCCGTCCTGCGTTTGGTAGCACATGGACGGAACGGAACCAAAAGATTAAAATGACTAAAATACCCATGTTCCGCTGTTGTTTGGTACAATTTTATGGGCGGAACGGGACATGACTATTTTTTTTTTTTTTTTTTTTTTTTAAGTTGTTCAAATTTGAACACTATTATCCATTATTTGTTTTCTTGGTCCAAATTTTAATAGGTATATATTGTGTTTCATATGCAAACCCCTTTAAAATTTGTAATTTTTCCCGTTTTCTACGCCTCCATTCGAATTTTCACCACAAATCCATCAAATTTTATTGTGCAAATTGCAAAACCCACACCCCAATTCAATTTTTAGTCCCTAATTTTGGTCCTTTCAATTGTGGGTTGTTGTTTAGGGAGTTTAGGTTCTACAAACATTAGAATTGGCCTTGTTTAGAAGGACACCCCTCTAAATATTCCCCATTGCAGGAACAAGGCAAACCACATAAGAGCACATGACAAATGTTGAAAAATATATAAGTTTAATGATCATGCATATCGTAAACATTTTAGGGTTTAAACATTTAGAACTTAAACAAAGAAAATGAAATATGCATAACTTAAACATGAAATTTCCGAAATCAAACATTCGTCCTGACTTAAAAAACAAATAATGTCTTGCTAAAGTAATAATGAAAACACTTAGAAGTTGATAAAGTTCCCCATACTAAAACCACAAATACTAAAACACTTAGAAGTTGATAAAGTTCCCCATACTAAAACCACAAATACTAAAACCTCAAAGGCTCTCCATAAACACTTTAATGAAATCTGGCTTCTGTGAGTCATCCAAGGTGGTCCAAATACCCATCAGATTGGTATCTTTCACTAACTTTAGCACAGAGAGTTTCAAGAATCAGAATCGAAATTCCAAAAATCTGAAAGGGACAGTTTCCCGAATCTGGAAAACAAAATGCATCAGACACGCACAATAACGATCCAACAAAAAAAAAAAAGATCCAAACCATATAAGTTGATAAACATGCAAAACTCACAGATAAATAACGATCTTGGGCTGATTTAGAATCACGATTCGTAATATTAGTCTTCAGACCTGTAAGCGACCAACAATCTGTCAGAGCAATACCATTTTGTTTTTCCAATAATCCACATGAGATCAAACCCAAACATGTCAAAAAAATTTGTGCCTTTCAACACAGTCAACACATGGATTAGTCCATTGACATTTAGAATGAACCATTGTTCTTTACCACATGGCTGCAATTTTTATATACAAACATTAGTCTTCTAACACAAATTTTCAAGATTGTCTGCGTGTTCACCAAAAACACAAAGGTTTCCAAAATTCCAACGACCCTTTTAATTTCTTCTCAAAAATTCAAAATCCATTTTAATCCAAACTGGAAAAAAGCAAAACTATAAAAAACCACACGCAAATAATTTTAAAACAACTGCACTCACACAGTTTATATTTTTGCACAACAACAATAATGGTTTCACTTGTTTTGAGGACTACTCAGCACCATAACTCCTGTACTTCCCTAGTAGTCTTCTCTTTCACAACCTAATCTTTTCACTATATTTCAAATGCACCGACAATTTCTTTGCAAAGGAAAATCCTTATATTTTATCAATAAACCATTAAAAAAACGTAAAACAGAAACTCCGAAAATCAAGAGTAGGGCTTGAGAGAGAGGAAAGAAAATCCTATTCCCTAATAAACTCACCCACACAAAAGAGGACCTTAACTGGGCAGTTTTCAGATGTTTGTTGGTTGTTACAAAAAGAAAAACCTAACTCGAACTTTCACAGTTTACAAATCAATATTTATTAAGAAGATCATATCAGTGGTTCATAGATAGAGCATATGAGTTTTTGTCCTTACAAGAAAAGAGTCCAAATCTTGACATCCCTATACCTATGTCATCCTCCTATAGAGAAAAATTGGTCACGTCTATCGTTTTTCAAAGATGAGAGTACATTTCTACGAATTCTGTTATATCTACAAGCTCTTGAACACTGAATTGGTCCCTTCATTAGGCCTAATCCAAACATTTGATCTAAACCTAGCACTAAAACGTCATGAAATTATATTTAACCACATAAGCCAGCTTTATGTCATCCTTCTAAATTCATAATAACAGCTTTATTCAGAAATTGAATTACTCCAGAATGCCAAAGAACCTTAAATTTCCTCTAAATCAAGCAATATAAGAAATAAAATTACATTTCCAAAATCTATAAATTTAATGGATTAAACAGTAAATATACTAAATGGGACTTCAGCCATCGAAACTAAAACTCAACCAACAGTACCCTTTTCCATTATGGACGTTTTTATAAATCAAGAACAATGCCTAATCTCTGTTCTTTCACAAAAAGACAAAATTACCAAGATTGATAATTATATACTATTAAAGTTAACTTAGTAACCAACAGAGATAAGAGTAAAAATATAAACCTAAACTGAAAAAGTTAGTGATTATATTCTTCACTGCTTCTTTCCTCGTACTTTTCTGCGCATTAGATTTCCATCAAATCAAATTGAATGGGAGATATATACCAAATTAGGTGTTTTAGTGAATCAATATTCTTCAAAGCAAACAACCAACTGCTCTAAGCAGATGTATAATAGCAGAAAGCCTGCTATACTACTAATAAACGAACCAAAATCAACCCAAAATCCATAGCAAAGAGGCCAGCTAATAAAAGCCTGCTCTACTGCTCTACTACTCGATACCCTTCTCTTGGTTGCTGGAGAAAATGAAATAAAAAGATGCATTGACTGCTAAATGATTGTCAGTGGCCAAGTCATTAGAAACAGGACAGAACAAAAAACCAAGCATAGTCAATCCCTAGATGCCTGTTTGTAATATTTTTTACTGGGTTGTTAAGATCCCACTCAACACCAATTCTTTACCCTGTCCTTTTCCTTTTCATTCGAAACTGACAATTCGACATTTGAATTAATAAACTCCCCTTTCCTTCTCTGTTGATCTTAGCTAAACCCAGAATGCAAATCCTCCATTCAAATCGCAAACCCATAAAAATATTAAAATCTGAGAGAAACCCAGAACCTAAAATCACCTCAACTTTCATTGTATCATCCAAATAACCCTATCACAAGATTTTCTCCAAATTAGAATCGACTACTAATTAAATAATAAAACAATTTTCTTAAAGCAAACCAACCAACATAAATAATCAAAACCAAAATTATCTAATTCAGCTGGGAAATAAACTACGAATCCATAAATCCAATAATTACCAATCCATATTTATTGTAAACAGAAATAGTTTACAAATGAAATCAGACACTTATTAATACTGTAACTGACAAACAAATCTTGATTTTGTGATCACCAATTCAAACATTCAAGTTACCCAAAAATACAGAGGGGAGAGAGAGAGAGAGAGAGAGAGAGAGAGAGAGAGAGAGAGAGAGAGATACCTGAGGACCACCAAGTTCGCAGAGCTGCTACACGGAAGAGGACGAGGAGGAAGGTTGCGAGGCTGCACAGAAGAAGATGAGCAGGAAGGTTGCGAAGGGGAAAAGGATGCAGAGGTGAAGAGAAACGGCTGAGAAGAAGAGATTTTGTTTTTAGGGTTTGTTCACTGATTTTGAAGTTGTAAATTTTGAAAAAGACCAAGGGCATTTTTGTCTAAAAATATTGGAAATTTTTGTCCCACAGACGTGGAACAACCCGTTCCAGGGTGGGGGTGTGGAACAAAAAATAATCCAAAATCTGTTCCGTGAAACAGCGCGTTCCACTCATTTTAGGCGCACCAAACGCGGGACGGAACGCCTCGTCCCACTCTGTTCCGTCCCGTCCCGCGTACCAAACGCGACACCCCCCACCAACCACAACAAAAAGACTTGCGAACGGCGTCGTTTATCTCAATTTGGTTGCTGGTGACCCTAGTTTGGTATTTGAGATTCCCCGTCATCTGCTTCTTCCACTTTCGCTAAGCTTGCGGTGAGTATTTCTGGTCCTTCTTTTTTTTGTTGAGATTTCTGGATTGTTTTTATTTTTTTAATTTTTTTACGTTTGTTATTTGATTCTGTGGAGTACTATCCCCATCATTGTTATCTTGTTCTGGGTGTTCAAAAGATTCGGTTTTGGATTTTTTTGTGGAAGGTTTAGAGGATTTTACTGCTTCTTGGTGTTTAAAAGATTCAGTTTCATGTTGGGCAAACTTGCAGGAACTGTAAAGTTCGATGCTTTGGTCTCAGAAAATGTAATTCCAGTTTAGGGTTTTTATGGGTACAGAAAATAAATGGTTGGTTTTACTGGATTACAGTAACCCGCTGCGGTTCGAGCTCCGAATCAGCCCGACCCGTCCTTCATATCTTGAGGATTGAGTTTGAGTGAGTGGCTGATCAATGGCATCGCAATCTGATCACAAGGCTGCGATAATCGATGGGAAAGCCATAGCTCAGACCATCCGAAATGAGATTGCTGAGGAAGTTCGCCATCTGTCGCAGAAATACTGCAAGGTTTGCTTTTGCTGTGGCTGGGTTTTTAATGTTGTTTGGTGGATGAATTTTGACATTGTAATTGGGAAATTGTTTAGGTCCCGGGACTGGCGGTAGTGATAGTAGGGACCAGGAAGGACTCCCAAAGCTATGTGAGCATGAAGCGAAAGGCGTGCGCTGAAGTTGGGATTAAATCCGTGGATATAGACCTCCCCGAGAATGTGTCCCAGGATGACCTCATTGCCAAAGTTCACGAATTGAATGCTACTTCCGATGTACATGGTTAGTTGAATGAATGATGATTGCTCAATTTATACTTTTGAGTTGACAAATTTTTAGGAAGATATTTGATTTAGGCTTGGTGGAATCTGAAAGTAGGTCTAATTTTATTGACAGGTATACTAGTTCAGCTCCCATTGCCAAACCATATTAATGAGGAGAAAGTGTTGAGTGAAATCAGCATCGAGAAGGATGTCGATGGCTTTCATCCTCTCAACATCGGCAAGCTTGCAATGAAAGGCAGAGAACCTTTGTTCCTTCCTTGCACTCCCAAGGCAAGACACTCGAGTTATGTATTCAAACACAGATAGATGCTGACACACACACATGTATGTTTGGTTTGTTTGAGTATTCGATCAAACAAGGAACCCTTATTGTCCAGGCAATATTCACATAAAATCTTGAAAGCCATTCATGTACAGTTGTAGCTTTGTTTTATAATGTTATTTTTTTTCCGCAGGGCTGTCTTGAACTTCTGTCCCGGAGTGGGATAAGCATAAAGGGGAAGAAGGCAGTGGTTGTTGGCAGAAGTAACATTGTTGGATTACCGGTTTCATTGCTGCTTTTGAAAGCAGATGCTACTGTTACCGTAGTCCATTCCCGCACACCAGATCCAGAGAGTTTCATTCGTGAAGCGGACATTATTATTGCTGCAGCAGGACAGGCAATGATGGTAGGCACTTCATAGATTATAGATCCGTGGTATGCAGTAACATCGTCTTATGACATGCAGGTGTTATCTTATTTCATATTTCTTGGCTTTCCATGAAAAATCTAGTACTTAGTTTTGTTCTAGTTAGAAGAATACGACTAGTTGTTTGGTTCCATTCATCCCAAGTGAAGGAAAAAGGACACTCCATCATCTTTCACTTTGCAGTTGCAAGACAATTCATTAGATGTTTATAAGCTTTCACTAGGCTCTATCGTTGCTTCAATGGAATAACCAACATCTGCCAATGCAAAGCTTTCACTAGGCTCTATCGTTGCTTCAATGGAATAACCAACATCTGCCAGTGCAGCTGCATTGTGTCAATTTTGTACTTTCCTTGTCTTCGTTGGCCCTAGTGTCGATTATTGTATGCGTTGACTCAACGAAATCTATTCCTTGCTGAATTTCAGATCAAGGGTAGTTGGATAAAACCGGGTGCTGCTGTCATTGATGTTGGCACAAATGCTATAGACGACCCGAGCAGAAAGTCAGGCTATAGATTGGTTGGAGATGTAGATTTCCAGGAAGCATGTAAGGTAGCCGGATGGGTAACTCCTGTTCCTGGTGGCGTCGGACCAATGACGGTTGCAATGCTACTCAAGAACACTTTGGATGGTGCTAAGCATGCTATTGCTCAATAAAGCCCCCCCTCCCCTTGTCCTTTGATCCCTTCATAATAAGCTGCTGCTAATTCCAGTACACATTTTGGCAATAAAGTTTGATTTTTATGGATGTAATTTATAAATTTTACTTTTTATTTTTAAGTCGTTGGACTGATCTTGAGCTGTTTCATGCTATGCTTGTACGAAGAGTTAATTAATGATTTGTTCAGACACAAATTGACACATTTTCTAATACAAGTAGGGCAGGGGAATGCGTAAATTGGTAGGACTTACCCGTATTAGAGTGTTAATTTTGTGTGTTTAAATAATTTTATTGATGGGCTCATCATTTTAGGAGCCACTTTAGCTCTTGCTCAAGAAGATATTAAGAAAAACTTAGCTTATTCTACGTTGTCTCGATTGGGTTATACGACGTTAGATCTAGGTACGAGGTCTTATCTAATAACTTGTGGGTGTGTTTCATTAAACCCCAACAAATTTAACCCAAAAAATCAGCAAATCAAAATTTTAAATTTTCAGTTATGCTTTCAATAAACTTGTTACTTAACCAAGCCAAAATTAGAAACTAACATCACCTATAAAAACTTCCAAAAGTACAAACTAATATCACCTATAACAACTTCAAGTTGATTTTAGATCCGTATAAATTCATTTATGTACTTCTACAAAATCAGTTTACAATTCATGCACTTCTGCAAGATCAGTTTCAAAATTTTCGGTACTTTTACAAAATTAGTTTAAATTTTTTTAGCATCTTTTGCAAGATCAATTTCAAAATTCTAGCACTTTTGCGAGATAATTTTCAGCATTTTTGCAAAATTAGTTTCAAAATTTTAAGCAGTTTTGCAATATCAATTTCAAAATTTTCAACACTTCTACAAGTTCAGTTTTAAAATTGCAACACTTTTGTACGATCAACTTCAACATTTTTAGCGCTTTTGCAAGATTAGTTTCAAAATTTTAACATTTTCACAAGACCATTTCAAAACTTTCAGCACCTTCTGCATGATCAGTTTCAAAACTCTAGCACTTATGTAATATCAATTTCAAAATTTCAGCACTTCTACACGATCAATTTCAAAATTTATGTATCAAAATCACCAAAACCTCAAAAATCAAGTACTTAACAAAATATTAAAGCCAAAAAAAAAAAAATCCCAATTGTTCTCATAAAAGACTTATAAATCTAGCTAACAATACGAACAAGACGATGAGGGGAGAAATATGGACAAGAAGTAGGAGAGAGAAGGACGAAGGAGGGGAGAGAGAGAAATAGAGAGAAGTACCGAAGAAAAAATAGGGGAGAGAAAGGGAAAAATAGGGAGGTAGAAACTCGTTTTTCAAACATAGAGGGGTAAAAGTGTAAATGAAAAGACAATTAAAATAAGCCTTAACAAACAACCATGACATTATCTTGAAACATATATAGAAGTTTATTTTGAGAAAGAGTTGAATTAAAAAATATAAGTTTAAAGTAAACAAATCATAAATATGTATTATGAATATTTATGTGGTTATTTTTTTTTTATATATTTTGTCAATTACTAATTTATATGTTCGTCTAGGTTTTAAAAGAATTTGAAGAATTATTATCTTATTTATTTAGCGAGACTATTATTTAGTACATTTGCACAAGTCGGGAATGAAAAACAAAGGTATAAATAAAAAATAAAAATATTATTTGTTCCAAACGAAAAAGAAACCTGCAATTGTTTTTTTTTTTTTTTCATTCAAGAAACATTTTCGTTTGTTTCTACATTCTTATCCAGAAAGAATGAATTGAGTTCGTATATGCATGTTAGATGCCACTATTGAAATAGCCCTTCTAGTTGAGTTACTTTGCCCCTTTCTCACGCCTATTAATCAAGAGAGGTATATCTATAGCTAGGTGTTCCTTTTTAGCAGAATGAATTGTTTTTCTCATCCAAAAGATCTCTGCATGTCTAACACATGTTTAAGTATCATAAAAAAATAATGAGAGTTTTAACAAAAAACCCGTGTTACTGTTCACTTTAACGAAAAACCACATTTTTACACTAAAAAGTCAATCCTAGTACTATTCACTTTACCCTTTATTTTGTCATTGTCATTAAAACTCAAAGTTTTCAAACCATTTTCATTAGTTTTCTAAAAATATAAATACGGCCTCTTTCTTACACCTCTTAGATATAGAAGACATTTGGAATGCAAAAAGTGAGTTTCTGGGCCCAAAAATGTCTTTGACTTAGTAAAAACCGAAGTTATTAATTTAGAGGTGTGCTAGCCACATCTTATTTTACTTTTCACACATCTCTTGATAATTTTTATCTGTTAATCTTATTCAATTCATCTGATCCAATAATCAAAAATTTAAAAAATATATGAGAAGTAAAATGAGATGTGTGGATATCACATTCCATTAATTTACTGGACATTCATTTATCGATCCACACACCCCATTAATTTACTGGACATTCATTTATTGGTGTTTTATAGTAGTGCATATTTGCTTTTGTGCTTGAGCATTTAATTAGTTGCTTTAGCATTTTATTTGTCAACTTTGGCTCGTAAAGTTGTTTGACAAGTGGGTATTTGACAGCACTCTCTGGTGGGAGGCAGAATAAACTAAAACCATGTTAGTCAAAGATGGAAAGATATATGGTCATTGTCTAAGGAGATCCTTCGCTTCCCCTATTTGTTTGTTACATGATCCACGTAAACATATATGGATAACAATTGCGTTCCTATTGCGGGAATGCACATATTCCACATGCGACTCTCCTTATAACTTTTATAATCGGAATAAATTAATTTTTTAATCTTCATTTAAAAATTGTCTCTACAAAAAATCATTTGAATTAGAAATTATTTATGAATCCAAATGTATAGAACCAATCTACAATGTGAGTACCAAGTAACATATTCATGATCAACCGTCCATTTATTTGATATATTTGGATGTGTAAATGGTGTCCAATTCAATTGATTTTTTTGTAAGGATGATTGAGCAATTAAACAGTTATGGTTATAAAACTTATACAATGAATACATGTTATTTATAAGATGTGAAATACATCCATTCACTCATGAGAGAGTGCATGTACTATCAACATATGGTCGTTTTTCTTCATATAAGAAAAATATTTGATTCCTTTATATTGAAAGGAGAAATGATTTGCACTTTGACACGAATATGTAAACTTTTCTTTTTGTGATTATTAAGAGCTACTATCTAAACTTTGTTGGAACCAAATAACTTAAATTTATAAGAGTTTATTCTGGATTTTATGTGTTATGTTTTGAATTCCTCCCACATGATTTCAAAGTCTTCAAGGTATAGCTAGTGCATGGTGACTCGGTTTCTGTCTCTCACTAGTGGCGTACGTCCGTCTCTTGTAAGCCCGAACTTTAGGGTAAAAGTAGTAAACAGAGAATTGAGATCCTTTATTTTCCTCCAACCCTAATCGCCCAAAGAAGGAGTGCTCCTTTTGTATGCGCATGCTGGGGCACACTTGAACATGGTGTCAGATCGATGCATCTACACACACACACACACACACACTTTATAACGATTGATTAGCACCATGACTATGCTCAAATTTCATATAGGGTGGGACACATCACCTGAAAATCTTGTGGAGCTGCATATATAATTTGAATATGCAACGTGCACCATTGTGGCATTATTGTGGACTGAGCTGTGTCTTAATTGAATTGAGATCCTTTTCGGTTCTCGCAATCTGGAGTCGACGGACCTAATAGTTCAGATCACTCATTTCAAATATTACGATCCCTATCAGTCAATCATACTAACCCACTTCAGAAACATCAAGGATATAAATCTCTCTCTCCCTCTTTTAAATGATCCTAATTACACATTTTGTCGACTACGAACTACTAACGAATTGAGCACCATATTATTCAAAGACCAAAATGATCAATCGATCATGACAAGTAGTAATATGCGTACTAGTTAGTACAATTCTCGGAGGCTTTTTTTGTGTACGTGATAAAACCTAACCTATGGCCCATCGATTGCTGCCTCTAGGTATCCAATTATGCTGTGATCAATGTTAGCGCATCATCTAAAAATGACTTCTTATAGGAAGATCCCATTTTACAGTAGCAAATGCTACGCATTCTCCATAGTCTTACATATTTCACTCAAAAGAGAAGGGGCTTGTATTATGTGTGCACTATCAATCTGCATGTTTATTTTTCTTCCTCTAATGAGAATTGTTATTGGTACTCCAAAAATCTCATTTGACACTTGAAACTTTCTATATTTAGAAAGAAAAATACATATGAGGAGAGCCAAATGAGATTTTTGGAGTGCTAATAAAAGTTCCCCCTCTAATATGTGTGTATATATATATATATATACATTTGTGGTCGAATTCCTAGCTCCCTCCAATACTACAACAATGATTTTGTCGCTTTGACATGGCTCAACATGATCAAATACAACTCAACTTTTTGTGGTTGAATTCCTTCCCACCTCATTACAAATTAAAGTACACATTGAATAAAATCAAGAGCTGCGGCATACCAAAGAAATGAGAAACATGTCTAGCTGATAAATGAGATTCTGCAGCTTATCCACTCCCTCTTGTCCCAGAACTTGTTTTAGTTTGATCTAAATAACAATTAGTCCTAATCCTTATGTTTCATTAGCATCGTGAAAACCACCTCTTTGCAAAGTAAAGGTGAGGCTGCTTACGATAGACGATCCTCCTGACCCTCACAAATCGGGAAGCCTTTTTGGCTCGAGGCCGCTCTTATGCATGTGTCATTGGCACGAACTGATATCAGGTCATTGATTTTGGTCTACTATATTGATCTGTTTCATGGAAGCAAGTAACTAACGAAGTAAATCATGAATACAATGATCAAATTAATTAAGGTGCATATTATATATTGTCTGCAAAATGCATATTTAAACTTATTGCACCAACAGCTTATAGGTGCAGAACCTTTGTTAGTTCATAGCAGGAAAATAAAGGCTAACAAAAAGAGTTCTAATCTTGACTATGATCATTAACACACGTTGGATCTAAGGGATCCACTTAGGATCTCTTGGACTAAAGAAACATGCCTTGACATTAGAATCAAGCAGCTTAAGCGCCTTATTCGACTTGATGCACCTCGGCGTTTTATATTGATTGATCGAACCCCCTTGGCTGATGAAATAGTCCATCAACGCGTCAAACGTCCCAGGCTCCACCACCCGAATCTCAAGCGGCCCTATGGACTTGTCATATGTGCGGCACCGGCGATAGATGTAGTCAAGTTCCTCTTCCACAGCAATGCAGCATTCTTGCATCACGTTATCATCAAGTGGGGCTGTTGAGTCCACCATTGATCCATGATATATAATTTCCCAATACAGTACGTAGTGGCCGGGTAGACATGATGTATCCGCGTAGCTAGTGTACTCCACAAGAAGAGCATTGAAGGGTTCTAACAACTTTTTTGCTACAGAAACGCTCTTGTGCAAGTCCTCCTCATTAGTTTTGTCAGTGTCAATGCTGAGAACAACATTCCTCCTACAGATGAACCGAAATTGCGGTGCTTTATTGTGAAATCCAGTCACTTGGAGCACATCGCCGATTCGATAACGATTCAATCCTGATTAATCATTCATCAAACTCAAAACAGTTAATTAGCTGTGTGCAGAACAATCTTAGGGTATGTTTAGGAGTGCTTTTGTAAGAAACAGAAATTGGTTTTGTAACTCAAAAACACTTATAACTTTTTCTACCATAAGCATCCTTTTACCCACTCTAAAGGCACTCCTAAACAAGCACTTTAGGATAAAAGGAAATAAGTTAACTAGTGCTAAAACAAAATTAATATAAGTTTACCAGCAAAGGTGGTGACCACCAGTTCATAATAGCAGCCAAGCCTCACTTGCACCAAATCAACAAGTTTATCACTACGCACCTCCTCATCTTCATCTATGTTCATGAGTCGAGTCCCATTCTCTCCCAACGGTATGAATTCGAAATACCCCATATTCGGCAAAAGGGTAAACGACACGTCAGCAGGGTCGGACAAGGGCTTCAAGTTGACACCAAAGTAGCACTCTGAGGAAGCATACATGGTGCAAACCAAGGGAAGTTTTCCGTCACTATAGTACTCTAGAGCTGGGATATATTGTGCCATGGACCCCGTGACCACAGCCTCAATGTACTTCGCTTTAGGCCAAAGATGGCATACAATTCCCTTCCATGATGGAAGGCTACAAATTTCATTGATCTCATCGGCTAGACTAGGGTTAGGGACAGAAATTAAGGGAGCCATTGATGACCGGCATTCGGGATCTGTGATTAAAGGGTCTAATTGGCCGGTACGTATGTCATTGCAAAAGTTGATCCAATTTCGTTCTAGGAATGATATGGCTCGTAGAAAGGCCGATGCAAAGACGGCGCCAAGCCTCAGGACTTGGTGGCGGTGGACTAGGCCGGAGAGGAGTTGGCAATACATGCTTTGGTTGCTGTCATTGCAAAAAATGGTCTGGTCAGGACTTGTGCAATTGTTAAAAGGGTCAGGGCTACGGCACTTGAAGTGGCTGCTCTTGTAGTAGCTGGTAAGCACCGTTCGAGCTGGTAAGCCGCACGGTGTTGACATTTCTGCCTTCACAAAGTAGAGGAACATAGCCTTGCCCTCATCCAGTCCAGGGACATACCTGCAGTTAGAATATCAAACACATGGGCATAACTGTATATATATACACTTTTGCATATCAAGATAGATACATACACATCCTATTGATGGGTTACGCAAACTGTTACTGGGACCCCAAAAAATTCTGCACGTTTTCCTTTATAAAAGCACAAGAGATATATTTCCTTTAGACAAGTTCATAGGGACTAGTTTTTAGTGCTAGTAACAGTTCCCTATACTATAGTTACAATGTTACGTTAGTAAATTAATGGAGAGAGTAGTTGTAATATTTAACTGGTTCATAATCGGCATAATGAGATTATATAGAAATGTTCTACGATCCAGATCTTCAGCGATCGATGGCATCATCTTAGGCTCTCTTCCTGAAGTTCCTGAACTGCAAATGCAATAAGCCAAGTGTGTCAAAAAAATTGATAAAAAAGAAATAGAAAAGCTTGTAAACAAAGGAAAAGGCAGAGCTACCTGCACAGCATTTCAGTTATGGGGTGGCCAGTAAGGAGAGAAGAGTCTTCGCCATTAGAAATCCTTTGGATGTAAGGCTGAATGGCCTTGTAAGTAACGACTGGGACACATTGCTTAAAAGCTGATACATCCTTTGATCCCTTCATATACTTACTCAAATATTCGGTTTTCGAATTTCGTGATAAGATCTCCTTCAAAATGTTCAACTGAACCCTACCAGCCTTGGCTGTGAGCCTCTCAATCTCCTTCAATGCCTCCTCACCTGTGTACTCCAGTTTCTTCCCATCCATGCTTTTAGTTTACAGCTCTTCTTGTTGCTCACTAGTTTTAGAACCCTATAGGTCTATATATAATGAGTTTGCCGTTTAGTTCTTTTTTGCATTTCAACATCTCTGCAACCTAATTGGGAACAGTTGGTGCTGACGGCATCCATAATGTGGCCCCTACATTGATTTGTAGAAACTATAACAATCTGGCCCCTACATATCATGTGTGCAAAACTATAACAATGTGCTATACGCACCAAACTTGTTTACTAAAAGTTTCATTGAGCATCTTTCAGATTATTCTGGCCCCTACACGGCTACACCAATTACCATTAACTAGTAGCTATTCTGCTTGGACGCATGAAATTTACATTAAACAATTTCATAGTTTCGTTTTATACTACTTGCATGATCTTCAAGTCTAAAGATTCTTAATTGAAGAACATGATTAGTGCTCCTCGGAGTGGACACAACTTTGGTCAATTAGCGTAATCCACATTCGTTTATTAGTGTCCATATTTAATTATATCAGGGAAGCTAGTTGAAATGAGGAAAATATACGTTTCAGTCGTTACTTAGATGATTACTTTTGAGAATTTTATTAATATGTCGTTAATGTTTAATTGATAATGTCGTTAATATTTGATTGATATATTATCATTATTAGATTTTGTTTATTTCAGTAACTGAGATTTGTAAAATCTTCATCTAACCAATTTTCTTATGTT
The DNA here is from genome assembly GCF_019419815.1 of Pyrus x bretschneideri. Lineage (NCBI taxonomy): Eukaryota > Viridiplantae > Streptophyta > Magnoliopsida > Rosales > Rosaceae > Pyrus > Pyrus x bretschneideri. The sequence continues at coordinate 5,278,002 of NW_025999557.1, forward strand.
ATATTTCTTGTGATATACTATTGGTCGACAAGTTTTCAAACACAAGTATGCTAGATAAATTAATGGGTCTTGTACTTGTTAATCACAATTATGTCACATCAAGACGAGGATGATGTTCTACCACTGATATCAAAACTTATTGTCCCTAACATGTAAAAGAATCAAAAGTTGGAATATATTTTCTTGCCAATTGCACCATAACATGATGCATGATTTGGATCATCTACATTTTTTGGATGACGAAACGGGAATTGGATCCTCTCCTAAACTTGGGCTCAGGAGCTTCCTGACCAACACACAAGGACCGTTGGATTTTGATCCAACGGCTACAAACACAGGGTCCTCTGAAAGTTATAATAATTGTAGCCGTTTAATCAAAATCCAACGGTCCTTGTGTGTTGGTCAGGAGGCTCTTGAGCCCAAGCTCAAGAGATGATCCAATTCCGACAAAACTTAAGGAAGAGGGCAATTTCAATTGTTGAAATGATCACTTATTGTTTAAGAGCAATTTATAAAATATTAACAACATATCAATTAAATATTAAAAAGTGATCATTTCAATAATTGAGATTTATGTATTCGACCATTTTATCAGCAATCAAGATTTGTATATCGATGATTTCAGTCAATTTTCCATTAAACTCCTCCATAATAATTGATGGTGATTAAAAGTGTATATATAATCATGTGTATGCTTGTCGCTTTGATAACAGGACAACGTGACGTACGTTTTCAAATGCTCATTGATTTTACCACACTCAGATCACAAGTATCTGGTTCTACATCATGGATTGTCCACATGCTATATATAGAGAGAGCTTTTTGCTCCTTTCTTGCGCCAATTAAAGTATGAAGAAAGCTCAAAATCAACTTCTTTCTTTCAGTATCTGTTCTCCTCTAATTATCTCTCAGAACAGAATGTGCGTGTAAAACACAAATAAAAAAACGTACGGCCTTGTATTATCAGCAACAATTGGTCGAATAATTTTCCAGGTGTGACGATCAGCACACCACTGTTGTTACCCTATACACTCATATAGTTATAAGTTCTTTTATCATCCTTGTCACTCACCCATATTAAAACATATGTCGGCATCACACTACAAATTTCTTCCATCCGTTGACAAGCTGCAGCTGCACTAGAAAGGCCACTAGAAAACAACAAAGGCTATTTGGAAGTTGTAGCAGGCATCAAGAGGTCAGTTCATTCAAAACCCCCCATTAAGTTAAAGTTATTCCTAAGTATCACATATAGAACATTGAATTGGATTACAAGGAATTGCGTGCGGCTTCTCTTTTATGATGAGATTTGATCGATAGGCCTTTTCTTTTCATGTGACAAAACAAACGAACAATCTCAACCATTCATTGAGTAGATCAAGATGCTTAAGACGACTGCCCAGCAGATAAAATAATGACACGTCCTTATAGAAAATGGACGATGAGCAATTTTGCAACAGGGAAAATTCAAACTCGGAACTTTAGGTGTAAGGTGAAGGCTTTTAACAAACTAAGCTACAAGATCCTTGCGTCACAGCAAGTATCTTTACAGACACGCAATAGTTACCCTTTGTTTTTCTCTGAATCACAATTCTCGCAAGACATGGCTATATTGACATCGAAATCTTTTTTCCGTAGCTGGCTAAGTTGTTGATGGTGTAGAAGAAAGTAAACTATACTGGACCTAGATTTTGATCAAAATTTCCATGACCAGGTGGGGAGTACTGGCCCTCCACTAAAACGATGGTGGCCTCCAATATATCTGCTTTTGGGTTGGAAGTTTTCTCCGTATGATACTCAGCACTCACCAAACTAAAAAATTATTAGTCCGATACAATGGTTTCGTGATATTTATCCATCCATCCATATCCACTTCGGATATCCTTTGTCTACGAACACAATCATGCCAGTGTGCAGTATCGTTTTTGTGATCACTGATCAGGTAACAAATTCGTCACCTAGCTAGGCCAAACAGATCAAGAGCATGTGACTTTATATACGGTTATGATCGGAGGACACATTTTGATAAACAAGTGAGTCCCCTGATCTGACCAGATATCTTTATTAGGGGTTTTATCACTAGGGTTTCACTGTTTTCATATTTTAAAGATTGTATTAGGGTTTAGGTTTACAGTCCCACAACTAATTCGTTTAAAAGTAATTAGCTCAAATAAATTGATGAATTTTACATGAGAATCATTCTTAAATTCCATCCTAACTCAATAGCACGGGAACTTTCTGAACTATGCAATTGATAAGACCGAGGTAACATATCGACCGGATATCTTTTATTCTTAATGGGGGTTTTCTTTTTTTTCTTTAGGGTTTTAGGGTTTTCCGATTTAAAAGATTGAATTAGGATTTGGGTTTACTGCCCCAGAATCTTTCTTTTAAAAAGTAATTAGCTGAATGTAATTGATGAATTTGATAAGAATTCTATGTCTATCATATAACTTCATAACATGGGAACTTCCTGACTTATACAATTGATAAGAGTGAGGTGACATGGGGATGGATTCTTGATTAAATCATTCATAATTCAAAAAAAGAACAGAAATGTTGAACTGGTATATAATCTTTGTACAGAAGCACAATATATGCCGATCGATAGGGTATTACATGGTCCCATCAGCAGGTTCTAAACATATATACTCGGTCCAACAAAGCATCCACTTTCTCATGAAACCCCAGCAAAGCCAGCCCTGCATCATGATCAAAACATTTAGATGTGAAAGTTCTATTACAATTTACAGTAGAACAGACGGACCCTAAAAAAAAACATCTTTTTTCAAAGGGTTTGTGAGTTTGTGGCTGAGAATTATTCTCTAGCTTTGGCAGCATAATTGGTGCAACCTTTTGGATAGTGATGGAAAAAAGAAAAAGAAAGGATGTGCCAAATGTAATGAGAGGGGGCAAAACACCAGCACTTTACACGTTTGTGAGTTTGTGACGCTTTATACTTTTGAAAGTGCGGATGCGGCGACAATGCAGTACTGTTTCTGCATCAGGCATATAATCTATGGGTCTATTTATTCAAAGAGTTAGCTATCCACACACCTCTTCTTAATTTATATTCTTTGATCTTATTCAATTCATTTCATTCAATGACCAAAAATTAAGAGGGGTGTGTGAAAAAAAAATTAGTGTGTGAATAACATCATCCTATTCAAATATGTTGTGACCTTGTAGGCGGTGTGACTCATTTGAACTCTCACTTTTCCTATATCAGAAGAGAATTGTGGTATATATAATATGACAGACATGCAACAGTTTCTGTTTCAACTTTCAACTTTAGCTTGTTGGGGGCTAAGTTTTGGTCAATAGAATCCATTCCTTTTGTGTGGTCATGTGGATGTTGTCATCTAACTTTGGCTCACTTTAATTACATAGATCTGTTTGAAACCATGGTAGAGTTATCTAAAGTTATTTCATTTGTTCACTGTGCCTTTTGATTAAAAAGCAATCTCATTTTATATTGTATTCGATTTTACAAGTTCTCTCCAATATCGCTTTTATGAACTATATTTTATACGACGTGTTAACTCGACAAAAAACGATAAGAAAATAACAGGTTTCAGGTCAACCTGTTAACGAGTTAGGTTGTTATTGGGTCACCCTTAAGAGCTTGTTAATGAGTAGAGTCGTGATCAGGTCACTCAATAAGGTATTGTTTGCAAGATCTAAACATTAGGCACGAGAATTTATTTCATGTCCCATTAATCCAACACGAAACAACACAACCTGTTGTCAAATCGAGTTATTATGAGGTTCACTTGTTAAGATCTGGTTAAAATAACAGGTTTGACACAACATGACCCGTTAAGATAATCGGTATGACATGAAAACAATATGAACACAATCTATTTGCCAGGCCTACTTCACAACTAAATATAGTGAAAAATAGAGCTAACTACATTTTACCTAGGTTTGAGGTGATTTTCGAAATGAGCCAAGATGTAGTTTTTCCACATTGCACTATGAGATTTTAAAATTGTATCAATTTGTACTTTGAGTTGATTGAATGTCTAATCCATTCAGTAAATCGATGACATGCCATATGTGAGATCCATTTTTTGTGATATCGTATGCGTCACACACATGCATTTTTTGGGCCAAACTGTGTGCTAGCTCTCATAAACGTGTCTCACACTTGCAAGGTCATTAATTTTAAGGATTGTACGGTCAACAATCTAAAGGCAAAAATGATACGATTTCAAAACATTACGAATAATAAGACTATAAGAGAACATTAAAATTATGTGCTCAATTTGAAAACCACAAGGTATTTGTAGCAAATAGAAAGAAAATTAATGATATTTTTACCAATTCCAATTATTTGTTTTAACACAATTTGATAACTAAAATGTCTCATATTTTTATTTATTACATATATGATCTTTATATTGAATAATTGTGATTTCATTTCTTTTTGAATAAGATTACATTGTTGGCATATATACAAACCATATAAAGCCTTGTACTTAACACATCATCTAACTAATAGAAATGACAGCTCACCTAACTAACCAAAACTATCCAAAACAGATAAAACAAATATATCAGCTCTAAGTTTTATCCTTTACAGTATTATCTCTAATATTCCCCCTCAAACTGAACTGAGGTAGATGAAGTGATAGCTTTCTCTGAGAAGTAGAAATCTGGCCTTAGGTAAGGATTTGGTGCAGATATCAGCAAGCTGGTCATGTGAACAAACAAATTGAACTTGTTGATGCACAAAATAGGTGAAGACTTTGGAACAACGTAAAGTGTCAACTTTGTGACCTTCGCTCGGTTGCTCCAGTCACCTAGTGCTAATGATGTGTAAAGAGATAAAGATAGGGAAGCAAACACAAGATGTACGTGGTTCACCCTAAGTTTGGCTACGTCCACAGAGTAGAGGAGTTCTCATTAATAGTGAGAGGTTTACACAAATACATAGGTTCAAACATAATCATCATTAGTGAGTTCTAATGACTAGTTTAAGTATAATGATGACATTATGATTTAACTGTAGAAGAATGGTCTTCTTTTATAGTTGAGGAGAGTCTTCAGCTTTTGTCCCCAGTCGATGTGGGACTCTATGAGCTTTATTCTGATGTTGACATGTGTCGTGTTATGACTGGCCTCCTAATTGGAGGGAAACTCTTGTACTTCAGCAGGGGTGCCTCAACACTCAATGGGTCCTTGAAGGTATGACATTGACCATGCTTGGTAGTTTCAGGATTAGTCAAGTATGGTACAAACAATGCTCCCCTAAGTTCCCGAGTAAGGAAAGATTCTCGGTTGGGGACTTGAAAAATCCAAGTCACTGAGTCTTCACGAAACTTCTAAGTACCGGAGTGTAGTAGCATATAATGGGAGTCCCCCAAGTCTCCGGGCAATGAGAGTTGCTGAAGGAGGTGCCTTGATACTCTTGAATAGTTGAAGCTTTTTCCTTTGGACACATAGCTTGAGTGGTTGAAGCTTTTTGGTTGAACTTTGTAGGTGAGGCTTTTTGGTTGAAACTTTATAGGTGAAGTTTTTAGGTTGAAGCTTTGTAGGTGAAACTTTTAGGTTGGAGCTTTGTAGGTGAAGCTTGTAAGTTGAAGCTTTGTAGGTAAAGTTTGTATGTTGAAGCTTTGTAGGTGAAGCTTATATGTTGAAGCTTTATAGGTGAAGCATTGTAGGTGAGGTTTTTTGGTTGAAGCTTGTATGTTGATTTTGCTTCCACACTCTTAAGCAAGAGTGTGGAAGGTTTTTTGAATTTTTTTTGTTGAAACCTTTAGTTGAAGCTTTTTGTGAAGCACATAAATAGATTTTGCTTCCACACTCTTGAGAAAGAGTGTGGAAGGCTTTTTGAATTTTTTTTTTTTTTTTTTTTTTTTTGAAGCCTTTGGTTAAAGCTTTTTTGAACCACATAAATAGATTTTGCTTCCACACTCTTGAAGAAGAATGTGGAAGGCTTTTGATTTTTTTGTTGAAGCTTTTTTGAAGCACATAAATAAATTTTGCTTCCACACTCTTGAAGAAGAGTGTGGAAGGCTTTTTGAATTTTTGTTAAAGCTTTCTGTTGAAGCTTTTTTGAAGCACATAAATATATTTTGCTTCCACACTCTTGAAGAAAAGCGTGGAAGGGTTTTTGAATTTTTTTGTTAAAGCTTTCAATTGAAGCTTTTTTGGAGCACCTAAATAGATTTTGCTTCCACACTGTTGAAGAAGAGTGTGGAAGGCTTTTGAATTTTTTGTTAAAGCTTTCAGTTGAAGTTTTTTTGAAGCACATAAATAAATTTTGCTTCCATACTCTTCAAGAAGAGTGTGGAAGGCTTTTTGAATTTTTGTTAAAGCTTTCGGTTGAAGCTTTTTTGAAGCACATAAATAGATTTTGCTTCCATATTCTTGAAGAAAAGTGTACAAGGCAAGCCACACATTGTAGTAGTTGAAGGTTTAGAGGAACCATAAAATTGATTTTGCTTTGCACAATCTTGATCAAGGGTGTTTACAAAAGATCTTAAACGATTGAGGGTCAAAACATTTGTAATGTGTACGCCTTCTAATAATAGCATTTCCTTCAGCACCTAGTCCTCCCATTTTGAAAGAGTCATGCTTGACCCCATGATCATAATAGTTGAAGGTACGTTCACTCCTGGTTGTCTTGATACAAACATTTATCCTTCTCGTTGTAATGAGCTTGCTAAGAGTAAAATCTTTCCTCTTACCAAGAGACGAATACGTTTGGTGACTTAGCGAGTAGCTAAGTTAGGCAGGCGAGGGTGCAATGGGTGTTTGAATGGCCAAAAGGACTTGGTAGAACTTGACTTACACTCCACACTTGTTGATAGAAGTTAACTATAAGAGTGTTCCTTTTGTATGTCCTTGTCTCGGTAAAGGCATGATTGTAAGCTTGTATCATCATCTCAGAGTCAGTTTTCCAAGTGTTAGCATTGATCATGTTCTTGAAGAAGCATTTACGCATGCCTACGATGAAGGCCCTGAGTGTTGTTTTGTCATCTACCTCCGCGCAACGAGAGTACTCATAGCTGAAGCGATCGACATATTCACGTAATGACTCGTTTGATTTCTGACGAATGTTGTATAGCTCATCAGCGGAGTGTAAGTGATCAGCTTGGAAGATGTGTTGAGCCATGAAGAGCCTCCTTAGCTTAGCGAAGGAACCCACTGTATCAGGTTGAAGACGACAAAACTAATTAAGAGTTCCATTAGAGAGAGTGGAGGGAAAAATAAGACATTGTTCCTAATCATTATGTCTTCAGTATGCCATGATGGGTTCAAAAAGATGGATATTCTCAATCGGATCTTCCATTCCAGTATAAGATTGCAAGCTAAGTTTTTGTTTCGTTTTTCTTTGTAGTGGGGTGCCAAGGATCCTCATTATAAGAGGGCCAGGCTTTGGTTGATTCTAGTCAGGTATCTCAGCATGACGTTCGACCTTCAACTTGTTTACTTCCTCAATAAGTTGTAAGACAAGAAGGTTCTAAGTGGAGTCAGGCACCATTAGAACTCTCATTCGCAAGTCTCCCTCATCCCTTGGAAGTATGAGAGTTTGGTTAAAAGCCTATGACTTTTCCCTAGATTCATCGTACTGGCTTTTAGTGCATGCCTGTTGGTAGTCCCCGAGTCTCCTACACTTTCCTATCCCTCCAAGGCATGTCGTTCCTTTCTTGAATTGGGTGTTAGCCTATGTTGTGGTAGAGGACCGAGCCCTTCAATGACTTTTGGGTCTTTGATCCTTGAGCAATGTAACTTGGATTTTCTCGACATTGTTTCAGGAAGTCTCTATAGTCACGATAAACTGCTCTTGATCCTTCTATTCCTTATGCAAGAAGGTGTCTTCCTCCACTTCTTTTGCTTCGGATCAAAGCAGTTGGGTTGAGAGAAGTCTCATATTGATTAACACATTAATGAGTAGCTTGCTCCTCATCAGGAATATCCATGTTGAAAACCGGTGACCCTCAGTGTTGGGGGGTACCCAGGTGATGGCTGACGTCTATAGTGGCAATAGGCTCGTGTGACTAAGTATGCCTAGCCTCATGGAGCATCTCAAAAAGCTTCTCATACTGCTCATGGAGGATCTTATTCTTTATTGATATCTTGTTCTTTTGAGCTTCCAACTTTTCGACTTTAGCTTGTAGAGTAAACTTATTTAGTTTATTCCTTCCATGCTTCATACTAGGCATGAAGGAAGTGTCGTTTTGTGTGCTATGGCTTCCTTTACTCCCTATGTTGGAGAGGGATGCATGGTCAAATGAGAATGTATGAACGATGGAAACCAGCTTGACAAAGCTAAAAATAGTAGGAATAAGTGTCTATTCCCACAGACGGCGCCAAATGTTGATGCACAAATTAGTGAAGACTTTGGAACAACGTAAAGTGTCAAGTTTGTGACCTTCGCTAGGTTGCTTCGGTCACCTAGTGATGATGATGTGTAAAGAGATAGAGATAGGGAATCAAACACAAGATGTACGTGGTTCACCCTAAGTTTAGCTACGCCTATGGAGTAGAGAAGTTCTCATTAATAGTGAAAGGTTTACACAAATACATAGGTTCAAGCATAATCATCATTAGTGAGTTCTAATGACTAGTTTAAGTACAATGATGACATTATGAATTAACTGTAAGAGAATGGTCTTCTTTTATAGTTGAGAAGAGTTTCCAGCTTTCGTCCGTGGTCGATGTGGGACTTTATGAGTTTTATTCTGATGTTGATATGTGTCGTGTTGTGATTGGCCTCTTAGTTGGAGGGAAACTCTTGTGCTTCAGCAGAGTTGCCTCAGCATGAACCCCTCAGTGGGTCCTTGAAGGTATGACGTTGACCGTGCTTGGTAGTTTCGGGATTGGTCAAGTATGGTACAAACATAACTGATATCTCATTAGACAACATTTTTTCCCTAATATAGTGATAATCGATTTCCACATGTTTAGGCCTTGCATGAAAGATTGGATTTTTGGCTAAAGATATAGCAGAAATATTGTCACACCATAGTTTAGGAGAACAAGGAAAAACCAATCTAGCATCAACCAATAATTTGCATATCCATGTTTTTTCTACAGTTGTATTTGCAAGGGATCTGTACTCAGCCTCAATGGAAGAGCGTGCCATTGTAGGTTGTTTCTTGGCACTCCAACTGATAATGGAATCTCCCAGAAAAAACACAAAACCCACTAGTTGATCTTCTATTTACATGACAACCCGTCCAATCTGCATCTGAAAATGCATTGATACTAAGTGGTTTGGAACACTTGGGAAACTAGAGACCAAGATCAGTGGTGCCTTTGAGATACCTAAGTATTCGCTTGACTGCTCGAAGATGTGATTCTCTAGGATGCTGCATGAATTGACATACCAAATTGACTGCAAAAGATAAGTCAGGTTTGGACCAATTTAAATATTGTAGTCCACCCACCAAAGATTTATATTCTGCAGGATTGGACAACGATGGAAAAGTATGATCCAGTGAGGAAGTACTTAGGGGAGTAACACAGGGCTTAGCATCATCCATGTGTGCTTTCTTGAGTAAATCCAAGATATATTTGGTTTGAGGGATAAAAATTCCAAATGAGGACCTTTTGACTTCAATTCCAAGAAAAAAAAAATGTAATGGACCCAAGTCTTTAATTGGAAAGAGAGCACTGAGCTAAGAAATTGTATCATTGCAAGCTTAGGAATTGGGACCAGTGACAAGGATATCATCAACATACACCAAGATGAATACAAGATCAAAAGTCTTTTATTTTGAGATCCAAGAAAACCAAGTGAGGATAAAGCTTTGTTCAATTTTTCATACCAAGCTCGAGGAGCCTGTTTTAGGCCATACAAAGATTTTTGCAATTTGCGCACATGATTAGCTTTGGAAGAATCCTCAAATCTTAAAGGTTGAATCATAAACACTGACTCAGAAAGATTTCCATGGAGAAAGTCATTACTCACATCAAGTTGATTGAGAACCCAATTAAACTTTGATGCTAGAGTAAAAAGCAATTGAATTGTAACAGGTTTGGCTACATGACTGAATGTTTTTGTATAGTCCAAGCCTTGTTGCTGATGGAATCATTTTGCAACTAAACGAGCTTTGAACCTGTCTATAGAGCCATCATGTTTTCGTTTGATTCTAAAAACCCATTTGCAGCCCACCAAATTTTGAGAAGGGTTAGAGGGAACTAGAGACCAAGTGCCAATATTGAGAAGTGCATTAAATTCCTCCTACATAGCTTGTCTCAATTGAGGATATTTAGAGGCTTGAAGATAGGTAGAAGGGATATAATCTTCAGAGACATGATCAGGGATAGGATTTTTAGTGGCTGTATAAGCTTTAGGCTTGGAAATGTCAGATTTGGATTTGGTTTACATAGGATGTGTGTTAGTTGCAAGAATGGGTTGAGTAAGTGGTTGTGGGAATGGTGGATTAGATGATAAAGTGGGAGATATAAGAATAAATATAGAAGCAGGAATAGGTTGGGATATAGGTGGAGATGAGGTTGATGAATTGTTGGATTGCAATGGTGAACTTCTAGATGTAAAGGTTAGGGTTGATGGGATTGAGGTACTGTGGAAGTAGGATTTGGAAATGTGGATATATTTTGAAATGGAAAGTAATGTTCATTGAAGACAACATCTCTAGATACATATATCTTCTTAGTAAAAACATCCATACATTTATAGCCTTTATGTTGGAGGCTACAACCCAAAAATACACAGGATTGACTCTTTGGATCAAGCTTAAAATTGGTGTATGGCTTTAACCAAGGAAAACATTGACAACCAAAAATCCTAAGAGTAGAGTAATTTGGATTTCGATGAAAGAGGGATTCCCAAGGTGAGCATTTGAGTGCAGTAGGCATTCTGTTGATCAAGTATATAGTTGTAGAGAAAGCCTTAACCCATTAGATATATGGAACTTTAGAGGCTGCAAGAAGAGTCCTTGCAGTTTCAACAAGATGTATGTGTTTCCTCTCAGCATAGCCATTTTGTTATGGAGTGTGAGGGCAGCTGAGTTGATGAGATATGTCATGCTCTTGTAGAAAATTAGAGAACTGAATGCTTATGAATTCGCCACCAGAGTCGGACCTTAAAGTAACAATCTTGGTAGACAAAAGATTTTCAACCATAGGCTTGAACTGAGTAAAGATGTCAAAAACTTCAGATTTGCATTTAAGAGGAAAAAACCGACAATACTTGGTAAAGTCATCAACAAAGATAATGTAATATCTGAAACCATGTACAGAGAGAGTTAGTGACGGCCCCCATACATCAGTATGTAATAGTTCCAGAGGTTTACTTGTATTATAAGAAACAGAATGGAAAGGAAGTTTGGAACACTTTCCCAAGGCACAACTTGAACACAGTGACTTGCTTATTCTATCATAAATGGAAATACAAGACTTGGAAACAATTTTATTCATTATTTTGAAAGCAAGATGGCCTAGACGCTGATGCCACACATCTTGAGACGCTTTAGATGTTGTTGCAAAAGCTTAAGGATGACAGCAATTGGAGAACAAGCATGAAAGGGATAAAATCCATCTTTCATGAGGCCTTTAAAAAGCGCCTTCTCTGAAGAAAGATCCTTCACAGTAAAGTGAAATGGATATAGATGAACAGAACACGAATTTTCGAGAATGAATTTATTTGCAGAAAGCAAATCTTGTTTGAGTGCAAGCACATGTAAAACATTCTTTAGATCAAAATTATGTGAAGAAGTAGATATAGTTGAAGAGCCAGAGTGGAGAATAGGTAAACATTTTCCATCTTCGATATATACTTACTCAGGACCATTGTAGGACTTAAGATTCAGCATATTGGCATAGGAGTTGGTCATGTGCAAGCTCGCACCAGAATCAAGAAGCCAAGTGGGAGCAGTGGAGGATGTACTTGCATATAATACCATCTGAGATTTTATGCCATAGTTTGGATTCATTCGATGAGGACAATCGATAGCTTCATGATCAAATTGCTTGCAAATTTGATAAGAGATTCTTCTACCAGAATTGTTGAAACTGGATCTTGAACCACGATTATAGCGTTGATTATTCTGACGAGAGAAGTTGTTCCTTTGATTGTTATTCTTGTGAGTTGAGAAGTTCTTATCCGTACCCCGATTTTGGGAATTTCTAGAGTGAGAGAAATTTTGATCCATGCCACGACCTTGATTAAAATTGGTGAAATTTTGTGCAACAAACGCCTGAGAATTTGGAGGATCATGTGGTGTAGGAAGAAGGCCAGTGGATGAATTGAAAGCTTGGATAGAAGTTGAGGAGGTTTTCTTGCGGTTGTTGAGTTGAAGTTCCTTACTGAGAAGAAGTCCATGTAATTCATCAATCGTAGTTGATCTAAGACGAAATTGAACATCATCAATGAATGAATAATAGTCAGGAGGTAATCCATGAAGAGTTACAAATATCAATTCAGAATCCTCAACCAGAGCATCAGTACTGGCAAGAGCATTAGCGATTTCTTCAATTTGCTGAAGATAAACTGCAGCGGTAGATTCTCTTTTTGTGATATTACGAAGACGAGATCGAAGTTCATGGATGTGAGACTGCAAAGCCGTCGCAAGCCTTGATTCAAGTTTAGACCACAATTCCCGAGGAGATGTAACACCAACTATGTAAGAAATCAGAGAATCGGAGAAAGTAAAGTTGATCCAGATCAAGATATTCTGATCATTTTCATACCAAGTCATGAACTTAGGATTCAACGTGGATGTGCGATTTCCAGCCGAATCACGAAGAAATTTGGGCGGAGCAGTCATCGAGCCATCAACAATGCCAGTGAGATTGTACCGGCGAAAAATTGGAGCGAAGAGAGCACTCTAGGTAAGATAATTCGTGGTGGTGAGCTTGATTGGAACCAAAGATCCAATATTTTGAATCATGATTGAAGAAATCAGCGACTGAGAAGAGTTAGGGCATTGATTTGTGACCGGAGAGGGATGAATTCAGAGTCAGATGCAGAGGAATTAGCTATCATGGTTGATATCTAGGGTTTGGAAGAGGAATAGGACGAAGAACTGTTCATCGATGAGGAAGCGAAGAGGATCAGAGGTGAGAGAGTCTTTAAACAGAGGCGATTGATACCATATTGAATAATTGTGGTTTCATTTCTTTTTGAATAAGATTACATTGTTGGTATATATACAAATCATATAAAGCCTTGTACTTAACACCTCATCTAACTAACAGAAAGGACAACTCACCTAACTAACCAAAAATATCCAAAACAGATGAAACAAATATATCAGGTCTAAGTTCTATCCTTTACAGTATTATCTCAAATACTTTATATAATGACTTATTAATAAACATAAAGTTGCATGATTTGGTGACCACGAAGTTGCGTGAATTGGCGAGGAAGTATTTTGAGAAGGAATTCCATGATCATTTTTAAAAAATAATAGGATATTACATTGGTGGCGGTAAGGTTTTTCCCCACCCAAAGAGTGAACGGTAAACTACGGACGGTGTGGATCTTCTGCTGATGCTGGATTCATGACACCGGATTCGCTTCTCTTTGTTGATAGGGTGTTAACGGTCCACAGTGCGAGTTAGTAAAACTCGCTCTAATGGCTGTGGCTGCTCCGACTCTGCACCGCCAATGGCTCCGCTTGTCGAACCCAATAACACGAAAAAGGCCGTCGCTTCCCGGCGGAGCAACCACCACGCTTAATCATTTGCAAATCCACAAGAACTCAGCCGGCATCTCTCTCATCTCTTGCTCTTCAACTTCTCAGTCCACTGAAGCCAATGCAGAAACCCCCGAGTCTTGTGTGAATTTGGGTCTCCAGCTCTTCTCCAAAGGAAGGGTAGTTTCCCATTTTTCCCTACTAATCATCGCAATTTTCAATTTCATTGAGCAAATTTTACGTTTTTGTGAGATCGGTATGTTGAAGTTTAGTCTTCTTTTAAAGGACGTAATGGTTTTATGTCATTGATATTTTGTCGATATTAATGTTATCGGTTTCCTAAGTAAGAAAAAATCATTGTTATTGATACAGTTTCGGCAATATTGACTCTACCATTGACGCCAAAGGACGTCCTGTGCGTATGTGTCGAGTTTTCATGATTTTCTTTATATTTTGCTATAATATGAACTAAAATTGTTCATCTTTGAGGTTAGGAAAGCAAAAATATCGTATCTTTAGCTAGAGTTGTTTATATGTTGAGTTTAGGAAAGCAGAAATGTGTCTTTGCGGTTTGTTTCTATTTGTTTACGTCTAGAAATTTGTATTTTGGTGAAAAGAAGCTCTCTTTTTTTGTTGTATGGAATTATCTGATATCATGTCTAATTGTCTATGCTCCTGGTGTTTTCAGGTTAAAGATGCCTTAATTCAGTTTGAAAAAGCACTCAGTTTGGACCCCAACACGATCGAGGCCCAGGCTGCGCTGTATAACAAGGCCTGTTGTCACGCCTACAAGTATGGAATTCGGATTACTTCATTGGTTTTCCTTCTGCATCTCAGACTCTAATGAAAATGGACGAAATGTGTATTTTCTATCTGGAATTTACTCGCATCTAACTCTTAGCTAGGCTGATAGGTGTTGTTTTTTGTTCACTTTTTGAGGAAGAGGGGAAGGAAGGAAAGCTGCTGATTGTCTACGTACTGCCTTGAGAGAATATGACCTCAAATTTGGCACAATTTTGAATGATCCCGACTTGGCCTCTTTCAGAGCTTTGCCCGAATTTAAGGAATTGCAAGAAGAGGTTTGTTACTAAACTCGAACTGTTAAGTGTACCTGTTGTTTTGTCCTGTAAAATTTGAGAGTGCATCTCATCTTCTGGTTGTTTCAACCATTTGGATTATGAAGGTGATGGAGTCATATAAATAGCTGTTACTCGTTGTTGAAACATTTGCCATGTTTTCCTCCGTGTATAGACATCTTCTGTAACGAATATTTCTTGTTTATACAGGCTAGACTAGGTGGGGAAGATATAGGCTACGGTTTTAGGAGAGATCTCAAGCTCATTAGTGAAGTCCAAGCACCATTCCGTGGGATTAGGAGATTCTTTTATGTAGCTTTCTCTGCAGCTGCAGGAATCTCAACGTTCTTTACTGTACCGAGGCTGTTCCGTGCAATTGCAGGTGGTGATGGTGCTCCTGATCTCGGGGAAACTGCCAGCAATGTTGCCATTAATATTGGAGGTAATGTCAAGTGCTTTTACTTGCATATAGAAAGTTCAAAGTATGAATTTCCCTTCTTTTTGATGTACAAAAGTACTGAGTGACTTCAACTAGATAACCTTGTTATGAAGAACAATACTACGTTTGTCAGATATGGTTCTCGGTAAGTTACTCTGCTTCATCGAAAAGAGAACGTTATAATCTTATAGAATATTTGGAGTCATATATTCATTCAATGAGCAACAGAATAAAAAACCAAAAGATCCAACTTTCACGAGTGTAAGCTTTTGGGTCCGGTGTTCACCGGCAGTCATGTCTTCTTTCAATTTCTTGGGAGATCAAGGGATTGAGTATCATACTGCGTGAACTTATCTAACTTGCATTTTAATATGGCTAAGCTTTTGGATCAGTAATCTACAGGTCTTATTGTTCTTGTGGCATTGTTTTTATGGGAAAACAAGAAGGAGGAGGAACAACTTTCACAAATATCTCGTGATGAAAATCTATCGAGATTGCCATTGCGCCTCTCCACTAACCGGGTTGTTGAGCTTGTGCAGTTGCGAGACACTGTCAGGCCTGTGAGTGCCAATGCTTTTTTTGGTTATCTGGAATCTTTCTATGTAGCTTATATGTTGATATTTCTCTACATCTGATTTCTGTTTTCATTATCTGGATATGCCGATGATCTGATAAAGTCTACGATTTAGGTTATTTTAGCAGGGAAGAAGGAGACTGTGGCCTTAAGTATCCAGCAGGCAGCAAAATTTCGAACTGAGCTCCTAAGAAGAGGTGTTCTTCTAGTTCCTGTCATCTGGGATGAAGTTAGGGCACCTGAAATAGAGAAGAAAGGATTCGGTTCACCTTCAAAGGCAGCTGCTGCTCTTCCTTCTATCGGGGTAAGATGCAAAGACTCTCATCTATAGTTCTCTTGCAAAGCATCATCCTTCTATAGTTCTGAGCAAGCCTTAGATTGCGACCATTTGTTTCATTCTTCCCACTATATCTGTTGGCTCTATGGTAGGAGGATTTCGAGAAACGAACTCAGTCTATAACTGCAAAGTCAAAGTTAAAAGCTGAAATCCGATTCAAGGCTGAGGTTGTTTCCCCTGGAGAATGGGAAAGGTTACATGCTACTCTATATTGTCTACGCACTTGTTTCGCCATCACTTTGTTACTCTAAATGACAAAATGTTTTGTGTTTATATGCATTATTTGGTTTGTACGCGTTATTGTGTTTGTATGCTTGTTTAGGTGGATAAAGGATCAGCAAAAGTCCGAAGGAGTTACTCCCGGTGAGGATGTCTACATTATACTGCGCCTAGATGGTAGGGTTCGAAGATCAGGGAAGGTAAGTGCATACTGCATTGATTTACTTAAGTTCTGGATTTGAGTTTCTGAAATAACCGATTTGGTTATCACATATACGCGTTTCTTTTGCTCCATTTGTTTCCATACACCCCATAAGCGTTTAAACTTGTTCAACCGAAGGAAAACTTAACTCCGAGCGTCATCTTCTCCTTTTCGTTTCCCTTTTTATTGTTTCGGAGTAGAATACATCTGTAATATACTCTGATATCTTTGCAGGGCATGCCTGACTGGCAACAAATTGTGCAGGAGCTGCCGCCTATAGAAGCATTACTTAGTAAACTAGAAAGATAGGAGAGTTCTTACGGATGCCGCTGTTAGGCAATCATCCGATTCTTACACTTCCATCCCCCATAATACTTCCCCGAACATCATCCCTTTTGGGTCATTTTGTACTACATATACTTCTGCAGACTCACGATCCATTACATTCCATATGTATTGTAAATTTTACCACGAAACGGTGAATTTGGGACGGCTATATTTGTTTATATACAACAGAGTTTCTTTGTTCAGCCATCTTTGCTGTTACGCAACTCTGTGGGGGCTTATAGCTTAAGTGGTTGAGCGTTTTACTCTCAAAATACTTCCCCGAACATCATCCCAAACCACCGTTACATCTAACTGGCCAACTGAGTATGATAGAATGGGTTGTTTAGCTGTTGTTTTCAAAAAGATTAGTCTGAATCTTCTAACGTAGCAAGAAGTTTAATCAAAGTCAGCTTAAGTTGCTCGAAGTTGTTGTAGTGCCTGCTGGCATAGGTTCAAAAACAGTATCAATTTCAATGATTAGTTGCATAATGACTTATGATTTGAATATCCAGGCTAGCGTGCTGCGGTTTTGACATGGCTCATTTGAAATTTCTTTAAGAATGGCTAAAAGAGCTCTTTGCTGACTAAAAACACTTCTAATAGCGTTTGATAGAAAAACTTAAACGCACTTCTAGGTCAACAAGCGCTTCGGGGAGAGGGGGAACATTTCCAATTGCATTTTCAAGAAACACTTGGTTTTTTTAATTAAAGTCTCAACGTCTTTCTGATAAAAGCACCCTTAGCAAAAGCAATTATGAGCGGGAACAACCCGTAAATCTTACCAGCATATTTTTTTACCAGTGGTAAATTTCGTTTTCTTGGTAGGTTTTGAACAGATCACGAATATTCCAATTTCACCTTCCCTAGTTGCAATAAGAACAAGGTTGAATTAGTGCAAGTCAATTAAGTCATGACCTTGTTAGGTTAACTCTTAACAACTTTAAATACAAGTTGGCAGCCAAAATACACACAACATACCAAAACCTATGGGCAATTCCTCTGCCGTTATATTTTCCTTGGCCTTCGTGGCTGCTTTGATCATCTCCGTTGATGCAAGCGGCGGTCATGGGGCGAGCTGGGTTCCAGTGAGACCCCGCTGTGAGGGTTCGGTAGCGGAGTGCATGGATGATCATGATGATGAGTTTGGCATGGACTCGGAGATCAGCAGGCGCATCCTGGCCACCTCACAATACATAAGCTATGGAGCTCTGCAGAGAAACACTGTGCCTTGCTCTCAGAGAGGTGCTTCCTACTACAACTGCAAGCCAGGTGCTCAAAGCAACCCATACAACCGTGGATGCAGTGCTATTGCTCATTGCCGGAGTTGATCAACGGTGTAGCATGTTTTTCAATGTTTATCACTTGGATTAAACATAACATGTTGTGAATTGTAATGTTTATATTATGCTTTATCTTAAAAATCAATCCTAATATGCAAATCCGATTGTAGCCAAGTTCGAATCCCCCTTCTCTTAGATTGGATTAGACTAGAATATCGCTGAAATATAAAAAAGTAAGCTATCCTAATAACTTTTGTGTGTATTTTTTCTCGTCTTCCCATGCCTGGATTAACCAGAGTCAAAGTAGGGAAAGGAGTTCCAGAATCATGGTCCAAGGACGATGTGTCAAAGTTTTCCCAGCAACGAAACATTCAAAAATCAAGATAAACACCAATGAACTGTTAAATTCTGATAAGAAACAACGCACGATAAGACATCATCTCATATTAATGACTTTCAAAAGATAGATCACAAACAACATTAGCTTCAAGAGCACACTGAGTGTTTATAATCTCACAGAAACATCAGCTTCAATCAGTCAAGCACAAATACACAATTGCAGACAATGAAAAGCTAGCACAAGTTCGAAAACCTTATCAAATGTAAGACAAGCACTATGTTTATCTGCAAGAATGTAACTAAATTTATGCAGAACCTTCATCTTGCTTCACTTCATCTGCCGCTGGCTTGGACTGCTGCATTGGAGACGGAGAGCCCTCCATTCCCATCTCTGTTTTTAGTTCATTGATGCTGCTCTCCAACTCATTTATGCGAGAGCCCATCTCGTCAAGTGATCGCAGTTAAGGAAACATAACAGAGAATTCATTTAAGCCACTACAATTATATAACACAGATTGTAAGGTTTCAAACCCCATTAAGATCTGACAATCCCAAATCGCAGCCAAAACCAGCAAACATCGATAAGATAGTTTTATGGAAAACTGAATTTTAAGGCTTTAATTAAGCAGTCATATTCATTTAAAGAACCAAACTTTCCAATGTATTAACCTAGCATGGATCAATAAGCGCTTTCAAAATTAAAGAAAGTGAGAATAGGATATTCTTCGTGACAATGGAGTCGGACATTGTTTGGAACCTAGATTGCTGCAGACAGAAATTTATCAGTAATAGTCATTTGATTCAACCAGCATCAACTCAACTTGAAGTTACAACTCGAAAAACTCACCATTTGTTGAAGAAGATTTTGCACCTGCGAACAAACAAACCCCAAAAAAACATGATAAGAACACCACAGAAGGCGAGATTTACCAACATAAAATTCTTGTACAAATGATTCAATAATCTTAAAAGTCCTACACTTTCCGAACAAAAATCGAAACTCGAAAGCTATGAGAACAATGAGGCACTCACAAAAGCAGACATGTCAGCAGTGCTCTGCTTCGGATCCTCCGAATCATGCCCGTCCTGCAAAGAAAAACAAATTCACAGTCAAATCATACACTTGCACAACCAAAGCGCTCGACAGAGTTGCCCCAACGAACCCCAAAGCCACACACATTTGGGCGAAGTGCAACAACCAGGGAGAAAGACACAAGCTTTTGCGGTGGAAATCAAAAGTAAACAAAATCTGGGCATCGAAGTTTGTAGCTATAAATTCAAAACCTTGAATTGAATCGAATCGGAGTTGGAAAATTAGGAACCCTAGCGACGAAATTGGGTGAAATTGAACGGTTTGTTTCGAGAAAAATAACGAAAGAGAGAACGATGATTTGCAATTACCATTCTCTGCAACTTTGGGAAGTGTCCTTCTTGCTCCTGCTTCCGTCCGTACAGTAGCTGCAATGGCGATGCGTTGGGTGCTTTGGGTGCGGTGTGGCCTCTGGTTTATGGTTCCGGTGATTCGTTTCCAATGAAATTATTGATATGTCCCTCGTTTTAAACTTAAAATTTCTTTTTCTGGCCAAAGGTGAGTGGGCATTTTTGGAAAGTGAATAACTTGGAAGTTGGGAAGCCGAGCGCCACTGAAATTCAAATTTTTATTATCACAAAAATAAATTGCTCTGCTTTTTGGTTTTAGGGAAAATTATAGTACTCTCCTAAAATTTTTTTTTTTTCAGGGCAATGAACTAAACAAGAAAAGGCTCTGCAAGTTCTTGAAACTTCATTTCATTACTTAAACCCAATTTGACTAATTCGTCAACTGCAAAATTACGCTCTTTATGAACATGCTGCAAATTATAACTCTAGTTATATATGATCAAACTTCTACACTTTGAGACAAGATTATAGAGGGGATGATTTTCTAGCTTTAGCAATCTTCAACCCATAAAAAAATTAATTAAAAAAATAAAAAATAAAAGCCCAAAGCTCAACATGGAGAACTTCTCCAACTCTTTTTTTAGCAATAAAACTACTGATCCAGTTACTGTGCCAATCTCTAATTAATCCTCCACTTCCAATTACCCCATTAGAACCAAGCCTAGCACCATCCACATTTAGCTTAAAGGTCCCAGATGAAGGAGGAACTCGAACCAAGTTAACCTGCACACAATAGTGTTGATCAATCTTGTATAATTAATTTCTCCAATGTCAATGAACAAAGAAAGAAACAAAAGGAATTAACTTCCACCATCTTCCTCGATCAAAATTCAAACCTCATTCAAAAATCGAAAGAGAAGTAATACTAGATCAAGAGCTAGTTGGTCAATCGTCTAATACTTTCAAATTCTCCATTTATAAGCTAAACATCGGAAGTCTTCGATTCCGAAACCCGACTGTGTCCCCAAAACAAGAAGAGCACTATTCGGAACAACAATTTCAAGAGAAGAAACAAAATCCTAATGCTTGGTAGAGTACAAGGGAAGAAAAAGAAGCTGGAAGTTGCCTTTGTTCTACATCAGCGGATTTAGTATCGTCTGTATAAGCGTTGTTTAAGAAGAACTAGTAAATGCAGCATCATTTATCTTTGTTTTCAGTCGATGCTTTGTCGTCCACATAAGGATATTCAGGTGGGGCGGACCAAAGACCGACCAGTATTACTAGGTGGAGAAAAAGAAGCATTGCCGACGAGTACATGCTAGAAGGAAAGACGTTCCAGCAAAACTCCACCCCAATAAACAACATTACACTGTCCAAAATAAACGAAGTTCAATCAACAAAATGATCGGTATCAAAGTAATAATCATACAAGAATTAGTGAAGACTATGTAGCCTAAGGATTCAATGATAAAGAAGCCTACCGCAGTACTGTGGGGAAAGGCGTTTTCCACAATAGATAAGGTAAGCTATGGAAATACCTGCAGTAAAAGATCTTCGTGTGTTATGAACAAAATAAACGAATATATAGCTTATAGATCAGGAATTTTAGTAGAACGACTCCAAATAGTTTTGAGATATATTGACATCAATTGCATTCAGATTCAGGCCCTCAGCTTTCCTACCATCACGTTTGAGGATACAACTTTTACAGATCCTTCTATAATGTAAATTAGCTACCATGCATTTCTAAGTAGAGCTGTCCGGCTACAAGTTATAATTTATACAGAACATCATCCAGCAAAACTTACCAAGAGTAGAACTGATAATGCAATGATCGAGCACATACAATGCCGATGAAATTCCCGACAAACATAGTAGTCACAATATCTAAAATTACCATGCCCACGTTAGTATCAGCTATAAGGAAACGTAGAAAGGAAAAAAAACCTTATTACAGAGGCCTTCTACTTACATTCTTTCCTAAGAACTCTGGTGGATGAATGGCTATTAGAGGACTTCTTCAAAGGGAATGAACTTGTCAGAGCAAATTTGAGTTTTAAAGGATCAAGTCTAGAATACAAAAATTTGAAGAGTCCGCCTTCATGCCTGCACAAGACGATTACCAAAACATATTCAGCAAAAATACACAATCATTTGGCCATCTATAAATACCAGTCACTTGTCAAGATACTAGAGAATTGCATGTTATTGTAGACAAGAGCCTATCTTAGTGCCTGCTGGGGTATCAGGAGGTTGTAATAGTCACATATGGAAATACGTTGAGAGCAGAACAAATGTTTTCATTTGGCGGGAACATATTCATAACTTCAATTTTACAACTTCCTATTATCTTGCGGGAAAAATAGAACGATCCTTACACCTAACACATAAACCACACCAATTCCCAATACAACTTATTAAAAAGAATTACACAGTTATGCTTACATGCACCATCTATAATGAGCAAAAGCTGTGAGCAAACCAAGGTGAGCAATCAGCAAAGAGATTGCAAATGCCTTCGATACAAATATTGGCTCAGGAACAAACTTGAAATTAACAGACCTGAGAAAAAGATAGCATGTTATTTTCCAACAACAAACTGCATGAAATAATCAAGGAAAGGAATTTCAAATGAAAAATAGACCATGTGTTGCTAAATGCGCTCAAAAATATGAACGGAAAAATTTCATTTATAGATCTTAAATTATATGTTCGAAGAATGTACCAGAAGTGGATAAAGACTCGACCGAGATTAAAGGCTCTTGAGATGTATGCAAATGGATGAGACATGATGAAAGGCATCCCCAACAGTATCTGCAGAACCATTCAGCAAATAGCTGTCAACAAATGAACACCCCGACTGGAAAATGCTCTTGAATTGAGGATCTTGAAGTCTAGCTCACCTAACAATGTTGGAATAAAACACATACATTCAACTTCCGCATTACCAAAGTTGCTTACTCTGAATTCTAAGAATGGAAAAGGAAAAATAATAGAATGTGCATCAAGGCTGCAAGGCTGAATCAACTGAAAACTTTCAAGCCTATGCAAACATTATTTTGTTGAAAACAAAAGGAAAAGGTAAGCACCTGTAGTAACGCTGCACCAGCTAAAGCTGATATCACTCCACTGATACTCATAGCCTGTAAAAGATGTGTTGGTGCTTGAGAAATTTTAGCAAATAACCCACGCACGAATCTTAAATAAATGGTCAAAGACAAATTAATATTACCTTTAACATGAGGAGTAGTAGAGGTGGAGCATAGAGAAGCACATTCATCTTTATTGAAACAGCTCCACTTGATAGATAACAAAAGCCAAAGTTAAAACAATTATTGTTTATCTTGAAAAAAGTTCGTCAAGCATGTAAAATGCTACCTGAAAATGATCAGTCCAAGATGCCATCTTTGGTAAAGAAGTGCAGCCAACGAAGCATACAAGAGCATCATGGCCAAACAGTCATTAAAAAGACGAAGCACAAAAATCGAATGCACCCTTTTCGATAGACAAAGCAAGGTAAAAGCCCACCATGGAACCTAACAACAACCAAAACGGCATTGGAAGCTGAAATCAGAGCTGATACCTAAGGGAGGAGAATTACAGTTTAAGCAAAAGTTGTCAGCTGAAAAACAATAAGCTGTTATCTTCAATATCCAGTAACACTTTTCTAAATATCCAATCTGTAATACAGTTAGTTTGACTACAATTTCCATGGAACTAAGCAAACCTTCCCATTTATATTGTCACTTGTCATCAATTAGCATGTACAACAGACGGTTAATAAAACCAATCACAACTTTGCAACATCAAAATCAGCGGCCAAAACGCGTTAAAGCAGAATTAGCACTTCAAAGTCACAAAAAACAAGATTGATTGTTGTCATACCACATCAGTCTTCCCATAGATGAACAAAATGATCCCCAAGTTTACAATGTACAAAATCCCGAACAAAATCTGCAAACACGAAATAGAAATCAAAACCATCAGACACAAACTATGGTTAGAAACTAAACATCAGCGAAAAACTTTCGCATATGAAAAAAGTAATCACCTGAGCTGGATAAACTTGGCCTCCTGTAACATACTGAATAGCAGAATAAAAGTACAGGTAACCAGCAGGATAGACCAGCGGCCCTGTGTCCCCTTTTAAGTTCGCATAGTCTCTCTCTCCACCAAGAAACCCACTAACCTGTCAATCAGATACTGTCATTTTCTCAGTAACCACACAGAAT
The DNA here is from genome assembly GCF_019419815.1 of Pyrus x bretschneideri. Classification (NCBI taxonomy): domain Eukaryota; kingdom Viridiplantae; phylum Streptophyta; class Magnoliopsida; order Rosales; family Rosaceae; genus Pyrus; species Pyrus x bretschneideri. The sequence goes on from NW_025999557.1 coordinate 5,302,023, forward strand.
ATAGAAAAAAAGATAAGAACTTTAGGAAGACCACTCACTTGTGACATGTACGCGTCCCAATCTATCTTCGTATCTGCAACCAAACACTCACGATATCACCAATCCGAATTCACAGAGAGAGAGAGAGAGAGAGAGGGAGATTACAGGGGACATAGGCGACGATAAGGGCTACGAGGAACGAATCGCAGAGGAGCAAGGCGGAAGCGAAGAGTAATTTAGGGCCCTTGAGAATTTTGGGGTTCGAGGAGTTGGAAATCCGCCGGCGCTGCGGGGGGTTCCGCTGTGTCGCCGCCGTCGATCTGCCCGCCATGGTTGAGTCGTCGTCTTTAGACCTCAAACGTACTACAAACTAAAACTGGACCTGACCGTTGGATTTGAATACTATAGTCCTTGATCTGACCTTTGCTTGAAATCGGGTCGGGTTGACGGTGAACAAAAACATAGGCCCAATATAATCTATATTTTATGGATTGGCCGGCCCAAAATATGGCCCCAATGTTGTGGTGGTGACTTGGCACGCTGTTCCTTGAAGAAAAATAGGGAGAGAAACTTACATAGCGGTATTGAATGTCTTATGTTTAACATGTCAATGTGTAGTTTACTTAAATCACTGTATCATCGTTGTCCTTGTCACATAAAAGTCTCCCAAAACTAAACTATTGTGGAGATGGATTTCAAGGGAAAAGGTAGAAAGTTCTTAACTATTTTTTTTCTTAAAAAATGAGGACCAATTGATAGTTTTACTACGACAGTTCATCCTTTAAAAGTACGAGAAGACTCACAAAGTCATTAAGTTTGCCTTATCTACCATCATGTCATTTACCAATACCAGGAATCGTCTATTTGGTGATAAGATAGTTAGAAGATGAAGCATTTAAAACTCTAAAATTAGCTGACAAACTTCACCAAGAGTTTATTAGTCAATTGCATTTACCATAATAGTGGTATTGTATGTGTGTGCGCGCCCCATCTTTTTTTTTTTTTTTTGATGGCCCTATTAACTTGTGAAAAGAAACACTCCCCAATCAAAATTAAAATGAGGGATTATTGGGTTTTGGCGCGACACTTGCTTCGCAGTCGCAACAACCCTAACCCTTGTGCAGTTCTTGCTCATCCGTGTAATTCTCTCCAAACCCTAACCCTAACTTCAGTCCCGGTTTCACCACCTTCACCCCCACCAAACCTTGGTTTTCTGCAACACAGGAGTCGCCCCTTCTCTTCCTCTTCAGGTTTGTAACCCCGCCTTGTCTGTTCCATGTATCTAATTCAACCCTAACTCTAACCCACCCTATCTCATTTTTATTTTATTTATCAATTTATCAGACTATCCTGACTGGATATGTGGAACAAATTTTGGGATATGCACGTGCCATGGGAAGACCGGCGCCTCTTCGGAGGTACTCTATCACTCCTTCAGGTCAGTGTTTTTGTTGTTTACACCCATTTTGCTGTAACCACAAATACCCTATTTTTCAGTTCCCCCTGAAATTTCTTTGTATGAAAAGGATTAGTATGATTTGGAGATTAATAGAGTTCAAGGTAATCTCTTCAGCGCAATTATATATATATATATATATATATATATAATACTTATTTTAAACCTAAATTGATCTTAAATTTGTTTGAATTTGTTCTATTTTGAGAAAACTTGTTAGTGTAATGGAGTTTAGCTTATATGTTTTCATTAATTCATTGGGATATAGATAAATCTTCGTCAGCGGTCTTCTGCTTCTATGATGCTCGAACAGATGGTAAGTTCTTATGAATTTACTTTCAACGGCAAAATCATGCAACCAAGTACTATTTTTCAACTTATGTTTAGTTTATTCTTCTTCTGCAGACTTTTGCTTCATACATTCAGTCATCAATAGGTGGGCTAAGGAATTCCCACATGTAGCATTGTATGAAATCATCATTCATCATCTGTTATGGCATTGTAAAATGATCTTCTGTTCATTTTGTCCAAATCCTTTGCCAATCATTTTAGTTTTTAACAACTATGATATTTTTCTTGCTTTGCTGCAAGATTAGTCGATCTTAAGATTTGTGTATTCTCTCTGCAGAAAGAAACCGTAATAATGTAATGAGAGAGTACAATATCAATTGTACGGTAAATGATTCTTTTTTTTCTGTTTTGTTTTGTTTGGATGTAATATTCGATACTTAGTGTAATTTGAACCATATGTTTAGTTATATTTGTAAATCAAAGATAAGACTACGTATGATAGACGTTTCTCTCCGACTTTCACTAAGCTGAGAGTTTGTTGGCTTGGGGTCGCCTTTTTTTTAAAATAAAATTCATTAATTTGTGTTGTAACTTGTAATTTGTACCATATCATAATTAATAATTTGGTAAAGATAACCATCCATTATATTAACATAGTTTGGGAAACATATTTTCGCTTATTTAATTGGGTCAGCTACATGAAACCTCATAAATTATAGGGTTGCTTTCAAGCTGGCATAAGATCTTCGAAGATATCCTACAAACTGATCCTCAAACTCACGAAAATTTTACATTTGTGCGCATCCTTTACTTACACTGTTTATATGTTTGCAGGGTCTTCAAGATCGGCTTCTAACTTTGAATCAACCTTATAGTTTGGGGTTTTATGCCGTAGACCCAAAATTTCCTTTGTTGATGTGTGCATTTCTTTTGCAGCCAACATTCCGTTTCTTCAAAATGGGGAGAAGGTAGATGACCTAGCCGGTGGCTCTGCAATACTCTTGGAAAAGACTCTTAATAAAATTTATAGGTAATCATTTTCTGTATTTACTTTCCGTTTGTGTGGTTTTAGATTTGGCCAAGTTTACACAACATCTTAACTCGACATAATCACAACATATATTTTTGGTCCTTTTCCTGCTGTGCAGGTATCGTGTGGACATATAGGATCAAGTTCTGTTATGAATAGGTGTTAGGGAAGTGCTTTTCACACACACCTCTCTATTTATGGTCATTGCATTGGATACATCAAACGGAACCAACGGCTATGATTAAATAGAGGTGTGTAGGAAGCTAAAATGGGTATGTGAAAATCAATTCCCTAGGTGTTAAACGGGAAATCCGTTAACAATTTTGTGTGTTGTGTTTGTGCTATTTCAATCCTTCACCCATTAGTATTCGGCTACCATTCACCTGACACAACAACGGACTTTTGCTGGTTTACTTCTGAAGAACAACATACATTTTGTTTCGTGCCAATAAAATAAAGACACGTGGAGTTTACATTTTTATTGGCATGAGACGCGAGCATGACATATGTCCTTCTCCTACTTTCATCCTTTATTCACCAATTATAAACAAATGAAATATCATGAACGCATACATGTATGTTGTATTTTCCATATCTATATCTTCTTTTATTGGATAAATGACATAAAATAGTTACTAAAAGTTTGTTGAATTATTCATGTAGGGGAGAAGAATGGAGTACAACACAAGTCCTTGACACACAAGTTAAGAAAGATAGGAATGGTGAAGAGTTTGTTCATCATTTGAAGTGGAAGCAGTGGCACATGATACTTGTGATACAAGTTACGAATTGAAACACTATTCCAAATGCCCTTGCAATTTGTGCCGTAGCTGGAGTACCTGCGACTGAAGTTGTCACAACACCGTGAAACTGAGATTGAAAATGATAAGAAATAAGGTTTAAACTTAGGTGGTGTTATCAAAATACTCATTTTTACCTCTTACACACGCTTATTAATTTGCAGTCAAATCAAATGAATTGAAAAAGATAATGATCAATGGACAAAAAGTAATAAGAGTGTGTGAATAACAATATACTAAACTTAAACTTGTTTGGTTTTCAATAGCTACGTACCTTGTGTTTTGTCATTTTTTTTGCAAAAGCATATCTCCGTTCGGGTTACATATGTGTAGAATTTGGATTAAGACTTCGAAATAGAAACGATAACTTTCAATCTCTCTCTTTCTCTCTAGTGCTAGGTCTTGGTACTTTTTTTTTCCTTTAATAACCAATTAATTTAGTTGGATGTATAAATAAATTTATATACTACATTAAGTTTCTTAGAGTGGGGTAAGTTTACAAAGTAATGTTGGGATTAAAGAAATACTAATTTGCAGTATGTTCATAGAGAACATAATTTTACATCTAACGAGTTAGCTAAGTTGGGTTTAAATAGCGAGATGGATTTTCAAAACCTTGCGAAATCTCTTCCTGTTTAGTTCAAACTTTTTCTGATAGCTACTTTGCGGTCGCTAGAGCTAGACTAGTTGTTCATAATGTTTCTTTTCTCTTTTTCTTCCATGTTGCTGAAAAAATGGATAAATTAAAATATAATGTAGGTGTAGAGAGTAACAAGTGATACTAAATACGGGTTCAATTGGAAAGTTAAATCAACTCTTGGTTGGATCTAACGGTTCTAAATGTTGAAGGTTGTCATACTTGACGGTGTGTGTGGTACCTAAGATTAAAAAATTAAATTTGCCAAGTTAGTATTACAGTCGAGTAATATTCCTCTTTATTTATAAGTAAGATGTCTTAGATTCGATTTTCACCAAAGACGAGTTTGAGTCACATTATTGCTAGCTCATTGTGAGACTAAGTTCACCCCCTTCCCCTTTAGTGTAGATAATCGTTTGTTCAAAAAAACAAAAAACAAAAAAAACAAAAATAAAAAATCTATCTTCCACTCTTAGTTTAATTAGTTGATCAAACTTTTAGCACGTGCCAACATTCAGTAGGTCAATATACTTGTATAAGTTGCACTATTAATACAAATTATGACAATATCGCAACTTATACAAGTATTGTTGAGAAAGTCAACAGTCATACAAGATATTTGCCTAGATTAACATTTAATCAACGTAATTTGAGCAAATATGTTGGAATGATTACCTTTCTACTCAATATTGATTGTAGCTAGATATTTACTGTCCTACTTGTATCAATTGTATGAATTATACGAATCAATTATAGAGTTCATTCTTATAAATAATTGCATATCATAACTTTGGAAATTATCAATCAAAAAAAGAAATATTCAGCCATATTAAATTTAATTAGTATGCTGACCTATAGTCAACTAAACCGAACTTTAGCAAAAAAAAAGTCAACTAACTAAGCAATGTTTCTTTTTTGATGTTACCTTTATTTCATTTTTTTATGTATCATAATCAGTGTTTGAAATTTCATCCATGTAGTTGTGGAAATATCGGTCGGAAATCAGAGAAAGATATGAAAATGGTTTGAACTCTAAGTTTTACAAGTTATTGAAAAAACTTAAATTTCAGGTAAAGTCGACAAATTTCATTGTTATTTCTAACATATCAGTTCAATATTGGCAAACTGTCATATGAAGTTTAATTTTAAATGTCCACATTTTTTAACAAATTTTCATCATTTTCATCAAAGACAGCTGATATGGATATATTCATCAATATTTTCACAAATTTGTATTAATATTTCCATCGATACCATTAAAGTTTATTAGAACCAGTAAAAACAGTTTTCACGAATATGCAAAAGGACACAAATTAATGTAAAGTAATATGGAAAATACTTACGCGTAGAGTTTCTATTTGGCCAATAATATGCTCGAAAGGTACCCAAGGGACTCCCTTCGGATGCCAACTTGGAGTTGTGCTCTTTTGAGCTAAAATTATCAACTCAAACAGCTCATCTAAACACTCAGGCTAGATCGTAGTGAGCATGATATCAATCTCAGCAGCTAGTTTTTGTTCAAATGTGGTTATTTGTTTTGGGTGGAACGCAGATTGATATTGCACCTATCGGAATGAAAGAAACATAAATTAGATTTCAACTTTTACCGGGAAAAAATTTGAGTATTAAGTTTTACATTACCTGATGAAGCGTATATTTTAGGATGTTGGCTGAGCATGCAAGGAAATCCATCAGAACATTATCATAAGCACTCATGTTCTTCAGGGAAAACCGCACGTAGATTTTTGACATCCATTTATGGTTACCGTGATAGCAAATGCCTTTATCCATGAAATATTTATCCAAGTCCTTCGTATACATTTTGTTTGATTTGTTGTTTGAGTCTTTGGCTTCACTTAACTTGGAATAAACCCACATACGGACCAAATTCCTAAGCACTTATGGCAAAGTTGCATGATGCAACACCTATGTCTTCGGTTCGAGCCAACACCTCTGTCACACTTTCCAGCTCCTTAGGGGCACCATTGGTGCATATTTGACGATTCATGATGTGTATCTATTCAAAGTCGAACTTTTTGCCGTAGCGCTCCTTAACTTTTTTCAGTTCTATGTCGGAAGTTCCATTGTGGCAAATAACATCAAAGAAGTCAATGTCAAAGTCAAAAACTGAATCCACGAGATTAAACATCCTTTATTTTCTCGAAAAGTTTCCTATAAAGTAGTTTATAGATAAACGGAAGTATGTCCAGACCTATTAACAAATTTTCATCATTTTCATTGAAAACAACTGATATAGATATATTCATCGATATTTTCACAATTTGCATTGATATTTCCACCGATACCGTTAAAAAATTTTAGAACTTCAAAAGTGTTTAATGTTTGCATGCTCTGCTCTTATACAAAGAGAAGTGAATAAAATAGAGCTTGAATTTAACATTGCAAAACTAAGTACAGCCCCCAAAGGCTTGAAGATACTAAAGCAAAACTTAATCTAAATGAATTTTTATTTCATACATATAAAAAATTTGACAACATAGATGAAAAATAAATAAAAAATCCAAATCATATAGAAAAAAATAAAAATTTGACATTATAGACAATAAGCTACAATAATGTTTTCCATCGGCTTTCACAGCTTCCATAAATCCATCATGCTCTAAGTGTAGTTTTGTCCCAGAATCTCATATTCCCATCCAAGCACACTTGCAAAATCTTTTAGTAAGGATATCATTAGTAAAGAATGTAATTTTCTGATTTTGTTTTGACGTAATATTCAATACTTAGTGTAATTTGTACCATATGTTTAGTTATATTTGTAAAGCAAAGGTAAGACTACGTATGATAGACATTTCTCTCCGACTCTTGTTAAGCGGAGAGATCTGTTGGTTTGTGGTCGCACTTTTTTTAAAAAAAAAAATTCATTAATTTGTGTTGTAACTTGTAATTTGTAGCATATCATAATTAATAATTTGGTAAAGATAACCATACATTATATTAACATAGATTGGGAAACATATTTTAAGTTATTTAATTGGGTCAGCTGCATGAAACCTCACAAATTATAGGGTTGATTTCAAGCTGGCATAAGATCTTTGAAGATATCCTACCAACTGATCCTCAAACTCACGAAAATTTTACATTTGTGCGCATCCTTTGCTTACACTGTTTATATGTTTGTAGGGTCTTCTACTCACACTGTTTATATGTTTGTAGGGTCTTGAAGATCGGCTCACAACTTTGAATCAACCTTATAGGTTGGGGTTTTATGCAATAGACTCAAAATTAATTTCCTTCGTTGATGTGTGCATTTCTTTTGCGGCCAACATTTTTTTTGGTACCACAACTATGTTCATGCTCTTCACTACCACCACCAAATTCACTCAAGCCCTCTTCTTCTAGTCCCTTGTCTTTCAAACCCATCTCTCACTATTCAAATCTGAATTTTTGGCAATCACAACAAAGGTGGCTGTCCTCATCTTTTTTCAGGAGGTCCAACGAAAAATTCCCTTCGTGAGTTTGTAAACCAAAACCCTCCACATCATTACCATATAAACTTATTTCCACATCTCTGTGAACTATTTTGTAGTAAAACTCACCAAAGCCCTCCAGTTCAGAGAGATGTGGAAATAAGTTTATATGGTAATGAATTGGAGGGCTTTGGTTAGTTTTACTACAAAATAGTTCACATAGATGTGGAAATAAGTTTATATGGTAATGATGTGGAGGGTTTTGGTTTACAAACTCACGATCGTAAATTTTTGTTGGACCTCCTGAAAAAATGAGGACAGCCATTTTTCTTGTGATTGCCAAAAATTCAGATTTGAATCGTGAGAGATGGGTTTGAAAGACAAGGGACTAGAAGAAGAGGGCTTGAGTGAATTTGGTGGTCGTAGTGAAGAGCATGAACATAGTTCATAAAAATGAGAAAGAAAACCATAACGCCGCATCCCGAACAACAAGAAGTCTTCAAGTAACATCCAAGAAGCTTTCGTTCCAAAAGCTCCAAGAAGATTAGCAGACCGTTGTTTGTATGTTCAAGGCATTGTTTGCTACATCCTTTATATAATGATCGTTCCATCAAAAACAGCAAAAGGGAAAGCTAGTTTGCGTTCACCGAAAAGAGAAAGAAAAATGAAAAAAAAAAAAGGAAAGCTCTTCCGTCCACCATGTTAAGGAATCTGCTCCACCAACTGCCGAATCTGCTCCATCAACTGCTGCTCCACCAACTGCACAATTGGGATACAACCTGGACAGCAGACCTCATGTGCTCTGATGTGTTGCAGCATGGGCACGTGGCTGCAATATTCTTGACAGCAGCATGGGCAGCAAGCATGTGTCTTTAGTTTATTACATGTGTGTGTGTGTAAGATGTATATAAAACATATGACTGTTATTACAACAGTTTTAATATAGAAAACATATCAGTTGTATATGGTATCACGAGCCCAAAAACTCCAACGAGCATTTTTTTTTCTGATCCATCTTTTCCCTGTCTTCATCCATGGCCACTGACGCCTCTACAACAAACCCTCTACCAGACCTCAACTCCACTACTCCCACCTTGATCACCATAAACGCTACAGCCCAATTACCTGTGAAACTCACACCCACTAATTACCCATCCTGGCGTGCTCAGTTCAACGCCCTTCTTTACGGCTACGATCTCATGGGTTATGTGGATGGTTCTCATCTCTGCCCATCAACCACTCAAACCGTGCTTCGCACCTTTTGGATTCGGCAAGATCAACTCCTCCTTCATGCGATTCTTGCTTCCGTCTCCCCGCAGGTCATCTCCCTTATTGCCTCTGCCAAGACATCCAAGGAAGCTTGGGACAAGCTTCTTCATCTCTTTGCTAGCAAAGCCCGTGCCCGCGTTCTTGGTCTCAAAGAACGCCTTACTCTCCTGCGTCGTGAGAACAAACCTGTCTCTGACTATCTACAAGAAGTCCGCATTATTGCAGACGAGCTTGCCATCATTGATGTCCCCCTCTCTGATGATGATCTCCTCCTCTACATTCTTAATGGTGTTGGCTCGGACTTCAAGGAAATTGCTGCGGTAGTTCGCTCACGCGACATCTCAATCTCTTTTGAAAACCTGCATGACAAACTGGTTGAACATGAAGCTGCTCTCAAGCGTGATGATACCACTGTTCTACCCCCAGTGATCACTGCCAATGTCACTCAGACATCTCGCTTCCACACCTCAAATCGTGGCTTCCGCTCTCACAACTCCAACTCCAACCGTGGGTCCTTTCTCTCTCGCAATCCTTCTCGTAGTTCCTTTGAGCACCCCCACACATCTTCCACTGCCACCAATTCTCGTGGTTCCTACAAGTCCATCCAACAATCCTTCACCGACAATGGTCGCCGCTCTACCAACATGAACAACACAGGTTATCGTGGTTTCTGTCAATGGTGTGGCACTCAAGGTCATAGTGCCAAACGCTGCCCTCAACTCCAATCTGGACCTTCCAGTACGCTCGTGGCCAATCCTACCACCCATGGCCGGTCCACCTCTTCTCCAACATGGTTGCTTGATTCTGGTGCCTCTCACCATGTTACCTCTAATGTCAACACTCTCTCTGGTGCAGCCATATATGATGGTCCTGATGAAATAATTATTGGTAATGGTTCAGGTTTGGGTATCACACATGTCGGTTCAACCACTTTACCCTCCTCATCCTCCCAATCTTTTAGCTTATCAAACGTTCTATGTATTCCTTCTATGAAAAAAGACATTATTTCTATCTCTAAATTTAATAAACAAAATAATACCTCTATTGAACTTTTTCCTGATTTCTTTCATGTCAAGGATCTGAGCACGGGGGCGGTTCTTCTTCGAGGCCCGAATAAGGATGATGTGTACGAGTGGTCTCCTAAATCATTTCATCAACCACAAGCTATGGTGGGTGTGGTGGTTTCTCCCAACCTCTGGCATCGTCGTCTTGGTCACCCCAGCCATCAAACTCTCCAACAAGTCCTTCGTATGTCTTCCATTAATGTGTCTTCCAAGTTGTTCAAGTCTGTTTGTCATTCATGTCTATGTAATAAAAGCCATCGTCTCCCGTTTGGAACTTCGTCTCTCACCAGTCATGGTGCATTAGACCTCGTTTATAGTGATGTTTGGGGCCCTGCTCCATACTCTTCAATTGATGGTTTTTCTTACTATGTTATCTTTGTTGATCATTTTACAAAATATATATGGCTCTACCCTCTCAAAAAGAAATCTGATGTGTTTTCCACTTTTGTCACCTTCAAAGCACTAGTTGAAAATTACTTCAAAAGAAAAATCACTAGGTTATACACTGATGGTGGGGGCGAATTTATCAAACTACAACATTTTCTCTCATCCAATGGCATCACCCATCTTCTTACACCACCTCACACTCCTCAACACAATGGAGTCGCCGAACGACGACATCGTCATATTGTTGAAACTGGTCTCACACTTCTTCATCAAGCTTCTTTACCCCTCACCTATTGGTCTTATGCCTTTAAAACAGCTACCTATCTTATCAACCGTATGCCCACTCCGATTCTTAATAATCTCTCCCCATTCAATCAACTATTTGATGAACAACCCAACTACTCCCGTCTTCGTACATTTGGGTGCTTGTGTTTTCCTTGGTTACGTCCTTACAATTCCAATAAATTACTCCCTCGTTCCCGCCCATGCCTCTTCCTTGGTTACTCATCTAATCAAAGTGCGTTTCAGTGTCTTGATCTTTCTTCCCACAAAATTTTTATCTCTCGGCATGTTCAATTCGATGAGTCCACTTTTCCTCTTGCTAACCTCCCTTCCTCCACTCCCCATGTCACGGTTGACAACTCTCACACTTGGGTCTCTTCTCTTTCTCCAGTTACTCATGTTCCTGTCCACTTACCCACCAGGCTTGTTGAGTCGGTTGTTTCTTCTTCGCTGCCACCACACGTCACATCATCATCCTCATCAGAATCTGCCCCTGTCTCAGAACCGTCACCATCCGCTGCCCCGATCCCTATTGCTGCTGCTATCCCTTCTCTCTTACCGTCACCCAATCGCCAAGCATTGGTCCCTACCTCTACCGCACCTATATTCACCCCAACACATTCTCCAACCCAAACTGATCACGTCCAGCCCCCTTCCCCCAACAACTCCGTTCGTACATACACTAGAAACCCTCATAGGACTGTTGTCACATTTCCATCCTCTAACCCAACCTCCCCCAACCCCCCCGTACCTCCTGTGCTCCCCAATCATTCCATGATCACCCGTGCCAAAGTCGGTATCCACAAACCCAATCCTCGGTATGCTATGACTGCTACTAAACATCCCATTCTCTCCTCAGTTGAACCGACATGTGTCTCTCAGGCTGTCAAGGATCCCCTTTGGCGACAAGCAATGTCCAATGAGTTCAATGCGTTAATTCGCAATGGTACATGGGAGCTCGTTCCTTCCCTTCCCTCTCAAAATCTTATTGGTTGTAAGTGGGTGTTTCGTATCAAACGGCATCCTGATGGCAATATTGACAGGTACAAGGCACGCTTAGTTGCCAAGGGTTTTCACCAACGTCCTGGTATTGATTTTTCAGATACTTTCAGTCCGGTGATCAAACATACTACCATACGCATTGTTTTGCATCTTGCCGTGACTCATAAGTGGCCAATTCGTCAGTTGGACGTCAACAATGCTTTCCTTCATGGCACACTCCGTGAAAATGTCTATATGGTCCAACCACCTGGTTTTGTTGACTCCAATCATTCATCTCATGTGTGTAAATTGAGGAAAGCCCTCTATGGCCTCAAACAGGCTCCCAGGGCATGGTACAAGGAATTACACTCATTTCTGCTCTCCCATGGCTTTGTCAATGCCATCTCTGATGCCTCACTCTTTCTCTTGAATAAAGGGACTGCTGTAATTTATTTTTTGGTCTATGTTGATGATCTTCTTATTACAGGAAACGATTCCTCACTTGTAGCAAAGTTCATTCACCTGTTGGCAACTCGATTCTCCGTCAAGGACCTGGGCTCCTTACATTACTTTCTTGGTGTTGAAGTCCTTCCCACAGCCACTGGCCTATTCCTCTCTCAGCACAAGTACATTCATGATCTTCTTGTCAATGCCAAGATGGATGGTGCAAAGGCTGTCAGTACGCCTCTCTCCACCACTCACTCACTCATGCTCCATGATGGCTCCTCCCCAACGGATCCCACTCCCTACCGTCGTCTTGTTGGTGGACTTCAATACCTCAGTCTTACACGCCCTGACATCTCCTTCACAGTCAATAAGCTCTCTCAATTCATGCATTCTCCTTCCGAGACTCACTGGCAGGCACTCAAGCGTCTTCTCCGCTACCTGAAGGGTACCCTTTCCTTTGGCCTTCATCTTTGTCGTCGCCCCTCTCATCGTCTCTATGCCTTTTCCGATGCTGACTGGGCTGGTGATCGTGATGATCGCAAATCTACGACTGGTTATGTTGTCTATCTTGGTGGCAATCTCATCTCTTGGAGCTCCCGAAAGCAACGGTCTGTCTCTCGCTCCTCTACCGAAGCCGAATATCGGGCCATTGCTGCCACCACTGCTGAACTCATATGGATTCAGTCCTTACTGCGTGAACTTGGCATTTCTCTCCCCACAACACCGGCTGTTTCTTGTGATAACATTGGAGCCATGTTCTATTGTGCTAATCTGGTTCTCCATTCCCGTATGAAGCATATCGATATTGATTTTCAGTTTGTACGGGATCGTGTCACTCGTGGTCTTCTTCAAGTCTCTCATGTCTCCACTACTGATCAGCTTGCAGACGCTCTAACCAAATCCTTGCCACGTCCACGTTTCCATCTCCTTCGTTCCAAGATCGGTGTCTCCGATGGTGCCACCGTCTTGCGGGGGCGTGTTAAGGAATCTGCTCCACCAACTGCCGAATCTGCTCCATCAAATGCTGCTCCACCAACTGCACAATTGGGATACAACCTGGACAGCAGACCTCATGTGCTCTGATGTGTTGCAGCATGGGCACGTGGCTGCAATATTCCTGACAGCAGCATGGGCAGCAAGCATGTGTCTTTAGTTTATTACATGTGTGTGTGTGTAAGATGTATATAAAACATATGACTGTTATTACAACAGTTTTAATATAGAAAACATATCAGTTGTATACACCAAAGGAAAATTATTAATAATAAAAAATTAAAAATTAAAATTAAAAAAAAAAAAAAAAAAAAAAGCCTCGTTCTACCGCTGCTGCTTTGGTTTCTCAGATCAGGCTTTCTCCTTTTCAATTTGAATTACCTTTACAATAAGCAAATTTCATAAGCATCGCTCTCCCGGCTCTTACGGGTTATCTCAGTTACCTTTTTCCCGTTTTGATAGAAATGAAACGTTGGCTACAAAAAGTATACAAATTGTTTGCTACTTCCTTTATATGTGCATTGTTTGTAGACTGTTGTTTGTATGTGCATTGTTTGCTACTTCCTTTATATAATGATCGTTCCATCAAAAACAGCAGTTTGCGTTCACCGAAAAGAGAGAAGAAAAAAATAAAAAAAATTAAGAAAGCTCATTCCGCCGCTCCGTAGTGCTTTGGTTTCTCAGATCAGGTTTTCTCCTTTCCAATTTGAATTACCTAATCAATTTTCTTTATAGCATAAGGAAAGAAGTAAAATCTTTGTTTGGTCGGAATGCAAGAATAGGAATAGGAAACATGTATTTTAGCACAATTGATGAAGGAAACATGTATGCAAAGCCTTCGACAGTGCAACTTAATTTCATGAAGTTCAAAAACTACTTTGTATAAGATTGTTCTCTTTTTCTTTTGGGTGATGAGAAGATGGACATCTTTTTTTTGAAACAAAAATTTACTTCGTCTCTCTCCATGCCATTACGGGTTAAGCTCTACCGATTTCGTAAGGCAAAGTGTAACTGAGGAGTAAGGAGGCATTTGTTTTTGACGAGTCTGACAAGCAGATCGAATAAATTAGACGTACGACTCTGTATTTTAACAATCGAGAAAAGTATGTTCATAAGGAATTTTCAGATATATTTGTATTGCAAGTCATCCTGATAATACATAGCCCACCATAAAAATAAATGAACGCTTTTTCGAACCGTTTCCGCACCATGCAAGCTCCTAAAACAAAGTAGTTGGTGCTTCACCTGAGGAATCAACTCCTTCTCTCATTGCCAGTTGATCTTTCTGTACCTCAACGTATCTTCAACTGTACTCTTCTCCTTATCAGATGATCTTTCTGTAGGTCGACGACTGCAAGATGAGAAAATTCAACAATAGGGTTCACCAACTATTTTATTAATCTGTACAATTCAATAAATACACTTTATCCGACTAAGTGGGATCGGTTGTATAATCCTAGAACATTATACTCGATTTTGTGTCAAATCTTCCGTTAGGTTCAAGAAGAAAGGAAAAGAAAAAAAAAAGCATAAGTCAAGTTCACACAAATTTAAAAAAGCACGCAAACCTGAGGTAATCTTGAAAGGGTAATGTTATTCACATACCATTTTTTTACTTCTCACACACCCTTACTAATTTTTATGCATTGATCTACTCCAATTCATTTGATCCAACGATAGAAAATTGAGAGATATGTGTGATAAGTAAAAATCGGTATGTAGATAACCAAACCCATCTTAAAAATACCTACATGTAGAGTTCCACAAGAGTCTTTTTCAAGCAAATCTCGTAAGCATCACTCTCCCAGCTCTTACGGGTTATCTCAGCTACCTTTTTCCCGTTTTGATAGAAATGAAACGTTGGCTGCAAAAAATATATAAATTGTATTTTAGAAACAAATTAAGGATAAAGATGTGAACAATTAAAACAGTGGAGCTTAATTAAGAACATTAGCTCCAACAACATTTAAAGGGTCAAATCATTTACCATACGGGGAATATTAAGTTTTTCCAGTATGCTTTTATACTCGTCTTCCTGCATACATAGAGAGTTAACAATTTAGACTAACTAAAATGAAATAGGCATAACAAGATATCATATTTGTTCTTTAAGCAGACACACATCTCATAGCAATTACAAGATTACTACATGAGTAAAACCATAAATCAAACAGTTCAATTAAAAGATGGAATGCAAGAAAAAAAAGACCCTCAGACCCCCTTTTGTACAACACCTTCCTGCATCAATATAAGAAATTATTTTCAGAAATTTAGCTTTATACTTTACCCATTACTCTTCCGCTGCCGATACCCAACATCAATTCCCTTCATTTAGGGGCATCTTTTCCTAACGCACACTTATCAGAATACTAAACAACCCCTAAGTTGTTTTCTACCTTATTCTTAAATATTAAGTTCGGATTAAAAAACTTGGCAGAAAAGCGAACGGTTTCCAGAAAAAAAAAAAAAAAAAGAAAAAAAAGGATTCAAGTTAATATAAGACTGGATTACAGTGGCACACCTCAGGATCAAGGATGAACTCCCACAAGTACTTTATTTTTCAGTTCCCCCGGAAATCTCCTTTTATGAAAAAGATGAGTATGATTTGGAGATTAAAAGAGTTCAAGGTAATCTCTTCTGCACAATTATATATACAGGTACACACACACACACACACACACATATATATATATATATACACTTTAATCCTAATTTGATCTTAAATTTGTTTGAATCTGTTCTGTTTTGAGAAAACATTTTAGTGTAAAGCAGTTTTACTTATGTGTTTTCATTAATTCATTGGGATATAGATAAATCTTCATCAGAGGTCTTCTGCTTCTTTGACGCTCGAACAGATGGTAAGTTCTTATGAATTTATTTTTAACAGCCAAATCATTCAACCAAGTACTAGTTTTCAACATATGCTGGGTTTACTCTTCTTCTGCAGACTTTTGCTTCATACAGTCAGTCATCAATAGGTGGGCTAAGGAATTCCCACACGTAGCATTGTATGAAATTATCATTGATCATCTGGTACGGCATTGTCGAATGATCTTCTGTTCACTTTGTCCAAATTATTTGTCAATCATGATAGTTTTCTTATATTGCCTCAAGATTACTTAAATTTGTTTATTCTCTCTGCAGAAAGAAGACGACCGCATTAATGTAATAAGAGAATACAATATCAATTGTACGGTAAATGGTTCAATTTTTTTTTTGTTTGGATGCAATGTTCATACTTAGTTTAATATTTACCATATGTTTAATTATATTTGTATTCAAAATAAAATTCGTTAATTTGTGTTGTAACATGTAATTTGTACCATATCATAATTAATAATTTGGTAATGATGACCATACATTATACTACATTTGGGAAATAAATTTTAGCTTTCGTTTGTCTTAAGATAAAAAGTTAATTGGGTCAGTTAACCTCACAAATTATAGGGTTAATTCGAGCTGGCATACGATCTTTGAAGATCCTAGAAGTTGATACTCAAATTCACGAAAATTTTATATTTATGCTCATGTCAGACTATTTATATGTTTGTAGGGTCTTCAAGATCGGCTGCCAACTTTAAATCAACCTTATAGTTTGGGGCTAGATCCATAATTATTTACTATGTGTGCATTTCTATTGCAGCCAACATTCCGTTTCTTTCAAAATGGGGAAAAGGTAGATGACCTAGCCGGTGGCTCTGCCATACTCTTGGAAAAGACTCTTAACAAAATTTATGGGTAATCATTTTCTGGATTTACTCTACATTTGTGTGCTTTGACGTAGATGTAGATCTGGCCAGTTTACACACAACTCCTTAACACGA
The DNA here is from genome assembly GCF_019419815.1 of Pyrus x bretschneideri. Classification (NCBI taxonomy): domain Eukaryota; kingdom Viridiplantae; phylum Streptophyta; class Magnoliopsida; order Rosales; family Rosaceae; genus Pyrus; species Pyrus x bretschneideri. Next base: position 5,318,894 of record NW_025999557.1, read on the forward strand.
CATATATTTTTAGATATTACTTAGCTACTCGCTAGTATATACTCTATGTATTTACTTTTTGATTTGGTTCAATAAAAAATGCCAGTTTTACTAATTAAACGTTGTTGAATTATTCATCTAGGGGAGGAGAATGGAGTACAGCACAAGTCCTTGACACACAATTAGTTAAGAAAGATGGGAATGGTGAAGGAGTTTGTTCATCATTTGAAGTGGAAGCGGTGGCACATGATACTTGGGATACAAGTTACGAATTGAAACACTATTACAAATGCCCTTGCAATTTGTGTCGTAGCTGGAAGTACCTGCGACTGAAGTTGTCACAACCGCGTGAAACTGAGATTCAAAAGGATGAGAAATAAAGTTTAAACTTAAAACTTGTTTGGTGGTTTGGAATTTCAATAGCTACCTTGTGTTTTTGTTAGTTTTTTGGCTATCGTGCAATTTATTTGAAATTATGTATGCACTTTGTAAAAGCAGAGAAATTTTTAGTTATGACGGGAATACAGATGGTACATCACGTGTTTTTATGTAAGTGGTGGAAAATTTTAATTTTTAAGTTATTAACCTTTTAACACACATATCCCACCATTTATATAATGACAAGTGATGTACCGTCTCGTGTGACGATCACACTGAAAAATCTCTCGTAAAAGCATGTCTCCGTTCACGCTACATATGCACAGATTTTGATAGACTTTGAAATAGAACGATAACTTTGATCTCTCTCTCTAGTGGTAGATTTTGGTACTTCTTTTCCTTTAATAATCAATTAATTTAGTTGGATGTAAAAATAAATTACATATGTTAAAGTTTTTTTGAGTGGAGTAGGTTATGAAGTAATGTTTGATTTAAATAGCTGCTAATAAAGCGTAACTTCAAGCCAACAAGCCTTTCTGAGAGTTGAAGAATTAAAATATAATATAAATGTAGAGAGTAATAATAGATAGCAATCCAATTAAAGTTTCCCTAATAAATTTTAATAAATTTCCGACCCAAAAGAAAGCATTACAGAAAGGTGAAAGTGTAGAATAAAATTCGCAACACACATTGTGATACAGAATATAAATCCCTTAGAAAAACCTCAGTGGTCGTTTTATTGTTGTTGGATGCTTGTAGTTTCTCAACAATAAACTGGAAATTCATACTCCATTTAGAATAATCCATTCCCCAACATTTAAACTGCCAGATTCAATTCTCGGCTTAGATCTAACGGTTTTAAATGTCGGAGTCTGTCATACTCCGGTGTAATAGAACTTTACAGTTTAATACTTATTATTTTATTATGTACAAGACTAAGAATATATATACATATAATTCTTGATTCACAAGGAAACATAAAAGGACATAAAATAGATAATTTTAACGAAAAACTTCCGATACTGTTCACTTCAACGAAAAATCACATTTTTACACTAAAAAGTCAATCCTCGTACTATTTACTCTACCCTTTATTTTGTCATTTTCGTTAAAACTCAAAATTTTCAAGATATTTTCATTAATTTTCCTCATAAAATATCCTTTCTAATAAAGGATTCCTAAAATATTTACATACTCTTTACATACTCATTAAGACTCACGTTAATATAAAATAGTTAAGATTATAAGAAAATTATCATTCATATGAATTGGATCTAACGGTTTTAAATGTCGAAGTCTGTCATACTCCGGTGTCATGTAGCTTAAGATTAAAAAAAAATTATCTCCCATATTTGGATGATTACAATTTTTTTTTTTTTCTTTTCGAAAAGGAATGAATACAAGTTTAAAGAGTATCTTATCACCCTTTTGCAAATCTTATCCCCTACGTGCATGCATGCATGCATGACAACATCAACCGACATTGTGAGTTTTTGGCTCTGCACCCAGCTTCCACCATTAATCATCTGCTACTACGTGTATAATCCCCCCATTAGCCACGTGTACGTTCCGTTAGCCACGTGTACGTTCCGTTCCCATCCGCTCCTTGCCTCCACCTCCGCCCACGTGTCCTCCCTGTAAAATCGCTCTCCTGTATATAATTCCCACCTGAAATTCCTCCAATAAAACTATAACATAAAAACAAACAAACAAAAAAGACAAAGTGATTCATCTCTCTGAAAAATGGATAATTATTCCGACCACCTCAAGCAACGCAGGACAGAGGATCCTGCCGCCGCCCCTGCCGGGAAGAAGGGCGGTTACAGAAGCAAAAAGGACATGAGAATGGACATGGCCAAACGCGGCCTTAGGTCCTTAGCCGTGGCCGTCGCAATCCCCGTCACTCTCCACCTCATCGCTATCTACGCAGGTTCATCCGACCCCTACCGCGTCGGATCCAAGCCCTTCTGGATCCCTCCCTTGTGGGCCCTGCGGTTAACCTGCATGGCCTCCAGCTTCCTCATGGGCCTGGCCGCTTGGTTAGTGTGGGCCGAAGGTGGTTTCCATAAGAACCCGATGGCTCTGCCCATTTACTTGGCCCAGCTAGGGTTGAGCTTGATTTGGGATCCGATTGTGTTCGGGGCGGGGGCACCGTGGGTCGGGTTGTTCGTGTGCATGGGGATGTTCGGGGCGATGATCGGGTGTTCTCGGGTGTTTAAGGATGTGAATCCGGTCGCCGCCGATCTTATGAAGCCGAGTTTGGCATGGGTTGCGTTTTTGGCCGTTGTAAATCTGAAGCTTGTATTCCACTGAAATGTCAATTTAATTACTAATAACCTTTTGTGTCTTGCAAGGTCCGTTTAGAAATGATAAATTCTATTAGAAGCACTTCCTGTAAAAGTACTTGAGCCTTTCATGCAAGAAGCCAACAAGTGCTTCTTTTAGAAAACAATTCAAAGTGTTTTTCCTGATCCATGAGTAATTAAGTTTTCATGCCATAGCGCTTTTGGCAATTTTGCACTTTTTAGTTATTTTAAAAACATTTTCAAGCAGGAATATCTTCCAAACGTCACGATGGGCTAGTCTAGGTGGTAAGTGCAGCCTTACAACCGAAAAGTTGCAGGATTTGTATCATGTGTTCATGCAATCGTCTTTAGATATAGGGGCACAAATGAAGCATAAACAGCCAGAGTATTTAAGAATTCCAGTCTCGAGATCGAAATCCCAAAAACCAGTGAGAAATGAACTAGCTTGGTAGGAGAGACTTTCCTATCCCGGCCTATCCTGGCGCGGGATGTATACATATCCCATCACACGATGTATACATCTCGGGATAGGAAAGTCTCTCCGCTAGTGTAATAACTCAGGGAAAATCCATCATAAGATTGTCAATCGCCATGTGTGTTACATAATCCACAAACACAAGTCTGAACAGGTCTCACCACATTATGAATATTTATACAATAATGTCTACAAAATTGAATTGGAATGTTGGATACAATAAATAATCTCTCTCATTTCATAACGGAAGTGGTACGCAAATTTATAAGGTACAAAAGAATACTATCTCCACAACTAGCACAGGGAATACAGAAAACATAGAGAGTGTAACAAATCCTAGTAACACGAGTGAACTAAGAAGACGATACCTTGGCGGCCTTGAATGCCGGATGAAGCAATCCATGTTCATCTTTAACCTCGAGCGGATTGTTTATCTCGTTCCTAACTCTCTTAACTCTTCTACTGCCCAATGACCGGTGCGTGAAACCATAGATCTGAAGAATCTGATTGTCCCCAAAGTTAAAAGCTCTATCCATCTGCTTCAAGCATCTCTCAACCGGGTAATCTGCTAATTTTCCGCACGGCTTGCAACCTACAAAATGCGTCACCAGTGGCCACCGGTGGTCGCCCAAACCAGGGCGATAATTCTCAATCATTTCTTCATATCTATCAACCAAAATCCCCCAATATCCATGCAAATAATATCCACTCTCAAGATAAACCTTATCACCCCACTTCTGTCTTTGAGTGGCCAAAATGTAGACCATGGCTGACTGATCATCAGCTTCGAAAACCGGCCTACCCTTCAATTCCTTAGTGAGTACCTTCCCGGCCTCCTCCCTGATTTTCCCTTTCGGTCCCATCGGAGCCCAAGCATCGAGTATATCCAACGACCACTGCGTATTCCTCAACAAAAAACTCCCGGTATTCAACCCAATCCAACTTTTCTCATCATAAACCGTCTTGTTCCACCCGTGCATCACAAAGTTGGAATCTTTGTACCTCTCCCATGGCAATTCAAACGCCATATCTGTAAACATTGCATCACTATCCATCCACCATAGAAACTCAACCTCCGGGTGGGACAAAAGGAGCTTCCGAATCAACGGAAGCTTAGCCCAGAAACCCGCCATTTCAGCATCCAAAAGAGCCATATTGTAAAAAACCTCAATCCCATGTAATCTACAATAATCAATTTTGTTCTTAATCGACTTCAACAAGTAATGATCACCTACCGGATTTTCGCAGGGTTTCGGCGAAGACCCAGTCACCAGAAGCACCCGGGGCTTACCAGGCCCGATGAAATTTGGGAAATTAGGGTTTTCCCTCAGCCATTTCGACCTCAACTCGTCCCAATTCGAAATCTTGGGTCCGAGAGTGTATGGCTTATTCGGGTCGAGCTGTTCCTCCTCACCTTCATCGACAAGGAGCTTCTTAATATCGAAGGCGTTGTAGTTGTTGGGGTCCGACGGCGTCGCGTGGACCTCCTCCAGGACGCGGTGGGCCTCCGCCCGCTTGCGGGAGTAGAAGTGGTCGCGAATCTCGAGGAAGTCCTGTTCCGGGGTTCCGAACTTGCCGGCTCCGATCGTGCCCCGAAGGACGACCACCGTGAGGACGAGGCAGAGGATCGTGACCTTGGAGTGCCGGAGAGCTCTCTGGATCCGTCGCGATCGTTGAGCTCCCAAGCATTTCTCTAATAACATAGCTAAAATTTCAACCTCAATTGAACATAAATAAATTGGGGATTTTGGGAAATTTTGGTGGGCGGGGGAGTGGCAGTGGAAACCCTAGAATCCAGAATTTTGACAGAATTGGACTTCGTACAAAGATTTCTAAGCTCCTGTCGGAAATCTGTACGATGTTTAAAATGTTAGCTAAAACACACGTGTCTTGTTAAAATAGTACGGCAGCTGAAAGAAACAGACCAAACAAAAAGCCAACCGAAAAATGTTTTGTGGTTTGGGCCTTTAGAGTTTGGACCCACTTGAGAGGACGATTAGGCCCACTATCATCCGTTTAAAGGCAAAATTAATGCATGAATGGGGAGTTCGTCTCTCCTTTTGCACTCGAGTTTCACTTCTCTCTTTACATATTAGAGTGATTTAAAAAGTAGAATATTACTTGTCTGCTGAACTCTGTTAATACCCAATCACATTTCGATACGAGTCTAAATAATTGAAATTGTAAACACAAATTAAACACGTATTCAACTGTCATTTAATATGAGCAGAAGTGACTGTTGAATTTTCAGCAATCAAGTAGTGTCCTAAAAAGTTGCTTGACTATTTATTTATATGTAATGAACAATTTCTCATTGACTGTTAATCGCCTGCCATTTCTGCAACAACAACGTACCTCTGTGTCGTTGATCTATCTAAGGAGACATGAACCAAAGCTTTGTGAACAAATCGTGACCATATGATCGAAGAAGGTTATGCACACATGTCAAAATTGAACGGGTATCTTCTGGTTTACCATGATACATTTAAAAAACGCAAAAGTCAGTCTATAATTTGCTTCCATAAGCATTCATCTTGGCCATTGGAATCTTGGATAATCAGCTTCCTTAAGCGTTCCTTTCAAACTGGCTCCGTTTGCGAAAGCGGATCAATGAGATCATGCAGTGCAATCTGAACTTCAATTCCTGAAACTACGCGCTTTCCAAGTGCAATTGGATCCTCAAATTCGATAGGAATTGGAAAAGTAGAAAGATATTCTGCTGAATAAAGACCTACTCCACTTGGCAGAGCTTCCTCAGGGTTATGGAGATTCTCCTCGTCTGAGTTAGTTCCTCCCCTTCCCACTTCTGAATTCCAGGCGTGCGGTTAATCTCGTGCTTCCAATGGTATCGCGCTTCTCCTGACATGAAAATTAGGGATCCGGGGTTAAGATAAACTGGAATCTTGGCCACGGCGGGATCATTTTCCTTATTTGTTCCTTCAACTTGACTAAAATGCATCACACATGACGACTCCAAGGAGAGAATGGCAATTCCATCTTCGAAGCGCATGAGATCAACGTGCGCACAGATTCCCTGCACAGAAATGCAGGTGGCGGATGTCAATCTCGATTGTTAATTCTTCTGATAGCAGTGCATCAAATCTGCATAGTTAGTGATCAAACAAAAACTTGCACTTGTTCGAAGAACATGGCATTATGCTAGTATTTTAGATACAAATCAACATCGTCAACTCAAGTATTTTCTCACGCAATAAATCTGAGTACGAAGAGGCAAAATTCATCTCGCACCTCACCCGGTTGGTAAGAATTTAGAATGAGCTGGTCAAAGAGCGGCTCTCTGCACAAAAGATGGGATGGAAATGGAGAGGCATTCTCCTTCACACCATCATTGCTTCCCAAAACACAGTCACTTGCAAGCGCAACCTTGTGAATAGAACGCGAAAGCTCGTCCGCCCATGCTGGAAGATCCCCGAACCTCATTGCCTGCAGGGAAAGCAAATTCCTTCAGCTCGCAATGCACCAATTACCCGGTACTCTTAGCACGTTGGCGGGATGAGACAAGCAGAAAATCAGCCGTTTGCAAACTTCTAACCGCGATTTTTGTACGGCTGGTCATCTGTTTAGTGTCCTCCCAATTCTATTTTTGACTAAGCGTTTGTAACTTGTTCTGTTTGCGCTTATTTACGCGATTGCAATCTCACATTTACCATTAAGGTTTACAGATATTAGAAAAATAAACACCAGGCCAAAATACAATTTGTATCCTAACATATGAATGTAATAATTACTCAGTACTACGGTCTGGTGCTATTTCTTTTCACTTGGAAGTGAGAGATCTTAAGTTTGAATCTTGTGGATAGCGAGATCAAAACTAAATTAGGTTGCTCATTATGTGGCTGAGCCGAGCTCTCCCTTCTCTTAATGTAAAAATATCGATGTATTAAAGAAAAAAACATATGCATGTAATATGTGCACCTGATTATGAGAGGCTTGAGTGAACCATGCTTCTGCAACCACAAGTTAATAAGCCACTGTATGTGAGATCAATGCAGACAACGCCGAAAGCATCCATACTTCCGGCCGGGAAATACGCACAAATAGAAATAGTTACAAACTTTCAATCGAAAACAACTAGATGGAGGAGACTGGACAGCTAAATGAGATATTTTTTTGTGTCGGAAACACGACCTGATCCTTTTTACCCTTATAGTTCATAGCAAGGCATTTTCCTGTACAAGGCTACTTGTGACAAAATGAAGCAAAAAGACTCATAGAAAAATGTGAAATTAGACTACGAGTAAAGAACGAAAACGCACCGTTTTGGATTGTGGAGAGCAAAGAGGACTGGTGCTGAGGAGAGAGGAAGTCTCTGCACAACCACAGCCCCTTGATTTGTTTGATCGGCTCCCAGAAATGGGTCGGGTCGGAATCGGATCCATCGCCCGGTTCCAGGTCGTCGCTGTCCGACGAATCGCCGAATACTTGCCGGAGAATTTCTTTGCTAGCAGCATCCATGGTCATAAGCTCCGATCTTGCATTTTGACGAGGCAAAGCTTAAAGAGTCAAAAGGTTCCTCTCTGCACTCTGCTCAATCTTAACCATTGATTTGATTGGATGAAAATATAAAAGTGGGTTTTAACGAAACATTACAGTTTATTTTTAATGAAATTAAAATTTTTACTCTAAAAAGTCACTTATAATACTATTCACATACAACATTTTTTTGTCATTTTGATTAAAGTTCAAAGTTTTAAAATCATTTTCCTTAATTTTTTTAATATTAAATTCTATTTTTAACCATTGATTTTGATAATTGTAAAATTAGAACATAGTGACTGTCACGATGTCACATGATAGCTATAAATTTTTATAATTAACACAAAAAAATACAAATTTTCATATTACACACTTTTTAATCAAAACTGCTTATTTATAAAATCAAAAATATAAATTCTCATATTCAATTCACATAGACTTTGTTCACAAAAAAAATTCACATGGATAAAACTATGACCATTTGTATTATGCTTTCTCGTAGTATGAATTAGTTCAAAATTTAAGCTCAATAAAATTTATTAATCACAACAGAACGGGCAAAGACATGCAATTTCATGTATGGACATCGAATTTGAATTCTCTCCGAATCTTGTGTCTGGTGCTTAATAATAAAAAAAATTCAGACTTTTGTTTTGTGGGAAAAAATTGAAGCATTTTATTTGTGAGACATGACCAACAAAATGAATGAATAAAGACTATTAATTTTAATTTAAGTGATCCAGATTTTCTGACCTTTGAGTGCGGGGCTCTGGACTCTGGATGATCCTTGGAATAGGAAAGGGGGATTCTCTCCGGATCTTTTTCTCCTAATCCACCAAGTTTGGGGAACCGGACTGATAAAATTTAATCAAACAGCTACAAATATGAGCTCACTTTAAAATTATAATAATTTTGACCGTTTGATCAAATTTCAACTGTTCAGATCTCCAAACTTAGTGAATTAAGAAAAAGATATCTGGAGAGGATTCCTTTCTCTGGGAATAGATCTCTACATGAATACTTTATTTTTCCAACAAAACATAAGTGATTTAATTTCGAATCGACATTTCCAAAAGAGTTCCTATTGGATGAAGGGCGCAGCTCACGGCCGTATCACAACCCTCGTCGCAGACGATTACCGACTGGATGAAACCAAACAGTCGCCTCGGCCGTCGTGCCGCGCCAAGTTGATGGACATTCGCTTGGCCTTTCGCGCCCATGCAGAGAATCTAATCCTCCTCCTCTCACCAGACGACGACACGTAACTGTCGCAGTGTCACCCTTAGATGTCCACGTGTCGTCATCTTGTAAGACGTCCCCATGCTACCCCAGTGCTTCATCTCACCCGTCGAATTATTCCTACCAAAAGTACCAACCAAGCCGGGAAATGCTCCCGTTGACGCATTTGCCACATCCACCATTCTCGAAGCGCCACGTGGAACAGAACATCTAATCCTAGCCGTCGATTTCTTGGAGATTGTCGCCCACGTTGGAATCACCTATAAATTTGAAAGAGTCGCAACGCATCCTTTCGTCTTCTCCGTTTTACTTCAAAATAGTCGAAAGGCATCCAAGGTTTTGAAAGCAGAGCAAAAATGGCGGATTCTGAAGCATCCCAGTCTACAGGAACGGTAACTCTCTCTCTCTCTCACTCCTGTTTGGTTGCCGAGAAAGTGATAGAAAAGTTCGATCTTTTTCTTTTGGGATGATTAAAACTTTCTGTTGATTTTGATTTTTGAAAAGTTCTGTTTGGTTTTAGAGAAAGTGGTAGAATTTTTTTTTTTTTTTTTTTTTCGGAATTATGAAAACGTTATGTTGATTTTGATTTGGAAAATTTTCTGTTTGGTTGCCGGCAAAGTGACAGAAAATTTCTATGTTGTTCCTTTCGGATCTTGGTTTGTAGGTGCGAGTGGACGAGAAGAATCTGAAGTATTTGGAATTCGTTCAAGTGGCGTCGATTTACGTGGTTGTGTGCTTCTCGAGCCTCTACGAGTACGCGAAGGAGAACTCCGGTCCGCTTAAACCGGGTGTTCAGACGGTGGAAGGCACCGTCCGAACCGTAACTGGACCGGTCTACGAGAAGTTCCAAGACCTTCCCTTCCAACTCCTCAGATTCGTCGATCGCAAGGTCAGTCTAAAACCTTATATTCCGCCACCATCAAATTTACAGTGTAAACAGTTGTTAATTTTCGATCGCGGTCACGTGCTTTGCAGGTGGACGAGTCCTTGAGCGAGGTGGAGCGTCACGTGCCGATTCTGGTGAAGCAGGTGTCGAGCCAGGCGCTATCGGTGGCGAGAGCGGTGGAGCGAGGCGGCTTGGTGGACACGGCTAAGAACCTCACCGGGAGCTTGTATGCTAAATGCGAGCCGGTGGCGGAGCAGGTGTACTGCAAGTACGAGCCGGTGGCGGAGCAGTACGCCGTGTCGGCTTGGCGCGCGCTGAATCGGCTCCCGCTGTTTCCACAGGTGGTTCATATAATGGTCCCCACCGTGTCGTACTGGTCCGACAAGTACAATCGGGCTGTCGGGTACACCGTCAACAGAGGCTACTCCGTGGCGGCGTATCTTCCGTTGATTCCGACGGAGAGGATTGCCAAGTTGTTTGATGAAGCCGAGAACGGGGTTGCCGTTTCGACGAACGGTGGGGATGTTGTAGTGGAGCAGTGACGACCGTTGATCTGGGTTGGCGGCTTTATGGTCTTTTGGGTTTTCTCGTTCTTTTCCTTGTGTGAAGTTTATTTTGGGCCCCGTTTTGGAGGTCTTGTTTTGAATTGTAGTCCGAAGTGGTAACTAGTAAATCTGTGCAGTTGAAAATTGATCTAACGGTTGACGTTGGATCAATTTTCAACGGTACGGATTCTCTGATTTTGTGGATTAAGAGAAAGGGATCCGGAGAGGATCCTTTTCCATTTTACAAGGAATGTTATTTTGTTTTTTAATTATATTCTTCCATTTTTTTTTAAATTTTATCTTTTTATGAATTAATAAGTTTGTTGATTCACATTACGATCTAGTATTAATCTTCTCATTTTACGTTCAAATTTCGATTATAACTCGGTTTATATTGGTTGAGCGTGCAACATAAAAAGATGATTATGTTGGTTGAGCGTGCAACATAGCCGAAATGCAATAAAATGCTGTTTTCCGATCTTGAGATATTCTCTTTGCATGATGTCTATCTTCGCACTATTAAGTCACTTGCGTAAAAAACAAGAAGAGAAAAAAGAGGCTGTAAGTCCTGTGTTTCTTATGGTGTTTTTGGACCGTTGAATTTGTAGACTAAATTTAGTAGGATTGAATACAAAAATTTAGATGCAATGACTAGAAGCAAATAAAAAAAGTGTCGTTTTTAAAGGTTTCTATTTAGCGTTTTGTAGTGTATTTTTTGTGTTTAAGTAGTTCATTAACAGTCTTCTTGTTGGTTTTCAACAATCAAGTCTAAAGTTTTATGGAACGTTTAAAGTTTCTTGACAAAGCGGCGCACTTTAAATAAATCGAATACAAGAGGATACTCAAAACCCTAACCAACCTACCTTACAAGACCAAAGCTACAGAAAAATTAAGTAGAAATGAGGCTTTCTCAACGCGTTAATTCTTTCACGAAAAGAAAAATAAACGGAAGAACTTTTGCTCTAACAATAACTCAACTCAAAACGAAAACAAATTTGACCAAAAAATGCGATTCATTACTCATACGAGCAGCCATGCAACAAAAACGCCGAGCAGTCAGGGAAGCAAATGTGTGTGCAAAGATATCACAAAGATTTCCCATCAATGGCAGAAAGGTCCTAAACCTTGTTCTGGAGTAACAGCAAAACTGAATAAACTCAACTTCTCATTAACTACGAAACATTAATACATAATCTGAGATTCTAACAGCAACGTCTCATCGAATAAACTCCCTCTCTAGGTTCCATGGCATTTTCGACACTACTCATCTCGCAATCTCAACTTTATTTGACAAAAGATCAAGACATCGACCTCATAAATATAACATACGGGAAACAGATGACAAAATGAATAGGACGTATCTTACTACATGGAGTAGTTCTCACTGGCTCCGGGCCAGATGTTGTTGTAGATAGCCTTGACGACTGGAATCACAGCAATAAGAGCAAGTTGTAGTTGTTCGGAGCTGCTTGTTCTGATTGAGATCTGTCCACTGCGCTTGTTGTTCAACCCTGCACGAACAGCCATCTTGTAGTTTCGCCCGAGGGAAAACTGGGACTGGAAATTTGCCCCCAGGGCCAAGTCACCCCTCCACCGCACTAGAGACAAACCCAATGTGGATTGATCCTGGCCAATTGGAAAATCTGCCTCCCTCAGCCGCACCTCCAAGTTTGCTCCATATGCTGACTCGCCCTGAGACCGGACAGCACCAGTACTACTCACCAATGCCAGACGCTTGCCAATCGCATACTGTTGTTCAACTTTGAGTCCAGTGGACACATTTTCACCCAAAAATGTCACAGATACTCCAGCAGCATTCTTGAACCTCTTGGAGGTCTTGACTTTGGTGTCTCCTCGCACAATGTATGCAAGTTGCTTTCCAATGTTCTGAATGTCAAACCCTAGCATACTCGACCAGTTCTCCCCGTGCTTAGCACCAACCGAGGAATCCAAATGGATATTGAACTCTTTCTTATCCTTTGTAAGCTGAACAGCAACAGCTGCTGGAAAAGAATTAGCAATGGCCAGACTATGTTCAAGGTTGACACCATCGTACCCACAGTCATGGTCCCAGCCTTGGGGGTCCAACACTGGCCTTGCCGTGAACTGAGAAGTCGGCTCCAGGAACCGGTACCTGTAAGCTGGATTTTCACCATCAAAAGAAGGCGGCAAAACCATATCAGGTAATGCAACCGGCACAGCTGCTGGAGCACCGTTTTCTGGATCCTCTTCACCCAAATAACCATACTCCTCTTCACTGACCTTGCCCTTCTTCTTCATTTCCTTCATCCTTCTCAACTCTTCTTTCCACATCTTTTTCTGGAGGAGCTTAACCCTATAATCATACTCCTCAGCGTACGCTTTCCTCTGCTCTCTACTAAGCTTAGCAATCTGGGCCTTCTTGAGGGGCTTAAATGACGGAAGCTGATCATACTCATCCTCTTCTTCCTCTTGATCAGAATCGGACAAGTCAGCCAAGTCAATGTCTGAATCAGCATTCTCACCACCTTGATCGGTAGCAAGCTTTGGGTGCGGACGAGATTGCAACAGCCAAGACAACAAGTATGGAAGAGGAGCTGAACGGGAACGCAAACCAAAGAGCTTACGGTGATCAAATGATTCCTGAGGTTTTGAGAGATTAGACGCATCAGACAAGATCTTCATAGAGTAGCATAAGAGCAATAGATGGGATCTCCAAGCTACACCATTAGGGAGCACTTTCTGATTATCCCTCTTCCGACAAGACGGGTGGTTCTCTACAAGAGATATTGGACTCATCATACTTGGATTCATAAACCTTAGGTCACCAACAGCTTGTCCAATAGTCTGCTGCATGATTTGTTCCCGCTGACTACGAAACATCTCATAATTCAGAGGGGAGCCTGATGGTCCATCAGGAGGAGCAGATGAGCTGTGAGTCAGAGTAACTATGGTGCTTCGCCAAATTGAAGGACCAAGGGCATTAGTGATTGATCTTAACAATGGGACATCACTTAGATCCCTACTTCGCGAGTCCATCCGATCCACATAGAGGACAACATCTGGGGGGGATTTTTTCATATGCCTCTGCACAGAAGATAAAATTTTGCGATTTATGCCCTGTTCCATTGCAGCAGATTTCAGACCTGGTGTATCAAACACCTTAATTTTGACTCCATCCACCACTCCAACAATTTCTTTCACAGTAGTTGTTCCAGGTGCAAAAGCATTAATTGGGGTAACTTCTGCACCGAAAATCGAATTTATAGTGGCACTCTTCCCAACACCTGCTTTCCCAAGAACCAATATGTTCAAGGAGAAGTCCAAATCATCTTTCTCCTCTGCTTCAAGCTGGAGAGCGGTCATCTTTGCAGCTTCAAGGCTAAATTCTTGACTGTTTTGCCTCCCTGACACAAGAGCTAGGCGGTATAGAACCTGTCTTGGCACCGACTCTTCTGTAGAAACACCTAATCTCTGAACAAGCCTCAAGAACTTAACCCTTATCTGCTGAAACTTTTCGAGCTTCGCTCTCTCTTCTTCACTCAAGTTCTCAGAACCTCCCCCAACTGTGGCATTGGAAGTCACAAGGTTCGAGTTGTTTGGTCGTGAAGCAGGTTTCAACGACCGAATTGAGGACCCCAACCCAGCAGGACGCTCAACGGAGAAAAGCCTGGATCCATCTGGGGTGGTAAATGTAACATTGCCACCATCTGAGGAAGCACCTGTTGCTGCTTTCAAAAGAGCTGCCAACGCAGCTGAATCAAATAACTCTTTTCCGCCCCCTTCCTCATCAGTGTCCACTTCTTCATCCGAATCCGTGACAATCTGGCCATCAATTCTCTGTGAATGATCATGATAACTCTCAGCACCTGAGTAAGAGCCAGCACCTGATCCTCGCTCCAACTCTTCCAAAAACTGTTTAGCAGCTTCAGAGCTTCCAAAAATCATACCTTCATTGTTCGCATCTGTAACTGAACCTTCATTCTCACCTTCATCATCTTGAAGATCATTATCATGATCATCTTGAAGATCCTTATTGCCATCGCCATCATCAGTTTCGACTCTTATCTCTCGGTTTGAAATGGAATTTGGACCCACGGATTCAATGCCAACTTCATCAGAGGAATGCTTCTCCTCAACTTCCTCATCTAGCTTTACTTCTCGGCTATTAGAACTTGAATCCAGAAACTCAGGTGCCACATATTTTCCAGGGACAGCCGCTGTCAATTCATGCACTTCATCATGTACACTCAAGTCACCGTTACCCGGTTTTGCCTCAGTCTCTGGTTCTTGTTCTGCTAAACCAGAAACAACGTTCACAGTTTCCATTTCAGCTCCATTCCCAACCAATAGTTTGTCATCTGAGACCACATCAGCACCTAATTCCCTCACCATCCCTTTCTCTCTGGTTTCGGAATCAGATTTCAGTCCATCCTCCCTTTCTGGCCTCTTCTCGAGATCAACTTCATCCACACTAGCAGCAACAACAGCTTTCTCTCCATGATCCACATTCCCAGACTCAGGAACAACCGCTCTGTCATGCACATATTCCACAGCCACTGACCCCGAGTCATTTGGTTCTTTGGTCTCACGGCTAATTTGATCAAAAACATTATCCAAACTCACACCTTCTTCAACCACTAAGCCTTTTATTTCAGATTCCTCAATCATCTCTGCATTGCCAACGACAACAGCTGCTCCTGTCTGTGACAAATTGGCATGTATATCCTGCACAATTGAGTCACCTCCAGTAGTAATTTCCACACCGTTGTCTTCAACTTCAACAAACTTATCATCAGCTGGCTCATCCCCCACCACGCCATTTTCTTTACTCTCTCTCACAACTTCTGTTTCGTCATTGAAAACATCCTCATCCTTAGGCTGCTCTACAACCTCCTTATCATCTACTTCAGCCACCTCCCGGCTAATTTGATCAAAACCATTATCCAAACTCACACCTTTATCAACCATCAAGCCCTTTATTTCAGATTCCTCAATCGTCTCTACATCGCCAACGACAACAGCTGCTCCTGTATGTGACAAATTGGCATGTATATCCTGCACAACTGAGTCACCTCCACTAGTAATTTCCATACCATTCTCTTCAACTTCAACAAACTTATCTACAGCCTCCTTATCATCTACTTCAGCCACCTCCACCGGCTTCTCCACCACAGGGCTTTTCTCCACTGCCGGGGTTTCCTCCACCACCGAGCCTAAACCCTCAACCAATTTCGAATTCTCAACTACGTTATCACCTTCACCACCACTAACACCATTTTCCGTGACCACTTCACCCAAATTTTCACTCTTCCCCATCCCACTATCCCCCCAAGCGACACCGTTAGAACCCCCACCCTCTAAACTCTTCAAATCCCTAACCCCTTCTTCCCTGGTATCCTCCTCCTCGTCGTCGTCATCCACCGAAACCTTGGCAACCGGCCGCAGACTACTCGTCGGATAGAAGAATTCCGACGAGTTAACAAACTTAACACTGGAATCCTCCTCCTCTCCTGCACCACCCCCAACCACTGCGCCTCTCACAAACGCCCTCTCGGAATCAAAATCCTCCTCCCCACTCCCAAACCCCTCCTCAGTCTCCGACGCGCCACCGTCACCACGGCCACCAACCCCGCTAAATTTCTCGTCGTTATCAATTTGGGAAACATGGGTTTTCGATAAATCATCGATATCAGAGTACTGCGAAGAAAAAAAGGAAGAACCTGGTGCGTTTAAGAGGTGCTGAGCCTCCTCCTCGGAAGCAGAAAGCTTGGACTCCATCGGAGGCTGCTGGCGGTGAGGTGGAAGTTGAAGGGTTTTTGGGATTTGGGTTTTGTGGAAATGAAGGGGGGGGAGTTTGGCCGAGGAGATAAGGATTTAGGAGAGGAGGGTTTCGGGACTTCCAAGTTCCTTGTTTGTAGAGAGAGAGAGAGAGAGAGAGGGCACTGGGCGTGGGAGTTCCATCCGATGTTCGCACCACTCCTAAATTTACTAAAATGTCCTTTCTCCCTAGATTTTTCTCTCATTTGTTGCTTTTTTTAATTATTTTTAATGATCATTTGCTGCCGGTTTTTGTTTAGAAATTTGCCACAACGATCATTTTATCTAAAGAAATTTAGTAGTATTTATGTTTATTTGTAAATAAAATATTTTAGTTCGACTCACATGAATAGTGAGAACGTATTATTTTAGCGTTGACTTAATATCTAATTAGTGGTTTACTCACGATCTGAAATAGCCAAATCCCTCTCCTAGCAAAGTATCTCATCCTCTTATAATTGAATATCGTTGTATGAAACAAAAATTGTCATTTGCTGCCAAATTTTGTTTTAGAAATTGGCGGTAATGAACATTTTAATGAAAGAAATTTGGTGTATTCATCTTTACTTTTAAATAAAGATTTTAAGTTCGACTCACATAGATAGTAATAACATATTATATTTTTGTTGAGTTTAATACATAGTTAATGGTTTTCTCATAATCTGACTCGATACCTAGTTAGTACTTTACTCATAATCTGGCCTAGCCAAATCCATCCCCAGTAAAATATGTCACCCTCTTATATTAGAATATCGTTGTATGGAAAGAAAAAAAATCATCATTTGCTGCCATTTTTTTAAAATTGGCCACAATGGTTAATATTTAATTTTGATCAATCTAAATTTAAAGTTGAACTCTGATCATTTTAGTAAATCTTCTTCATATAATATAAGCGTAAATTAGTAATGTCCCATGAATATATTTTTTAATGAAAAAATGATATATCATTTATTTTAGAGTGGTGTTATTCACATCCTCATTTTTACTTCTCAAACACCTTTTGTTAATTTCTAATATTTAATCTTCTTCAATTTATCCGACGGCCAAAAATTGAGGGAAATATGTAGATAGTACCACCCTTATTTTGAAATGTGTCATTTTGCTTTCTATGGTCAAATTTTATCACATTGTTGTTGGTGTTTGCTATTTATGACACTCAATTTGATGAAAAAAAAAATATGAAATTAATGTGTTTTAAAGATTTATTGAGTTCAAAAAATATTGAGTGTTGATCTTGTGAAATATGATGTGGTATTTTTTCTCTTTAGAAATTTTAGGTAATATATGTTTTTGTAATTGCAAAGGTTAAGCAAATGGTTAGCCATTATTATGTGGTATGTAACCATTTTTTACCGTCAGTTGTTCACTCGTACATGTAAGTGTTACACAACATCAACCGCCAAATTTCTCCAAATCTAGTAAGTCTTCAACATCTCCATTTCCAAATCCATCCATCCCCTACCCAAGGGATTGAAAAAATCTATATCGAAAGGTAACAAGTAATTGTCAATTGCGCTTTGTTTGTTTTCATTTGAAAGATAAGGTTTTGGGATGAAATAATAAGATCGGGCGTTTTGTTGTTTCTTGGTCTCTACGTGTTATCATTTGCTCCCTCTTATTCCTCATCTACAAATGGATGGCCCTAACTCTGTGCCTTCTAGATTTAGGGTTTAGATTTATCACACATACGGCACCTTCTACATTTATCCAATGCTTAATTTCTACACTACCAAAGGTCAAGTCATATTAGTCAATAACATATGTAATACGATGTGACGGTATCAGCCAATGACTGATGCCACCAAACATCGACAATCGTATGTGACAAAACGATATTAAAGTGATAATCGTAACGAGAAAATAATCATTATATCAAGCTGAACTCAATGTATTAGAGAACTTTTATCTTCTTTTTTTTTTTCTACGAGCCATGTGAGTTTGATTGGTTTAGGCTACGAGTTGGTGGGCAACGTTGGTTGAGTGCGGACTTATAAAAATAAATAGGCAAGTTGTTAAGCCTGATTGCCCTTCCTCGGCCTAATCTAAGGAACCCATCTTAAGAGTAGGTTCATGAATGTAAATGACAAAGTTCTATGAGTGTGACAATATGGGTGGATGTATGGTTAATATGTCATCGATTTAGGATACATTTATAAATAGATATGCATGTTATAACTTGAACGTGTTTGTTTGTCACACAATGTGACAATATAACGATGTGTTTGTGCAACAAGTTAAATATCGTTTGCTTATGATAGATACTATTAGTTCAATTCAAATGTTCACCTAACTTATTGCTACTAGTACCACTTATAGTTTAGTATACCACCTATAGTTTAGTATACCACTTATAGTTTATTATATTCCTCTCCACTTGTAAGTTGAAAATTTTCAAGTTCGAATCATATGAATGACGAGTTTGATATGCAATCGGTTATTGTTGGTAAATTGTGGATAGAATATTGTAATATAAAGCACAATTATGACTTTGTTAAAAGTGAAATGGACAAAAATTAGGCGAGATTAACTCTTCGACAATAGTTGTGTGCGAGACACTTATCCCTTTCATCAAAAAACTCTCACCCGTCCCTTCTCCATCCTTTTTTCATTAATAAAAATAATGAAAGAAAATAAAAGAGAGAAATACAAGCGGGGGACGAAGTCAAGACCTACAAAGACATAAAATCAACGACAATAGTAAGGTAAAAACAAAATGTCTCAAATATGGACAAGCTCCTATAATCCAAAGCTTACGAATGGTGTTGGAACCCTCATTTGTCCCACATCAGACAGAGGGAGATGAGAAGAGTACTTTAAATAGAATTACACCACTCTAACTAACACCGAGACCTTTTGTGATAAAACCCCACACCTGAGGATTGGGTAGGTGGTAAACTAGGGACATTATCGGTGTTGTTAGAGTGGGCCCTCGACCTGTCGACCTGAAAAATTCCACATGGTATCGAGCCAGGGGACGGGCCCGTATTGCCACATGAATGGGTGGGTCCCCTTTGGCCCCGCACGATGTCCACATAAGCCAAAATTGCCACATGATTGGGTGGGTTCCCGTTTGGCCCCGCACGATAGGTGAGCCCCCATTGGGTCCACGTGGTTGCCGATGTGGATTTCCACGTATGACCCATAAAATGGGGTCTCACGTGCCGGGGAGTGTTGGAATCCTCATTTGTCCCACATCGAACAGAGGGAGAAGAGAAGAGTACTTTAAATAGAATTACACCATTCTAACTAACACCAAGACCTTTTGTGATAAAACCCCACACCTGAGGATTAGGTAGGTGGTAAAGTGAGAATAGTATTGATGTTGTTAGAGTGGGCCCTTGGCCCGTCGACCTGAAAAATTCCACAAATTGAACCAGAAAATAGATGCAAGAAAGGATTACAGAAAAACTTGTAATAACCAAATAACGATTCAGAACCGCTAAATCCTTAAGCTCTAATTCAGAAAGCAAGCTCGCACAAACACAATTATGACTTATTTGTTGTTTGAGCTACACTTACTCCAATTGCACATCGTATGTAACTTAATACAAGCTAACTCATTAGGTCCATTTCATAAACATTTGGTTTTATAATTTTTGGATTTCATTCTTGTGTTAGAGATGGAGGGGAAGTACATGAGAAAAACGAGGAACATACGATAACGAAGAGTAAGATTCGACTTAATCTCACTCTCACTTTGTTCAGTCGTATTTTGTTTTCATTAATCCTTTTTCCTATTTACTCTTTTGCAAAATGACAGTCAAAGGAGTCTTCATCTCACTTCACAACATAGTTCGATTCTCTCCGATGCTAGAAAAAGCTTGAAAATGGAGAGTACGATTCGATGTGGATGCAAATAGCAATTAGATATTTGGTGAGGCACATGAGATTGGCTTTTGCCAATGATTAAAGCTAGTCACCAGAAACAAAAACCTATGTCCATGATCAAATCTGCGTGATTCCTTGCCCACTTTCTAAGGTCCTAGTCGTTGGTCTTTTTCAAACATTCCCCTAAGAAGTATTACCAACCACATATTCAATTAACCTAATCCTTTCCCTAATCCATAACGTTTTCAATTGTTGGGGACTCAACGGATCGACGACTCACTAAGAGACTTTTAGTGTGCCCAGAATATAGATTGGAACACTATATGTCATTCTATAATAGAGGAACACTCTAATTGTGTAATGATATGTACTATTTGGCCCTGTGTTTCGGGCACACTGAAAAACCTTTCATACTCATAAATATATAATTCATAAAATAATAAGTATATCAAATGTGGATTGCTATTTAAAATGTGCTACAACATGGAAACTGGAATCAACAAATCTTGAGCGACTGCTATGCTCTTCCATAATCCCGTCAACATCTTGAATAATACGCATGGAACTCTACTTGGCTCTTTACAGATAATGAGTCCTCCATCAGTCACTGTAAGTTTCAATTCGATACTCATGAACAAGTAGCCTAACATACGAGGAGACAAGAACTTATAAATGTACCAAATCCAAGTTGCAAAGTGCACATATATTTTAATAGAGATTCATGAAATCATGTGACCTTTTGCACTAGTTGCATGCAGTTGGTATGAAAAGAAAAGCCAAGTTGCATGCATCCTCATAGAACACCCTCGTCCCTCTAAAACCCACTAGCCAAACCAAATAAAACAAACACTAAAAAATTAAATGGGAAGGTTCTCCGAATCATGTACAACGTCGTTGATCTGTGGAAAATTCATGAAGTTGGTCGATCATTTCAATAGGTTGGTGATTGGTTTGGCATATTGGATTGTACGTGGTGGAGCCAGTTGAATGCACGTAACTTATCACTTTAGGGATTTTTTATGGTAGGAATTTTACGGGTCTTGGGACTGGTTTGGTATTGAGGTGCTTTATAAAAAGTATGTATAAAAAAAAAAAAGCTGAATTTAAAAAAATATTTGGTAAACACTTAAAAACAATTTATTTTCACAATTTTGGATGAAAAAAGCTGAAAACGTGAAGCAACAAAAAATGAGCTTATTCTCATATCACAGCAGAATCAATTTTTTTCAAAGTACAGCAATACCAAACCAGCATGTGTTGAACTGCATGCGATCTTGTCGACCTAAACTACAACTTGGCAAGTACAAAACTAGTTCAATTTGGCATCAACAAAACACAAAACATTTTAGTGTGTTTGAAACATGAGTACATACATTATATGTCATTATACGAGTAGAGAGATTCTCATGCAAATTGTTATGGAAATTTCATTAATACATAATCCTCAAATTTCAAATGCAAATCTCCAACTCCAAAAAGCCGATATATATCTTGAATATATACTACGAAACGTTTCGAAATCCAGAGTCAGAAACTCTCTTGGCCTCTCTCTCTCTCTCTCTCTCTCTCTCTCTAACTAGTTAAGGTAAGCTCTCTCTTTAGCTAGTTAAGTTAAGCTCTCTCTTTAGCTAGTTAAGTTAAGCATTCCAAATACAAATAAAATTCCAAACAGTATAAACCAGAACCAAACACACAAGGGCTCTTCCTACTTCCTCCACCGCTTCAGTATTTTCTCCCATTTGTCCTCCTTTCTCTCTCTACTCTCTCTCTAAAACCATATAAAACCAGGGAGAGAGAATTGGAAAGTAAACAAATACAAAAGCTCAATTTTTATTTCTGATAACAATAATCTCCTTCAATCAATCATTCTTCTTCTTTTCTCTACCTTGTTTGGATCAGAGGCGAAGACGCAACTGCAGCTCTAACGAAAAGCGCCAACTTCACCATGGTTGAAACCAGGCGCAGCTCCTCTTCCAAACGCGCCTTATCCGCCTCCCCCCCTCCCAACCCCAAGCGCTCAAAGGTTCGGTCTTTTCCAATTCAATTCGTTTTTGCAGAAAAGGGCTTTCTGGGGGTATTTGAATTTTATGTTGCATGTGCGATTTTGGGTTGAAAGATTTGATTTTTTTTGTTCTTTTGGGAATTTCCCAATTGCTTGATTGATCGGTTAATGTTGAAACCCTAGGCGTCTGATGCTTCATCGTCGAACAACGGAGTTAGGAGCGGGCCGCCGGCGGAGCCTTTGGGTCCGATTAAGGAATCTGGGTCTCAACCTCCGGAACTTGAGCTCCGATCCTCTGATCCGCCGACTATCGATTCGTTGAAGGCAATTAACGGCCCTGATGCCACTGCTCTGGAAAGATCCCCCGATGATGTTGCGGAAGGCGAGGCCTTGGTTTCACCGCAGCCTTTGGGTACAATCTTTGCTCTCTCCCTCTTTGCATGTCTTTTTTTTTTTTTTTTGTAATTGTATATGGGTTTTCATTGCGTGGATACGTGGATTTAGGGTTTGAATTTTTGTTTGTGGTAGGGTTTTGGTTTGATTTTGAATTTCGGTTGTTGGGGTTTCTTAGGGGAAACTGCAGTCCGTGCCGGTTTGAAGCGGGCCAAGAAGCTTCCGAAGAAGAATGCAAAATTGAATTCGAAATCTGCTTGGGGAATGCTTATTTCGCAGTTCTCAAAGGTGTATTTTGTTGCTTATGTTTTCTCCTCAATGCCATTTGTGATCATTGTTTTCTTAGGAAAGATCCGCGAAACAAAATTTGTTGGTTATTTTAAATATACAAGTCGTAGAAGATATAAAATTTGATTACGTTTTGCCTGATGCTTTTTGTTTGGCTAAAAGAGATGACTTTATCACATTCATATATCTAGGTAATGATAGCAATCAATAAAGATATCTTATTTGGCGTATTCCTTTCAATTAGTTGGACAGGTCTGTCGATTCTTTGCTAGTGTTAGGTTTTGTTAAATGCAGTACAATGTGATGCAGAGTAATTGGGTGAGTGGGCAAATTTTTCTCAAGAGTGATGAAATGATGGATTAAATTATCCTAGGAGAGAACAGTGTTTAGAGTGGCTTGTAATTGATGACGACCAAGAATTTGTAATTCTTTGAGTACTATGCCTCTTGTCAACACATACAAGCAGTCATGTTGCGTACATCAGTCTTCACAACAGAAATCCGGTTGTGGTATCAGCTGTTAGGGTAGATATGGATGGTTCAAGATTTCTCTCTTATTCTTCCTTAAATCATATTTGAGCTTAGATATTTCTCTTTTAAACTTTTGTACACGTAGACGAAGGCAGTTTAGTATTCCTACGTCCAATATGAAGTAGGAAAGAATATGAAGTACCAGTCTCCTTTCTTCAATATTGTACATCGCCTTTTCATGCCTTCAAGGTGGACCATAGTACTCTGTAGTGGTTATTTATTAGGTAATTGTCTACTTGTGAGGATTTAGAGTGGCTTGTAATTGTATGACGACCAAGAATTTGTAATTCTTTGAGTACTATATATGCCTTCGTCAACATATTCAAGCAGTCATATTGCGTCCATCAGTCTTCACAAAGTAATCCGGTTGTCATATTAGCTGTTAGGGTAGATATGGATGGTTCAAGATTTCTCTATTATTCTTCCCTACTACATATTTGGGCTTAGATATTCTCTTGTATACTTTTGTACACGAAGACGAAGGCAGTTTGGTATTCCTACTTTTAATATGAAGTAGGAAAGAATATGAAGAACCAGTCTCCCTTTTTTCAATATCGTACATCGCCTTTTCATGCCTTCAAGGTGGACCAGAGTACTCTTCAGTGGTTCCTTATAGGTAATTGTCTACTCGTGAGGATTTAGAGCGGCTTGTAATTGTTTGACGACCAAGAATTTGTAATTCTTTGAGTACTATGCCTCCGTCAACACATATAAGCAGTCATATTGCGTGCATCAGTCTTTACAATAGAAATCTGGTTGTCATATCAGCTGTTAGGGTAGATACGAATGGTTCACGATCTCTCTCATATTCTTCCCTACTTCATATTTGAGCTTAGATATATCTCTTGTTTACTTTTGTACACGAAGGCAGTTTAGTATGCCTACGTTCAATATGAAGTGGGCAAGAATATGAAGTACCAGTCTCCCTCTTCAATATCAGACATCGCCCTTTCATGCCTTCAAGGTGGACCATAGCACTCTTCAGTGGTTACTTATAGGTAATTGTCTACTTGTGAGGATTTAGAGTGGCTTGTAATTGTCTGACAACCAAGAATTTGCAATTCTTTGAGTACTATGCTTCCGTCAACACATACTAGCAGTCGTATTGTGTCCATCAGTCTTCACGATAGAAATTCAGTTGTCATTTCAGCTGTTAGGGTAGATATGGATGGTTCAAGATTTCTCTCTTGTTCTTCCCTACTTCATATTTGTGCTTGGATATTTCTCTTTTGTACTTTTGTACACGAAGACGAAGGAAATTTAGTATTTCTACGTTCCATATGAAGTAGGAACTAGGAAAGAATATAAAGTACCAGTCTCCCTTCTTCAATATCATACATCACCTTTTCATGCCTTTAAGGTGGACCATAGCACTGTTCAGTGGTTCCTCATAGGTAATTGTCTAGTTGTGAGGATCTCAATAGCATTGTTGTTGAAGTGCATTCAATACAAATAGCTAATGATTATATTGGAATATTGAGGGAATGTCTTATGATCTTTGTCTTTTTGGTTTTTCAGTAGCTTTTTACCTTGTTACTGGTAAAGGAACAATGCATGGGAGGAAAGAGGGAGAAGGGTGAATGGGGATGTTGTGAGGGAGAAGGAAAATTGAAAGAGAATGCACCATTCAATATACATGTTCTCCACCTCCTTTCTACCACCCTTAGTCATCCCTTATTGCTCCCATATCTTTCATCTCTATATCTATACCTTTTGACTATTAGAAAAACATCATATATAATAGCTTGGTGCCAAAGAAGTGTTTCTCTTGTGTTTTCAGCGGCTCATTGTGTGCTTTAAATGTTATAAAGTAACAGGTTGCTGATATCTTTCTTTTGTTTATAGTGAGGAATGATTCTTACTCGGTCAAGATGTCCTATTGTAATTTTGATCTAATTATATGTTTGTTTCTAATGCCTTTTCCAGAATCCGCACCAATTCATTTGTGAGACTGTTTTCACTGTCGGTCAAAGTTGTGAGTGCCATTTATGTCTTAAGGACCCATCCATTAGTACTACTTTGTGTAAGCTGAAACATGTTAAGGTATTGTCATTAATATAGCTTCTACATAAATCTTGACTCGTTATATTTTTGAACCCCAGGTTTGTGAAAAAAAACTGCTCGACTGATATTATTTCTTTTCAAATAATTTGTTTTTGAATAGCGTGACGGTTCGTCCGCTGCAGAACTAGAGATTATATGCGGTAAGGGTGATGTTCAGGTGAATGAGAAGACTTATCAAAAGGACACGAAGGTGATTCTTAACGGAGGCGATGAGGTTGTATTCGGCTCGTCTGGAAAACATGCATATGTATCCTTTTCGCTGCAGTATCATCTAAAGTATAGTAATTATGACATGTAATGTTGTCTTTTAGGGTTCCACCCTTCCCTTAACCTAATGCAGTGTCTTGTTGTATTGTTCAATTGATTCCTTAGCCTTGAATCAGATTTTCCAGCAGCTGACCAATGACCATAGTATAGCTACTCAGGGCATACCTTCAATTAGCATTTTAGAAACCCAGAATGCTCCAGTTAATGGGATGCATATGGAGGCAAGATCAGGGGACCCCTCTGCTGTTGATGGGGCTTCAATATTAGCGTCGATGTCAAATGTGCCAAATGACTTGTCACTACTTTCAGAACCTGCTAAAGCTGGCGACGATCTGCAACAAGATGCAGAGATGCCTTCTCTTACTTCTGCCTGTCGAGATTCAGATGATCGTACTCCAGACATTGAGATGAAGGAGACTACTAATATTAATGATCGAGTTTCAGGTGATAAAAATATTGTTCAGTACCCTGACACTACGAATGAAAACCCCAATCTTGATAGTGTTGCATTGGATATGGATACTGAAACCCAGAAGGCCTCTGGGGCAACTTATCAACTAAGACCACTCTTCCGAATGTTTACCGGTTCTTCTAGTGCCAATTTCGACTTAACTGGCAGCATTTCTAAGATACTTGATGAGCAAAGGGAAATAAGAGAACTTCTTCACAATTTTGATCCTCCAATGTTGATATCAACTAGGCGACAAGCATTTAAAGAAAAACTGCAACATGGAATTCTACGTCCTGATGATATTGATGTCTCATTCGAAAGTTTTCCATATTACCTAAGGTGCAGCAATTTGCCTTTTTTTTTATTATTGTGGATTAGATCATCATATGATACTGAACTAGCTTCCCTTATTGTGATTTGTCCATATGTAGTTGGACTCTTATTGGTAAATTCTGCGCTCAGACCTTTCCTCATTTTGCATTTTTACAGTGAAACAACAAAGAAGGTTTTGATTGCATCCACCCACCCGAATTTGAGGTGTAGCAAGTTTGGAAAATATTTTTCATCACTACCTACTGGGAGCCCGCGCATATTATTATCTGGTCCAGCAGGTACTTCTGCCATTTTAATTTCTACACATAGGCTTGTAATTTTGTGGTTTGTGATGCTTGTAATTCTGTGGTTGATGATGCTTGTAAATTCTGAAATTTTATATTTTCTTTTTCTTTCTTAGTTAATTCATTATGTTTTTATTTTAATAATTCTTTTGTAGGTTCTGAGATATATCAGGAAACCTTGGCAAAGGCACTTGCGAAACATTTTGGTGCTAGATTACTAATTGTAGATTCTCTTCTCCTGCCTGGTGTATGTTCCTTCATGTCCCTTTTTTAACTAGAATCTTCTTTGCTTACAAGCATATCTTCTCCTTCTGTTGTTGTTGATCTACTTTTTCTAGCAGTTTTCTTCGTCATTTCAGGAATTCAAGTTTAGAATTGTGGATTTTTCTTTTAAATATTTCTTGAAATATACTTCTTAATAGGTTGAGGCACCACCGCCCAAGGATTCTGATTCTGTTAAAGAAGTACCAAGGCTTGAAAGAGTGTCCACATTTGCGAAACGAGCAGCTCATGCTGCTGGATTCAAGCACAAGAAACCGACCTCTAGTGTTGAGGCTGAAATTACTGGCGGATCCACTGTGAGTTCTCAGGCACTGCCAAAGCAGGAGACTTCTACTGCATCATCCAGAGTCAATACTTTTAAACAAGGCATGATATTGTTTCTTAGAATGTCGAACATACAGTGGATTTCTTATTGGTTTATTGATCTAGAATTGTAACTTAACACTATCTGTCTTTGAGGTGCTAACGCTTATCCATCTATGCAGGTGACAGGGTCAAATTTGTGGGTGCCATATCTTCTGGTCCTCAACCGCTGCAGAGTTGTCCCCTTCTAAGGTATTCGATTTGTATGATGGTATAACATGTACATTTCTGAGTAAATTTGATATTCGTAAGTTGCATTTGTACGTGCCATTATCTGAATTAAGCAGACGGTTTGGTGCCTCAATGTTTGGCATGGCATCTCTTTGTAACTTCCATCTTTTCTCTTCCTGTTATTTCATCTTTACTTATTATGTAACTTCAGGATTTATTACTTATTATGTAAGTTGATAGAAACGATGCTGGTGGACCAAACAGTTAAAAATATTCTTCCTTGTCAAGTAATTACGAGCTGCCAAAGGCACTGGATGTGTGATAAGTTGGTACATATGAAATTGAGTCAGCTCCCATGCGAGTTTGTGGCAAGTTTTCATAGCAGTCCTTGTTCCAATAGTCCTTTAACAGTTGGTTTACTTGTATTTATAAAAGCGCGTCTTGCACAGAACTCCTTGCGCTTCAGAATTTAAATTTGTTGGATGAACGATTTCTTTCTTTTATTTGGAAATTTTTACAAATTCCTTTAATATGATTGCCACTATATAAACTTTTTATGTGAGTTTGAAAGGGAAGAGGAAAAAATTGTGCATGGGAAAACAACAGTTACCATAATCATGCTATATGAATCTCATGGACCATTGATCAAAAAGTGATTTTGGTTCTAAATTTTGCAGGGGACCATCATATGGTTGTCGAGGCAAAGTTGTTCTTGCTTTTGAAGAAAATGGGGCCTCAAAAATTGGTGTTAGATTTGATAAATCAATACCAGATGGCAATGATCTTGGTGGTCTTTGTGAAGAAGATCACGGCTTCTTTTGTTCTGGTAATTTCTGAAATCATGTTTTCTTCCCCATTAGTGCATGATTTTGCTTTATTTTACGTTTTGTATTCTTGTTAATAATTAATTTTTACTATGCAGCTAGTCATTTACTTCCCTTGGATGTTTCTGGAGGTGATGATATTGACAAGCTTGC
Organism: Pyrus x bretschneideri; assembly: GCF_019419815.1. Taxonomy (NCBI): domain Eukaryota; kingdom Viridiplantae; phylum Streptophyta; class Magnoliopsida; order Rosales; family Rosaceae; genus Pyrus; species Pyrus x bretschneideri. Next base: position 5,347,231 of record NW_025999557.1, read on the forward strand.
AATCGGTGAACTTCTTGAGGTACTCATCTCCTTTACACTAACAAGAGCTCCCTTTACTGTACCAATATAGTTGCTGTTAATTTGGTATTAATATCTGCACCAATGTTGTGCAGGTGGCAACCAATGAGAGTAAAAGTCTTCCTTTGATAATGTTTTTGAAAGATATAGAAAAGGTTATGGCAGGTAACCCAGATGCATATAGTGTCTTGAAGAGTAAGCTTTCAAACTTGCCAGAAAATGTTGTTGTGATCGGCTCTCATACCCAGTTGGACAATCGCAAGGAGAAGGTAAGAGGCTGAGGATTTTATCAGTTAGCTGATTTTGAACTTAGTGTTGTAGTTTGACATTAACACACTGTTTTTATGTTTTGCAGTCCCATCCTGGTAGCCTTTTGTTTACAAAGTTCGGCTTAAACCAAACAGCTTTGCTTGATCTTGCTTTTCCAGTATGTGAATTTCCATTATCTTTTCCATTTTATTTTTCTTGGTGGCATGTAATGCTAATACAAGTTTTAACCACTCATATCAGCATCTGTAATCATGCTTATTCTGATTTAGATTTGTAGATCTTGACAACTGTGCAAAGTGCATTACTTTCTTTGCCTTTGATGAGTGAGAGCATGTCTTGAGTTTTTACTCTAACTAAATTCTTATCTGATTAATTTAATTTTTAATTCACTTTCTGTTTGATTTACATTCAACTCTCTCTCTCTCTTTCTCTTGCAAATGTACACAAATTCCTCAAGGTCAATTGAAACAGTCTGATGAGGGGGCTTTGTTCACATTGAAATATAAAATTCAACAATACTTTGCCCTCTTTTTCATAGACGATGATACTTTTCTTCTGAAAAACCAAGATGACACATTTATTGGTGGTGTTCAGGATAACCCTGGTGGTAGACTGCATGATAGGAGCAAAGAAACTCCTAAAACTATGAAGCAACTTCAACTCTCTCGGATTTTCCCCAACAAAGTGACCATACAGCTGCCCCTGGTAGTCAGCCTTTTTTCTTATATGGTCATTGTGCTACTTGTTATTGCTTGCATGAGGTAATATTTGTCGGCTATCCTGCCAGGATGAGGCTTTACTTTCGGACTGGAAGCAGCAGTTGGAACGTGATGTTGAAACTTTGAAATCGCAGTCTAATATTGTTACCATTCGCTCAGTAAGTACATGTGATCACATCTTCTTTTTGTTCCTATTGTTCTTTCCCTTAAATACGTCTCTCATGTATACTGTTCTTACACCTTCTTGCGCACTTATTGAAACACAAGGATGTGAAGATTGTGCACAAGTGCTTGCTAATGCTAACCGTGATTCATTTCTCTGTTGACATATTTTTAGTTAGCAGTTTAGTGGCTAATGTAGTGTGTTTAGTGCTTTCAATGCTATTCCTGTATATTTTCATAAGGCTGATGCTTTCAGGTTCTTAACCGAGTTTCTGTGGATTGCCCTGACCTTGAAAGTCTGTGCATTAAAGATCTAGCGCTTACAACTGAAAGTGCGTTTTCTTGAACTCAAATTTTGTAGTGCAGAACATTTTGCGGGGAACATTGACTTTAATATTCACTTATGCGATTCATTGTATAATCTTTTCTACAACAGGTGTTGATAAAGTAGTAGGCTGGGCTGTTAGTCACCATCTTATGCATTGTTCAGGCGCTTTAGTTAAAGATGACAAACTTGTTATTTCTACTGAAAGGTTGTACAATTTCTTAGGACAGTGTAGTTTAAATATACCGTCTATTCTGCTTTCTTATCATATTTTTTATGGTTCTATGCTACAGTCTTAGGGATGGACTAAACATTCTACAAGGCATTCAAAACGAAAACAAGAGCATAAAGAAATCACTTAAGGTAAGTTGATATTCTGGGGAAGTACCACAAATGCCTTGCTTCCGGCTTTCTGAAGATGAAGTGTAAATTAGATTTTCTATAATCAGGAAAGTAAGTGTATATTGTGTTGGATTTAACTCCATGATATTTCAGGATGTGGTTACTGGAAATGAATTTGAGAAAAAACTTCTTGCTGATGTTATTCCACCGAGCGATATTGGGGTTACTTTTGATGACATCGGGGCCTTGGAAAATGTGAAGGACACCCTAAAGGAGTTGGTGATGCTTCCTCTTCAGAGGCCTGAATTATTTAGCAAGGGACAGTTGACTAAGGTAGAAACATGGCACACTTTTCATTTTTCCCCTTTGGAAAGTGAAACAGTTCTATGTTGGTGCTTCTTTTCTTTCATGTTTCTTATCTGATTATTGTTACTTATTCTACAGCCTTGTAAAGGAATCTTGCTATTTGGTCCTCCGGGTACTGGAAAGACTATGCTTGCAAAGGCTGTTGCAACTGAAGCTGGTGCAAACTTTATTAACATATCAATGTCAAGTATTACATCAAAGGTATTTTTGCATTTTATCGTGGTTGTTGGAACTTGGATAAACATTTTGTGACAACTATTGAATCCACATGACCCCTTCAACTTTTGTTGCAGTGGTTTGGGGAAGGAGAGAAGTATGTTAAAGCGGTGTTCTCCTTAGCTAGTAAAATTGCCCCTAGTGTTGTTTTTGTTGATGAGGTTGGTTCATTACATTATATATATTTGCGCTGTCCAGGGAACCTTTCTCTTTAGTTTTCTCGTTTGGAAAATGTGAGTTATACGAAGAGTTATTAAACTACAGCAGTGTAGGCCACTAGTGGATGGCACGGCTATGCAAGATACCATGTCAGTTTATGAGCGTTTATAGAATCCTTTTGTTCGTCTTGTTTCACTCAATTTTATTCCCTTCCAATTTGATTTTGTTATGGCTACCATCATAGGTTGACAGCATGTTAGGCAGACGTGAAAATCCTGGGGAACATGAGGTTATGCGTAAAATGAAAAATGAGTTCATGGTTAACTGGGATGGTCTGCGTACAAAGGATAAAGAACGTGTATTGGTACTTGCTGCTACTAATAGGCCTTTTGACCTTGACGAGGCTGTTATTAGGAGGCTTCCGAGGAGGTAAAATCGCATGTTTGCCTGTTCTGCTGCTACTGCATCTGTTATATGTCAACGCAAGTATATTGACTTCCTGCGTACAAAATTGATTCTATGTGCAGATTGATGGTGAACTTGCCAGATGCCCAGAACAGAGAAAAAATACTGAGAGTTGTATTGGCCAAAGAAGATTTGGAACCTGACGTTGATTTGGAAGCAGTTGCAAATATGACAGATGGGTATTCGGGAAGTGACTTAAAGGTTGCCTACTAATTTTTATGAAACCCATCTAAGCTTTTTACATACGTAGTTTTATTTTTGTCGGTTATATTCTATGTAGTTTTATTTTCTTGTATATAATGGACTGTCCCGATTTTTGTTGTGGTTGCAGAATCTCTGTGTTGCTGCAGCTCACCTCCCCATTAGGGAAATTTTAGAGAAAGAGAAAAAGGTTGGTTTTCTGTACAGTATAACAAAAATACAAAGCCCTTGTTGATTTATGAACTTGAATTGGTGTGGTTGGTTACTGCAACTAAGTAGTTCTTTCTCCACGTATCGCAGGAGAGAATTTTAGCTTTGGCGGAGAACAGACCTGTACCGGAGTTATACTGCAGTACCGACATTCGTCCCTTGAAGATGGAGGACTTCAAACATGCGCATGAGCAGGTACGTTGTGACCTAATAATACAATACGGGGTTTTGGCTTCTTGTAGTATTCTACGGTGGTCGGAAGTGTTCAGTTGTGTTCGGGATCATTGGCTGCCTAATATTGAATTCAATGCAGGTGTGTGCAAGTGTGTCATCGGAGTCGACAAATATGAGTGAGCTCCTCCAATGGAATGACCTATATGGCGAAGGCGGATCAAGAAAGAAGACGTCTCTCAGCTATTTTATGTAGAATAGGTATTTTTTTCGGTGTATAGAATTTGGTTTTGTTGATTCTTCTTTATCGAGCTTATAAGGCGTGGCAAGATATCCATGGAAATCCTGTCGAAGGTCGCGCCCCCATTTGTACGATATATAGGTTTTTTTTTCCTTCTATATTCGCCTTTTATTCGATTTATATTTAACACCTCTGTTAGGAATGTCGTTCCCAGTTCATATGCAGTTATCTAACTTAGCCTTTTCTCTTTGTTGTGGGTCCTTTTTTGCCTGTAAATGCTAGTCGATAAATGAAAGACGTATTACAATTTTCTAATGTTTGCTTATTTGTGTCGATCAGCATATGAAAGTGTGATGATATTGGGATTGTTTGTAAAGGTACGATAGAAAGGATGCAGGGTCGTGTTATATTAGAAGTATGCCTGATAATTTCTTGACTTATTAAACCGACACCAAACGATACAAAAATAACAAGTTTTGAGTTGATCCGTTAACGAGTCACATTGTTATGGATCACTTGTTAAGAATCCGATATATTTTTTTTTTTTATGAACTAATGAAAATAGAAAATTTTCAACTAGTTTATCAACCATCTGAGCAAAAATTATGACTATAAGGCACGTTAGATGAATGAGTACATTTTAAAGATACAAGTAAAAAAGTAGTATGAAAAACTACGAGGCATGATTTGCACCATTTTACCATTGAAGGCCAATTTATCGACATCCTCTGAAAACGTATAACCGCCTGCTTCCTCCTCCCACGACTCTCACTCATCCCCTTCAAATTTAAATGTGAATGCAAATGCACGTAGACTGATGTAGAGGTTAACTATAGAGTAGAAACTCTTGTATACATATTGGCATGGGCAAAGCTACATAGGAGCAATGGTTCCACCTCTCTGGTCCCATCGGAAAAGCAGCGTAGGGTTATAAGTTTTTTTTCTGAAAATTCTTAGACGGAACGATGCAGTTTCGATCGATTGAGTTAAAAATAATAATAATGTGATTGTAGTGGGGACCACTGGTCCTCCTGTTTCCTCTTCACACTCATACCCTGTCCTTTTTAAGAGAGCAGCAAAGTATGCCCCAAAAAACTCACAATTCACAAATATACCCTCTAGTTCTGACTTGTTAAATTATATATTGGCAATGTATTTAATTTTGTATATATGAATATAAATTTTAGTCTACAATCACCTAATGTAGATTAATAGTTAGCACATAATTCAATCTCTTATTTATATGTAAATATTAGATAATTGGTAGTGTTCATTTTGATCGTTTTCAAAGTAGTGTTCATTTTGATCTTTTCAAATGAGTAAAAAAAAATGAAAGACGTATAGATTTGGAGTTTACCTTAAAAATTTAGGTTAACTATAATTTACACACGTCACGTTTGAAATGGTTTTTAAAATGGACCACGAAGTTTTAAAATTCTCATAACGCATCATAAGATATATTATAAGTGTATTAATTTTTATCTTCGGCCTAATTGTACCATAATTTATTAAATTGATGACATTGTGAGCTTGATACCCTTATATGAGGTAGCTTGTAAACTATATTTGCACCGGATTGACTAAAAAAAAATCGATTTTGATGAAGATTTAACGAAACCGAAGGATGATTGGCGTCAAAAATGTGTTTTTTTGGACGACTAGTCAAAAGAAGAAAAAAAAGCATTTCGAATGGACGAATTTGCGACGACGAACGGCAAACTTTTTTCCTCGAAAAGTTTTTCCGACGGCTTAATACCTTTTCCTACAACATTTTACCCTTGCTAATAACATTTCATTATGCAATGAATGAGCACATTATGGAATGTTTTCATGACACGAAACCTCACCGGCAATAATTTTTACCCACTCAAATTTTGCCCCTCATCTCAATAATTCCTAGCTTCACCACTATATTGGTATGGGTGGTTTGGGTCGGATAATCACAAAATCATTCAATGTAACAATTCCTAATGTCCCAAAGAGTTGGGTGATATCTCTTTAAATATTTGCCATTGATGGGGTGTTTTTGGAGATTCCCTTCTAGGTCTGTTAAGTGGTATACATGTGATCTTTTCTAGCTTCCTTGTCATCTTAATGATGGGAGTTGAAGCTTTTTCATCTGTCTTGAATCTTCTCTCCGAACGATGATCTTCAAATTAAGATTTAACTTAAAAAGTAGGATAATTATTTTAACAATATTTGACCAAAATTAAAAAGAGATGTGTTGGACTCTTCGAAATGGACTTCTCCAATCAGCTTGATGACAGATTGAAACTTGTGAGAGTTGATGATCTTGAAAAGTGAGGTCAAAGTACATATCTTGTTCACTTTGTTTGGCTCGGCCTTGGTTTGAACTCCTCCCTTTTGTCTCCGACCCAACGATATATATTTAGGAGATCGAAAATTTGGTGCCAAGTCGTGTGATAATAATAAGATAAGAGTATTAGTAATAAATATCGAATTCGTCGTTCATTTGTAATAATTCACTTACACATGAAGATATAGTACTGCTCGAAGCCCGATTCATTTTCTGTGAGCGGAGGCCGACTTGTTTTGTGTGCCATGGTCTGCCTCATTCTGCCTGAGCTAAGTCCTCTTCGTTTTGCATGCGTTGAGCTTGCTTAACACTCATGTTTTTTGACAAAAATGCAAATTTTTTTTTTTCGAAAAATATTTTTCCTAAGTATTAAGTTAAACTTTTTAAGGAATTTGAAAGCAATTTTATGACTTATTGAACAAAAAATGTATATTTAGTAGAACACTTGAGTCGAGAACTAAAAAGATAAGCCAAAAACATAGTAGTGAGTCCTATAACATTGTCAAATGGGGTTCGACACTCTAGAATCTCAATGGAAAGCGTCAACTTAATTTTCAAAACTTCACAGTGATGCGAAGGTGAAAATAAATAGATTGAATGGTGATTTATGTATGAATTTGCAAAATCGACTAAAAATCGTGAGTAACACCTACGTTTTTTTTTGTAAAAATGCAATTTTTTTATTTTGTCCAAATATTTTCTGTGAGCATTAAGGCAATCTATATAATGTATTTGGAAGCGGATTTAAGATTTATTGAGCAATAAGTGTATATTTAATAGAATATTTAAGCCGAAAAGTAAAAAAAAAAAAAGTGAACAACATAAAGATGTTAAAATGTATATTTTATTTATTTTTTTAATTTTTTAATTTATAAAATTATAGATGTTAAATCACTTGTAGGTGAGGCTTAAAATAAAAATAGCAAAATTTTGTTTTGTTAAATAGTATTTCACCTTCTTTTGGTTCACAATGAGAGTTCTATTAATATGTAGTTTAGATTTTGATAAAAGAAAAATTGGGTTCAAATATCGTTAAATTTAGGTCTTAAATGGTTGATTACAATGTTCAAATACAAATTATAATAAATTTTGCACGGAAAAATATATTTTGAAGGGCATGAATATGATAGTTTGTTGTAGTGGTAAAAGAAATATAAGAAAAATGTACAAAAACGATTGAAATTCTTGGGGTGGTAGAAAGTCACGCCTAGTTTCTGGCACCCCAGGAATTTCAATGATGCTTGTTAATTTTTCTTTCAGTTCTCTTACCACTACGACAAATTATCACATTCATGTTCTTCAAAATATATTTTTCCGTGCATGGAGCTTGACTCATTTTCTAAGCACCTAGGAGTTCGCTTCATTCTGTGTGCGCAGAGCCCACCTCGTCTTGTGTGCATGGGTTTGCCTCGTTCTGCATGTGAGGTGTCTGCATCGTTTTGTGTGTCAAAAGCCCGTCCCTTTTTTTGTCCATAGAGTCTGCATCGTTTTGACATGCACAGATCTAACCTCGTTTTTCATTGCAGGACTGGCCTAGATTTGTGAGACGTATCCCTCCTCGTTTCTCATGCGCAAAGCTCGCCTCGATTTGCATGCCAGGAAACCTGCTCTGTTTTCTTGAGCACATCTCGCCTTGTTTTGCGTGCCAATATTCACCTCGTTCTGCGTGTGTCGGGCCTACCTAACATCCTGCTTTTTGACAAAAATGCAAATTTTTTTTTTCGTAAAATATTTTTCCTGAGCATTAAGTTAAACATTTTAAGGAATTTGAAAGCAGTTTTACGGCTTATTGAGCGACAAATGTATATTAGTAGAACATTTGAGCCGAGAACTAAAAAAATAAGTGAAAAACATAGTAGTGAGTTCCAGAACATTGTCAAATGGGGACTCATCTCAACGGAAAGCCTCGCCTTAATTTCCGAAACTTCACAGTGCGGCGAATGTCAAAATAAATTGATTGAACGGTGATTTATGTATGAATTTGCAAAACCAACTGAAAACCATTAGTGTTAATCCACGTTTTCCAAATATTTTCCGTAAGCATTAAAGAAATCTTTATAATGTATTTAGAAGCGGATTTACGATTTATCGAGCAACAAGTGGATATGTAGTAAAATATTTAAGCCAAAAAGTGAAAAAAAAAAATAAGTGAACAACATAGAGATGTTAAAATGTGCGTGTGTGTATATAGATATTAGAGATGTTAAAATCACCTGTAGGTGAGGCTTAAACAAAAAATAGCAAAAATTTGTTTTGTTAAATGGTATTTCACCCTCTTTTGGTTGATAAAGAGGATTCTACTAATATGTAGTTTAGATTTTGGTAAAAGAAAAAAATTAACAAAATGAAAATTCAAGTTCAAATATTATTAAATTGAGGTCTTAAAAGGTTGATTACAGGTGTTTAAATACAAATTATAATAGATTTTGCACGGAAAAATATATTTTGAAGGGCTTGAATATGATAGTTTGTCGTAATGGTAAAAGAAATAAAAGAAAATAATGCAAAAATGATTGAAATTCTTGGGGTAGCAGAAAGTCATGTGACTTTCTGGCACCCCAGGAACTTCAATCATGTTTGTTAATTTTTCTCTTACCACTACGACAAACTATCACAAGTGTTTATATACGAATTATAATGGATTTTGCACGGAAAAGTATATTTTGAAGGCCATGAATATGATAGTTTGTTGTAGTGGTAAGAGAAATAAAAGAAAAATTTACAAAATGATTGAAATGCTTGGGGTGCCAGAAAGTCACTTCAAAATATATTTTTCAGCGTGTGGAGCCCGACTTGTTTTGTAAGCACCCGAGAGTTCACCTCATTCTGCGTGCATGGAACCCACCTCGTCTTGTGTGCCTGGGTTCGTCTCGTTCTACATTTTGCGTATCAGAAGCCCATCCCCTTTTTTATCCACGGAGCATGCACCGGGTTGGGGTGTGTCACCCAAAATATTGTTAAAATTGGGTTCCACCCTTAAGAATATCAATGGAATGTCTAACCTTAATTTTCAAAACTTCACGATGAGGCGAAGGTGAAAATGAATAGATTGGACGACGATTTATGCACAAATTTGCAAAACAGACTAAATGCAAATTTTTTATTTTCGCGAAATATTTTTCATGAGCATAATGGAAAACTTTGTAAGGCATGTGGAAGTGGATTTACGATGTATTGAGCAACAAATGTATATCTAATAGAATATTTAAATTGAAAACTAAAAAAATAAGTGAAAAATATAGTAGTGAGACCCAAAAATAGGGTTCTACCCTTAAGAATCTTAACGAAAGGTCTTACCTTAATTTTCAAAACTTCACAGTGAGGCAAAAGTGAAAATAAATAGATTGAACGATGATTTAAATACGACTGGGTGAGGATTGGTAGCGTGGTACCGATCTTTCCCAGTTCCTTTTTTTTATTTATTTTCTGCTTTTTTGTTTATTCCTTTGAATTTTTTCTTCATACATTACTTTATCTGAGTAACCACTATTAAATTCAAATATCCTTAAATTTAGGTTTTAAATCGTTGATTACAAGTGTTTAAATATGTACGATAATAGATTTTGCATGAAAAAATATATTTTGACGAATATGAGTTTGATGGTTTGTTGTTATGGTAAGAGAACTAAAACAAACATAAGCAAAAAACAAAAACTAAAAAAGTAAAAAGAAAAAATTGAAAAGATGGGTTCGGTATGAAACTAGCGATTTCTTCTTCTAACTGTTGCTAATAAACTAGCGATAGTTTTTGTACTAAATCGGTATCAAAGTACTGATCGTATCCTCTTCTATTCATTTATTTATTTGGAAGCAAGTTTACGATTTATTGAGCAACAAATGTATATTTAGTAGACTATTTAAGTCGAAAAGTAAAAAAAACAAGTGAAAAATATAGTAGGGAGGCCCAAAACATTGTTAAAATGACGTTCCACCCTCAAGAATATAACAAAAAGTATTACTTTAATCTTCAAACTTCATGGTGAGGTGAAGGTGAAAAATTAACAATGATTTATGTACGAAGTTGTAGAAACTGACTAAAAACCGTTTTTTGTCAAAATTGCAATATTTTTATTTTCACGAAATATTTTCAATGACCATTAAGGAAATTTTTTTTTAAGGCATTTGGAAGCAAATTTACGATTTATTAAGCAACAAATATATATTTAGTACAGTATCTATGTCAAAAACTAAAAAAATAAGTGAAAATTATAGTAGTGAGGCCGAAAACATTGTTAAAATATGGTTCCACCCTCAAGAATATTAACGGAAAGTATTAATTTAATTTTCAAATTTCACGGTGAGGTGAAGGTAAAAATAAATAGTTCGAACAACGATTTATATACGAATTTGTAAAAACCGTCAATGTTAACCCACGTTTTTTTGTCAAAAATGCAAATTTTTTATTTTAGCGAAATATTTTTTGCGAGCATTAAGCAAAATTTATAGGGCATTTGGAAGCGGATTTATGATTTATTGAGCAACAAATTTATATTTAGTAGACTATTTAAATTGAAAAGAGAAAAAAATAAAGAAAAAATATAGTAGTGAGGCCCAAAACATTGTTAAAATTGCGTTCCACCCACAAGAATATAACGTAAAGTATTACTATAATTTTCAAACTTCATGGTGAGGTGAAGGTAAAAAAATAAATAGTTTGTACAATGATTTATGTACGAATTTGTAAAAACTGACTAAAACCAATCAATGTTTACCCACATTTTTTGTTAAAAATGCAGATTTTTTATTTTCGCTAAATATTTTATGTGAGCATTAAGGAAAATTTTATAAGGCATTTGGAAGTGGATTTTCAATTTATTGAGCAACAAATGTATATTTAGTAGAGTATTTAAGTCGAAAACTTAAAAAATAAGTGAAAAATATAGTTGTGAGGCCCAAAACATTGTTAAAATAAGGTTCCACCCTCAAGAATGTTAACAGAAAGTATTACTTTAATTTTCAAACATAACAGTGAGGCGAAGGTGAAAATAAATAGTTTGAACAACGATTTATGTACGAATTTGTAAAAACTGACAAAAAACCATGAGTGTAACACCCATGTTTTTTGTCAAAAAGGCAAATTTTTAGTTTTCGCGAAACATTTTCCATGAGCATTAAGGAAAATTTATAAGGCATTTGGAAGCGGATTTACGATTTATTGAGTAACAAATGTATATTTAGTAGATTATTTGTGTCGAAAACTAAAAAAATAAGTGAAAAATATAGTTGTGAGGTCTACAACATTGTTAAAATTGGGTTCCACCCTCAAGAATACAACAAAAAGAATTACTATAATTTTTAAACATCACGGAGAGGTGAATGTAAAAAAAAATGAGTGAAAAGTGTAGCAGGGAGGCCTAAAACATTGTCAAAATGGGGTTCCACCCTCAAGAATATAACAAAAAGTATTACTATAGTTTTCAAACTTCACAGTGAGGCGAAGGTGATAGTTTGAACGACAATTTATGTACGAATTTGTAAAAACTGACAAAAAACTGTGAGTGTTAACCCTTTTTTATGCAAATATTATATTTTCGTGAAGCATTAAGGAAAATTTATAAGGCAGTTGGAAGTGGGCTTAAGATTTTTTGAGCAATAAATGTATATTTTGTAGACTATTTAAGTCGAAAGCCCAAAATATTGTTAAAATTGGGTTGCACCCTCAAGAATATAACGGAAAGTATTACTATAATTTTCAAACATCACGGTTAGGCGAAGTTGAAAAGAAATAGTTTGAACGACGATTTATGTACGAATTTGTAAACACTGACTAAAAACTGTGAGTGTTAACCCACATTTTTTTGGGTAGAAAATGCAATTTTTTATTTTTGTGAATTATTTTCCACGAGTTTTAAGGAAAACTATATAAGGTGTTTGGAAGTGGGTTTATGATTTATTGAGCAACAAATGTATACTTAGTGGAATATTTAAAACACAAATTGAAAGAAGTAAGTGAAAAATACTATGGTGAGGACCAAAACATTGTCAAATGGGGTTCCACCCTCAAGAATCTCAATGGAAAGTCTCACCTTAATTTAAAAAACTTCACATTCAGGCAAAGGTGAAAATAAATTGATTGAACGGTGACTTATGTACGAATTTGCAAAACTGACTAAAAGCCATGAGTGTTAACCTTCGTTTTTTGGGTAAAAAATGAAAATTTTCATTTTTGTGAAATATTTTCCGCAAGCATTAAGGAAAACTTTATAAGGTGTTTGGAAGTGGTTTTACGATTTATTGGGCAACAAATGTATACTTAGTAGAATATTTAAGCCGAAAACTAAAAAACCAAGTGAAAAATAGAATTGTGAGGACCAAAACATTGTCAAACGGGTTCCACCCTCAAGAATCTCAACGGAAAGTCTTACCTGAATTTTCAAAATTTCACGGTGAGGCGAAGGTGAAAATAAATAGTCTGAACGAATGATTCGTGTACGAATTTGTAAAACTGACTAAAAATCGTGAGTCAAAAGCCACGAATTTGTAAAAACCCACGTTTTTTTGGTCAAAAATGCAAATTTTTATTTTTGCAAAATATTTTCCGCAAGCATTAAGGAAAGCTTTATAAGGTGTTTGGAAGTGGTTATATGATTTATTGAGCAACAAATGTATACTTAATAGAATATTTAAGCCAAAAACTGGAAAAAAGAAGAAGTGAAAAATACTATAGTGAGGACCAAAACATTGTCAAATGGGGTTCCACCCTCAAGAATCTCAATGGAAAGTCTCACATTAATTTTCAAAACTTCACATTGAGGCAAAGGTGAAAATAAATAGATTGAATGGTAATTTATATACGAATTTGCAAAGCCGACTAAAAGCCACACCCACGTTTTTTCGGTCAAAAATGAAATTTTTTATTTTTGTGAAATATTTTCTACGAGTTTTAAGGAAAACTTTATAAGGTGTTTGAAAATGGTTTTATGATTTATTAAGCAACAAATGTATACTTAGTGGAATATTTACGGCAAAAACTGAAAAAAGTAAGTGAAAAATACTATAGTGAGGACCAAAACATTGACAAATGGGGTTCCATCATCTAGAATCTCAATGGAAAGTCTCACCTTAATTTTCAAAACTTCACATTCAGGCGAGGGTGAAAATAAATTCATGGAACGGTGATTTATGTACGAATTTGCAAAAATGCAAAAAAAAAAAAAAAAAATTCTTGAAATATTTTCAATAAGCATTAAGGAAAATTTATAAGGCATTTGGTAGCGGATTTGCGATTTATTGAGCAACAAATATATATTTAGTAGGTTATATAATTCGAAAACTAAAAAAATAAGTGGAACATATAGCAGTGAGGCCCAAAATATTGTTAAAATTGGGTTCCACCCTCAAGAATATTACCAGAAAGTATTACTTTGATTTTTTAACTTCATGTTGAAGCAAATCTAAAAATAAATAATTTGAACGACGATTTATGTACAAATTTGAAAAAACCGTGAGTGTAAACCCATGTTTTTTTTACCAAAAATGCAAATTTTTTTTTTTTTGGTGAAATACTTTCCGTGAGCATTAAGGAAAATTTTATAAGGCATTTGGAAGCGGATTTACGTTTTATTGAGCACCAAATGTATATTTAGTAGGTTATTTAAATCGATAACTAAAAAAATAAGTGAAAATATATAGTAGTGAGGCGCATAACATTGTTAAAATGGGGTTCGACCCTCAAGAATATAACGGAAAGTATTACTATAATTTTCAAACTTTGAGGTGGGGCGAAGGTGAAAATAAATAGTTTGAACGATGATTAATGTATAAATTTGTAAAAAATGACTTAAAACCGTGAATGTTATCTCACGTTTTTTGTCAAAAAAAAGCGCAATTTTTTTATTTTTGTGAAATATTTTTCGTGAGTATTAAGGAAAATTTATAAAGCATTTGGAAGTGGATTTACGATATATTAAGCAGCATATGTATATCTAGTAGACTATTTAAGACGAAAACAAAAAAAAAAAAAGTGAAAAATATAGTAGTGAGGCCCAAAACATTGTTAAAATGGGGTTCCACCCTCAAGAATATAACGGAAAGTATTACTATAATTCTCAAACTTCACAGTGAGGCAAAGGTGAAAATAAATAGTTTGATTAATGATTTATGTACGAATTTGTAAAAAAGTGACAATAAACCGTGAGTGTCACATCCCGGCCTGGGGCGGATCACTTCCCGGGCCCGCTCCACTACCATAGCACGATATTGTCCGCTTTGGGCCCCGACTACGCCCTCACGGTTTTGTTTTTGGGAACTCACGAGCAACTTCCCAGTGGGTCACCCATCATGGGATTGCTCTAGCCCCCTTCTCGCTTAACTTCGGAGTTCCCGTGGAACCCGAAGCCAGTGAGCTCCCAAAAGGCCTTGTGCTAGGTAAGGATGGGAATATACATATAAGGATCACTCCCCTGGGCGATGTGGGATGTCACAATCCACCCCCCTTAGGGGCCCGACGTCCTCGTCGGCACACTCGCGACCAGGGTTAGGCTCTGATACCAAATTGTCACATCCCGGCCTGGGGCGGATCACTTCCCGGGCCCGCTCCACTACCATAGCACGATATTGTCCGCTTTGGGCCCCGACTACGCCCTCACGGTTTTGTTTTTGGGAACTCACGAGCAACTTCCTAGTGGGTCACCCATCATGGGATTGCTCTAGCCCCCTTCTCGCTTAACTTCGGAGTTCCCGTGGAACCCGAAGCCAGTGAGCTCCCAAAAGGCCTTGTGCTAGGTAAGGATGGGAATATACATATAAGGATCACTCCCCTGGGCGATGTGGGATGTCACAGTGAGTGTTTAACCCACATTTTATTGTCAAAAAATACAAATTTTTTATTTTTGCAAAATATTTTCCGTGAGCATTAAGAAAAAATTTATAAGGCATTTGGAAACAGATTTACGATTTGTTGAGCAACAAATGTACCCTTAGTAGACTATTTAAGTCGAAAACTAAAAAGATAAGTGAAAAATATAGTAGTGAGGCCTAAATCATTGTTAAAATAGGGTTCCACTCTCAAGAATATTAACGGAAAATATTACTTTAATTTTCTAAATTCATGTTGAAGCGAATTTGAAAGTAAATTGTTTGAACGACGATTTATGTATGAATTTATAAAAACGGACTAAAAACCGTAACACATGTTTTTTTTTTCAAAAATGCAAATTTTTAATTTTTGTGAAATATTTGCCGTGAGCATTAAGGAAAATTTTATAAGACATTTGGAAGCGGATTTACGATTTATTGAGCGCCAAATGTATATTTAGTAGAGTATTTAAGTCAAACTAAAAAAATGATGAAAATATAGTAGTGAGGCTTAAAACATTGTTAAAATGGGGTTCCACCCTCAAGAATATTAACGGAAAGTATTACTTTAATTTTCAAACTTCACAGTGAGGCGAGGGTGAAAATAAATAGTTTGAATGACAATTTATGTACAAATTTATAAAAATCTACTAAAAACCGTGAGTTTTAACCCATGTTTTTTTGTCAAAAATGCAATTTTTCTGTTTTCGTGAGCATTAAGGAAAATTTACATGGCATTTGGAAGCAGATTTAAGATTTATTGAGCAACATATGTATATTTAGTAGACTATTTAAGTCGAAAACTAAAAAAATAAGTGAAACATATAGCATTGAAGCCCAAAACATTGTTAAAATTGGGTTCCACCCTCTAGAATATTAATGGAAAGTATTACTTTAATTTTCAAACTTCACGGTGAGGCGAATGTGAAAATAAATTGTTTGAACGACAATTTATATACGACTTTTTAAAAACTTACTAAAAACTTTTTTTTTGTCAAAAATGCAAATTTTTTTTTTTTTTTGCAAATATTTTATAAGGCATTTTGAAGTGGATTTCTGATTTATTGATTAACAAAAGTATATTTAGTAGGCTATTTAAGTCGAAAACTAAAAGAATAATAAAAAATATAGTAGTGAGGCAAAAAATATTATTAAAATAGGGTTTCACCCTCAAGAATATTAACGGAAAGTATTACTTTAAATTTTAAATTTCACGGTGAGGCAAAGGTGAAAATAAATAGTTTGAATGATGAGTTATGTACGAATTTGTAAAAACCGACTAAAAACCATGCTTTTTGTCAAAAATGCAAATTTTTTATTTTCGCGAAATATTTTCCTTGAGCATTAAGGAAAATTTTATAAGGCATTTGGAAGTGGATTTTTAATTTATTGAGCAACAAATGTACATTTAGTAGACTATTTATGTCGAAAACTAAATAAATTAGTGAAAAATATAGTAGTGAGGCCCAAAACATTGTTGAATAGGTTCCACCCTAAGCAATATTAACGGAAAGTAGGTATTCCTTTAATTTTCAAACTTCACAGTGAGTCAAAGGTAGGGGTGGGTGTGGTTCGGTTCGGTGTGGTTTCGAGTGAAACCGTAACCGAAACTGAAACTTTTTGCGGTGCAGTTTGTTGCAGTTTTGAAACCAAAACCGAAATGAAACCAAATAATTTGGTTCAGTTAAGTGCGGTTTCAAACGGTTTCGGTTTGGTTTTTGAGAAAAAAAATGTACAATTTAAAATATAGACCTATTTATGCATAAGACTGTCAAACCTGCATGACATCTCTACCCCTAATAGACCACTCTCCTCAGATTTAGCTTATAATTCCTGGGTGGTACGTTCTACTTCTAGCCATTTGGACTTAATTGGTGATCTTATGACAATTCTTGCCAAGTATTTTACAACAGCAGTCATTGGTGGAAGAAGTAGAGATAAGGTAATGATTACGTGATCAATATAATCTCGAGAAAATTTGAAATGTTCATCAATGAACACTGTGTTGCACATAAACGAATTTTCTCATTTAATTTGGTTCTACAAGTAAAAGGATTTGTACAGTTAAGTAATGTATATTATGCTGGAAGCCATGGGATTGATATAATGGTCCCACCAAGGCCACTAAAGCCCTATGATGGCATGAACCACACTACAGCCATGGATAAAAAGGTCAGTGAGGTCGCAGAGATGTAAGCAGACTAAAAACTGTGAGTGTTAACCCACGTTTTTTGTAAAAAAAAAAATACAAATATTTTATTTTTGTGAAATATTTTTTGTCACATCCCGGCCCGGAGCGGATCACTTCTCGGGCCCGCTCCACCACCGTAGCACGATATTGTCCGCTTTGGGCTTACCATTCCCTCACGGTTTTGTTTTTGGGAACTCACGAGCAACTTCCCAGTGGGTCACCCATCATGGGATTGCTCTAGCCCCCTTTTCGCTTAACTTCGGAGTTCCTACGGAACCCGAAGCCAGTGAGCTCCCAAAAGGCCTCGTGCTAGGTAAGGATGGGAATATACATTTAAGGATCACTCCCCTGGGCGATATGGGATGTCACATTTTTCATGAGCATTAAGGAAAATTTTATAAGGTAGTTGGCAGTGGATTTACGATTTATTGAGTAACAAATGGATATTTAGTAGACTATTTAATGTAAAAACTAAAAAAATAAGTGAAAAATATAGTAGTGAGGCCTAAAACATTGTTAAAATTAGGTTCCTCCCTCCAGAATATTAACGGAAAGTATTATTTTATTTTTCAAACTTCATAGTAGGGCGAAGGTGAAAATAAATAGTTGAACGATGATTTATGTACGAATTTGTAAAAATCGACTAAAAACTATAAGTGTTAACTCATGTTTTTTTGTCAAAAATGCAAAATTTTTATTTTCGTAAAATATTTACTGTGAGCATTAAGCAAAATTTATAAGGCATTTGGAAGTGGTTTTACGACTTATTTTGCAACAACTGTATATTTAGTAGACTATTTAAATCGAAAACAAAAAAATGAGTGAAAAATATAGTAGTAAGGCCCAAAACATTGTTAAAATGGGGTTCCACCATCAAGAATATAACAAAAAGTATTACTATAATTTTCAAATTTCACGGTTAGGCGAAGGTGAAAATAAATAGTTTTAAGGACAATTTATGTACGAATTTGTAGAAACTAACTAAAAACCATGAGTATTAGCCCACGTTTTTTTTTTTGTCAAAAGTGCAAATTTTTTATATTCGTGAAATATTTTCCGTGAGCATTAAGGAAAATTTTATAAGGCATTTGGAAGCGGATTTACAATTTATTGAGCAAAAAATGTATAATTAGTAGACTATTTACATCGAAAACTAAAAAAAAATAAGTGAAAAATATAGTAATGAGCCCAAAAAATTGTTAAAATGGCCCTCAACAATATTAACGGAAAGTATTACTTTAATTTTCAAACTTCACAGTGAGGCGAAGGTGAAAATAAAGAGTTTGAACGATGATTTATGTACGAATTTGTAAAAACTGACAAAAACGCGTGAGTGTTAACCCACTTTTTTGTCAAAAATACAAATTTTTTATTTTCGCGAAATATTTTCCATGAGCATTAAGAAAAATTATCATAAGGCATTTAGAAGCGGATCTACGATTTATTGTGCATATTTAGTAGACTATTTAAGTCGAAAACTAAAAAAATGAGTGAAAAGTGTAGTAGGGAGGCCCAAAACATTGTTAAAATGGTGTTCCACCCTCAAGAATATAACAAAAACTATTACTATAATTTTCAAACTTCACGGTGAGGCAAAGGTGAATAGTTTGAATGACGATTTATGTATGAATTTGTAAAAATTGACAAAAAACCGTGAGTGTTAACCCTTTTTTTTATGCAAATATTATATTTTCGTGAAACATTTTTTGTGAGCATTAAGGAGAATTTATAAGGCAATTGGAAGCAGACTTAAGATTTTTTGAGCAACAAATGTATATTTAGTAGACTATTTAAGTCAAAAGCCCAAAATATTTTTAAATTGGTTTGCATCCTCAAGAATATAACGGAAAGTATTACTATAATTTTCAAACATCACAGTGAGGCGAAGTTGAAAAGAAATAGTTTGAACGACAATTTATGTACGAATTTGTAAAAACTGACTCAACGAATTTATGTACAAATTCGTACCCACGTTTTTTGGGTCAAAAATGAAATTTTTTATTTTTGTGAAATATTTTCCACGAGTTTTAAGGAAAACTATATAAGGTGTTTGGAAGCGGGTTTATGATTTCTTGAGCAACAAATGTAAACTTAGTAGAATATTTAAGCCACAAACTGAAAGAAGTAAGTGAAAAATACTATAGTGAGGACCAAAACATTGTCAAATGCGGTTCCACCCTCAAGAATCTCAATGGAACGTCTCACCTTAATTTTCAAAACTTCACATTCAAGCAAAGGTGAAAATAAATTGATTGAACGGTGACTTATGTACGAATTTGCAAAACTAACTAAAAGCCGTGAGTATTAACCCTTGTTTTTTGGGTCGAAAATGAAATTTTTTATTTTCGTAAAATATTTTCCGCGAGCATTAAGGAAAACTTGATAAGGTGTTTGGAAGTGATTTTATGATTTATTGAGCAACAAATGTATACTTAGTAGAATATTTAAGCCGAAAACTAAAAAAATAAGTGAAAAATAGAATTGTAAGGACCAAAACATTGTCAAATGGGGTTCCACCCTCAAGAATCTCAACAGAAACTCTTACCTTAATTTTCAAAATTTCACAGTGAGGTGAAGATGAAAACAAATAGATTGAATGAATGATTTATGTACGAATTTGTAAAACCGACTAAAAATTGTGAGTGTTAACCCACGTTTTTTTGATCAAAAATGCAAATTTTTATTTTTGCAAAATATTTTCCGCGAGCATTAAGGAAAAGTTTATAAGGTGTTTGGAAGTGGTTGTATGATTTATTGAGCAACAAATGTATACTTAGTAGAATATTCAAGCCGAAAACTGAAGAAAATTTTTTTGTGAAAAATACAATAATGTGGACCAAAACATTGTCAAATGGGGTTCCACCCTCAAGAATCTCAATGGAAAGTCTCACCTTAATTTTCAAAACTCCACATTCAGGTGAAACTAAAAAAAAAATAGATTGAACGGTGATTTATGTGCGAATTTGCAAAACTGACTAATAGCAGTGAATGTCACCCAAGTTTTTTTGGTGAAAAATGAAAATTTTTATTTTTACAAAATATTTTCTGCTAGCATTATGGAAAATTTTATAAGGTTTGGAAGCGGTTTTATGATTTATTGAGCAACAAATGTATACTTAGTAGAATATTTAAGCCCAAAACTGAAAAAATAAGTGAAAAATACAATAGTGAGGACCAAAACATTGTCAAATGGGTTTCACCCTCAAGAATCTCAACGGAAAGTCTTATTTTAATTTTCAAAATTTCACGATGAGGCGAAGGTGAAAACAAATAGATTGAACAATGATTTATGTACGAATTTGTAAAACCGACTAAAAATCGTGAGTGTTAACCCACGTTTTTTGGGTCAAAAATGCAAATTTTTATTTTTGGGCAATATTTTCCACGAGCATTAAAGAAAACTTTATAAGGTGTTTGGAAGCAGTTTTATGATTTATTGAGCAACAAATGTATACTTAGTAGAATATTGAAGTCGGAAACTGAAAAAATAAGTGAAAAATACAACAGTGAGGACCAAAACATTGTCAAATGGAGTTCCACCCTCAAGAATCTCAACGGAAAGTCTTACCTTAATTTTAAAAATTTCACGGTGAGGCAAATATGAAAACAAATAGATTGAACGATGATTTATGTACGAATTTGTAAAACGGCTAAAAATCGTGAGTAACACCCACATTTTTTTTGTCAAAAATGCAAATTTTTATTTTTGTGAAATATTTTCTGTGAGCATTAAGGAAAACCTTATAACTTGTTTAGAAGCGATTTTATGATTTATTGTGCATCAAATGTATACTTAGTAGAATATTTAAGCCGAAAACTAAAAAAATAAATGAAAAACACAACAGTGAGCACCAAAATATTGTCAAATGGAGTTCCACCCTCAAGAATCTCAGCGGAAAGTCTTACCTTAATTTTCAAAATTTTTACGGGGAGGCGAAGCTGAAAACAAATAGATTGAACGATAACTTATGTACGAATTTGTAAAACTGACTAAAAATCGTGACTAACACCCACGTTTTTTTGTTCAAAAATGCAAAATTTTTATTCTTGCGAAATATTTTCCATGAGCATTAAGGAAAAATTTATAACATGTTTGGAAGTGGTTTTATGATTTATTGAGCAATTAATGTATAATTAGAAGAATATTTAAGCCGAAAACTAAAAAAATATGTGAAAAATACAATAGTGAGAACCAAAACATTGTCAAATGGGGTTCCACCCTCAAGAATCTCTATGGAAAGTCTCACCTTAATTTTCAAAACTTCAAATTGAGGTGAAGCTGAAAATAAGTAGATTGAATGGTGATTTTATGTACGAATTTGCAAAACCGACTAAAAGTCGTGAGTGTTAACCCACGTTTTTTTTGTCAAAAATGCAAATTTTTATTTTTGCGAAATATTTTCCGCGGGCATTGAGGAAAGTTTTATAAGGTGTTTGGAAGCGGGTTTATGATTTATTGAGCAACAAATGTATACTTAGTGGAATATTTAAGCCACAAACTGAAAGAAGTAAGTGAAAAAATACTATAGTGAGGACCAAAGCATTGTCAAATGCGGTTCCACCCTCAAGAATCTCAATGGAAAGTCTCACAAGTGTTACCTTAATTTTCAAAATTTCACGATCAGGCGAAGATGAAAACAAACAGATTGAACGATGATTTATTTACGAATTTTTAAAACCCACTAAAAAACGTGAGTGGTCAAAAATGAAATTTTTTATTTCTGTGAAATATTTTCCACGAGTTTTAAGGAAAACTATATAAGGTGTTTGGAAGCGGGTTTATGATTTATTGAGCAACAAATGTATACTTAGTGGAATATTTAAGCCACAAACTGAAAGAAGTAAGTGAAAAATACTATAGTGAGGACCAAAGCATTGTCAAATGTGGTTCCACCCTCAAGAATCTCAATGACAAGTCTCACCTTAATTTTCAAAACTTCACATTCAGGCGAAGGTGAAAATAAATTGATTGAACGGTGATTTATGTACGAATTTGCAAAACCGACTTAAAAGCGTGAGTGTTAACCCTCGTTTTTTGGGTCAAAAATTAAAATTTTTATTTTTGAGAAATATTTTCCGCGAGCATTAAGGAAAAATTTATAAGGTGTTTGGAAGCAGTTTTATGATTTATTGAGCCACAAATGTATACTTAGTAGAATATTTAAGTCGAAAACTAAAAAAATAAGTGAAAAATAGAATTGTGAGGACCAAAACATTGTCAAACGGGGTTCCACCCTCAAGAATCTCAACGGAAAGTCTTACCTCAATTTTCAAAATTTCACGATGAGGCGAAGGTGAAAACAAATAGATTGAACGAATGATTTATGTACGAATTTGTAAAACCGACTAAAAATCGTGAGTGTTAACCCACATTTTTTTGGTCAAAAATGTAAATTTTTATTTTTGCAAAATATTTTCTGCAAGCAATATGGAAAACTTTATAAGATGTTTGGAAGCGGTTTTATGATTTATTGAGCAACAAATGTATACTTAGTAGAATATTGAAGCCAAAAACTGAAAAAATAAGTGAAAAATACAATAGTGAGGACCAAAACATTGTCAAATGGGGTTCCACCCTCAAGAATCTCAACGGAAAGTCTTATCTTAATTTTCAAAATTTCATGATGAGGCGAATGTGAAAAGAAATAGATTGAACGATGATTTATATACAAATTTGTAAAACCGACTAAAAATCGTGAGTGTTAACCCACGTTTTTTTGGTCAAAAATGCAATTTTTTTTTAATAAATATTTTTTGCGAGAATTAAGGAAAACTTTATAACTTGTTTGGAAGCAGTTTTATGATTTATTGTGCAACAAATGTATACTTAGTAGAATATTTAAGCTGAAAACTGAAAAAATAATTGAAAAAAACAATAGTGAAGACCAAAACATTGTTAAAGGGGTTCCACCCTCAAGAATCTCAACGGAAAGTTTTACCTTAACTTTTCAAAATTTCATGATGTGACGAAGGTGAAAGCATATAGATTGAACGATGATTTATGTACGAATTTATAAAACCGACTAAAAATCTACGTTTTTTTTTGTAAAAACTGCAAATTTTTTATTTTGTCCAAATATTTTCCATGAGCATTAAGGCAATCTGTATAATGTACTTGGAAGAAAATTTACGATTTATTGAGCAAAAAGTATATATTTAATAGAATATTTAAGCCGAAAAGTAAAAAAAAATAAGTGAACAACATAAAGATGTTAAAATGTATATTTTATTATTTTTTTAATTTTTTTTTTTTATAAAATTAGAGATGTTAAATCACTTGTAGGTGAGGCTTAAAATAAAAATAGCAAAATTTTGTTTTGTTAAATAGTCTTTCACCTTTTTTTTAGTTCACAATGAGGGTTCTATTAATATGTATAGATTTTGATAAAAACAAAAAATTAACAAAAAGAAAAATCGGGTTCAAATATCGTTAAATTTAGGTCTTAAATGGTTGATTACAAGTGATCAAATACAAATTATAATAAATTTTGCACAGAAAAATATATTTTGAAGGGCATGAATATGATAGTTTGTTGTAGTGGTAAGAGAAATAAAAGAAAAATGTACAAAAATGATTGAAATTCTTGGGGGTGGCAGAAAGTTATGCCTACTTTCTGGCACCCCAGGAATTTCAACGATGCTTGTTAATTTTTCTTTCAGTTCTCTTACCACTACGACAAATTATTACATTCATATTCTTCAAAATATATTTTTCCATACGTGGAGCTTAACTCATTTTTTGAGCACCTAGGAGTTCACCACCTCATTATGTGTGCACATAGCCTACCTCATCTTGTGTGCATGGGTTCACCTCATTCTGCATGTGAGGTGTCCGCATTGTTTTGTGTATCAGAAGCCCCTTTTTTTGTCCATGGAGTCTGCGTCATTTTGACGTGCACGGGGCTAGTCTCGTTTTTCATGCACAGGACTGGCCTAGATTTGTGAGACGTATCCCTCCTCGTTTCTCATGCGCAAAGCTTTCCTCAATTTGCATGCCAGGAAACTTGCTATGTTTTCTTGAGCACAGCCTGCCTTGTTTTGCATGCCAATATTCGCCTTATTCTGCATGTGTTGGGCCCGCCTAACATCCTGTGTTTTGACAAAAATGTAATTTTTTTATTTTCGCAAAATATTTTTCCTGAGCATTAAGTTAAACTTTTTAAGGAATTTGGAAGCAGTTTTACGGCTTATTAAGCAACAAAGGTATATTAGTAGAACATTTGAGCCGAGAACTAAAAAAATAAGTGAAAAACATAGTAATGAGTTCCAGAACATTGTCAAATGGGGATAGACACTCAAGAATCTCAACGGAAAGCCTAGCCTTGATTTCCAAAACTTCATAGTGAGGCGAAGGTCAAAATAAATAGATTGAATGGTGATTTAGTATGAATTTGCAAAACCGACTGAAAACTATTCGTGTTAATCCACGTTTCCAAATATTTTCCATGAGCATTAAAGAAATCTTTATAATGTATTTAGAAGCGGATTTACGATTTATCGAGCAACAAGTGGATATTTAGTAAAATATTTAAGCCGAAAAGTAAAAAAAAAAAATAAGTGAACAACTTAGAGATGTTAAAATGTATGTGTGCGTGTGTGTGTGTGTGTGACACACCCCGACCCAGAAAGTCCACTTGGACCCTGAATCGAGCTGTGCTGGCCGACACCTGGAAGGTGACGAAGCCATAAAATGTGATAGAGTGTAGAAAAATGTGAATAATTTGAACCTAAATTTTTTTAATACCAGAGTGCGTTGTGAGCGGGAGCGAACCCATTTCACGCACGATGTCAGAGTATAAGTAAGGTACATGAGTGTGGGTAAGAATCATACCCTCAGAAATATCCATCAATACTAAGATTCGCCACAGATCCTTGTCGATACAAACTCTGCAGTAAAACCTAGAGGGCACCAAACAGAGTGTAAGTAAGCAATAAAACCAAGCTTCCCAAAGTTATTACCTCTCTAAAAGTAATGCCCCTAAATGTAAAACCCGTATCGTTTTCCATAAAACAATACAACATATATACATATATCCAAACCATACTCAGAAATGGCCAAAACCACGGTTTGCCATCAACTCCACCATGCAATAATAAGTAGGCCAAATGAACTTAATCAATACAAAATGATATATCAGTCGGAGTGTACAACTTATCCATATCTCATCAATCATGGCTAGCATATAAGTCGGAGTCACCTATAGTGACCTGTACGACTTATCCATATCTCATCAATCATGGTGGCTAGCATATAAGTCGGAGTCACCTATAGTGACCTGTACGACTTATCCATATCTCATCAATCATGGCTAGCATATAAGTCGGAGTCACCTATAGTGACCTGTACGATTTATTCATATCTCATCAATCATTGCTAGCCAATAGCTCAATAAGTATATCTGTACACGAGTCAGAACCACCTAAAGTGGTATGTACGACAAGATTGGGTGTAAATAAGTATTCTCAAGTGCTACGATCACGTGAAGACTGTGCGAATAATCGCGAGTCATCTACGAGTCGGAACCACCTAAAGTGGTCTGTACGACAGGACTGTGCACCTACCTTGAATCCAAGGTGAGCATAAGGTGCGGGAGGTGAACATCACGTGAAGAACTGTGCCCTGGCCACGGGCGGAAGCACTAACACCGGGGTGCAGGTTTATGAGCTATATTATATCTCAACACAATCATACTCATTAACATCACTAACATCAACATGTACTCACCTGAGGCTTACCTGGGCGTCCGCGACGTCTTATAGCACTTCAAAGCATTCACAATAGTCAGGTCCAGGTAATGTCCATATGAATATGCCATGATGCAATCTAAACCCAAACATTTCATGATATTCCCAAAATATATATAATACGGCGTAATATGTACAATCAATAACACCCTACTCCCAAACTATTTACTTTTGAGAGTAATCATTAGTGATAAGCCCAATTAGACCCTAGTTACATTAACTATCATACTTACCTTTCCTTACTTCAATTTCTTGATTCTTCACGCATTGATTTATGATCAACATTTAATCACCAAATCATAAAGCTAAATCTCACAATTCCCACCAATGTCCCTCACATTGCTCGATTCACTAAACAAGGCTATTGTCTCAATTATTTAATCTCATTTATTATATGGCTGCATCTAACATCTTGTTAGACTGCTTACGTACCCTAAACAGGGATCAAGTCATTCGTAGTTCGAAATGATTAATTGTAGATAACAAGCACTGATCACTATAAAAGTGCTTGTGGAACTATCAATTATATGCCTATGAAAGAAAAAGGCTCACTCACCTGGAGTCCACGCTATGATTATCTTGCACGCACATCGAGACATCACGATCTATCGTTGTCTGCGACCAATTATCAAATCACGTCTCAAAGTTTTTACCGATAGAATACATAATTTACATAAAACATATCCTTAAGGACCTTTAAGAATAATTTGAGACCCATTGATCAAAAGTCAAAAGTCAACCGTCGATCAAAGATCGACGGTAGGATCTACAACCCTGTATAGCTCGATTTGGAAGATCCGCATATCAGATTTCCAATCTGTAACTCCCAACAATCCAAAATATGTTTCTAGAATAACATATTAAATTTTCATTACGATCCAACGGTTGGATCTCCGCCATTTACCCAAAACCAAGTGGACGTGAACATTTATTTTACTAACTTACAAATTCAATTCGGGAAGATCCGTACATCGGATTCTCAATCCATAAATTCTTATGATCTTTAAATATTACATATTATAATGTATCCAAGTTTGGTGACAATCCAACGATTGGATCGTCGATTCACATTTTCATCAAGCAACGTATCGTAACGAATTTAGGTTCCAACGATCAACCTATGTCATTCAAATAACAAAACTGAATTCAAGACATTCGACATAGCCGAAAAATAGCATTGGTGGCCCACTGGCCACACGCTGCCACACGCGCCGCAGCGGGTGGCGGTCAGTCGCCCTGACTCGCCGGAAAATCCAACTATTTCCAAAAATTCTCAAACTTCACAAAAATGAAGATCTCAGTGAGTGGAGAAACTTTCATACCTGCCACGAAGTCCAAAAGTGGACGGAAGATGGTCAATTTTGCCCACAAAGTCGGCGGGTGCCTAAAACTTCCCGACGTCGATTCGTCGTCTACGGTGGTCCAACGGGGTCAAGGTTGGTTGGGTTTTTCTCCTGGGATGATGGGCTACAAAGCCTAGGTGGTGGCATCGGCCATCGCTTTGCTGATTTGCCGGAAAATCGAAAAGGGTGGCCGGAGCACCATTGATTTTCGTCAAATTTCGTGGCCTCAAACCGCCACATCTCATGGTTAATCAAGGTGGTTCTTGGGTGGGTTTTGTAGAGGGGAATGAGAGCTTCAAGATGGTGGTGGTGGCATCGAAAAAATCCATCGGAGTTGGCCGAATCGGCCTTGAAAGATGGGTAGTCGAAGAGGTGTACGGACGGAACCCACGGGAGCTTTCCCCCCTTTTTTTTTTTTTTTTTCTTTTTTTTTCTTTCTCATTTCTTATTTTTTGGCTTCATCCCACAAAGTGGGGATTTAATTTAATTAACACTAAGCCTTGAATAACCAATTTCGAACGTCCGTAACTATACCGTTATAATCCGGACTCGCAAACGGCTTTCGTATATACGTTCGTACCAACGAGTACTACGAGGATATGCTAAAAGAATATGTCCCACATCTCTCAAGTCGATGGTCAACGGAAGTCAAAGTCCTTGCCTCTAGGGCAAGTTCGTAAATTCATGCTTTTAAAATAAAATAAAAACGTAAAATTTGGAACGGGTTGTCACAGTGTGTGTGTGTGTATTAGAGATGTTAAAATCACCTGTAGGTGAGGCTTAAACAAAAAATATCAAAACTTTGTTTTGTTAAATAGTCTTTCACCATCTTTTGGTTGATAAAGATGATTCTATTAATATGTAATTTAGATTTTGATAAAATAAAAAAATTAACAAAAAGTAAAATCAGGTTCAAATATTGTTAAATTGAGGTCTTAAAATGTTGATTACAAGTGTTTAAATACAAATTATAATAGATTTTGCACAGAAAAATATATTTTGAATGACTTGAATATGATAGTTTGTCGTAATGGTAAGAGAAATAAAAGAAAATAATACAAAAATGCAAAACTTCACAGTGGGGCAACTTAATTTCCAAAACTTCACAGAGGGGCAACTTATCAATTAAGTCCACTCTTCCGAATGTTTAGCGGTTCTTCAAGTGCCGATTTTGACTTGACTGGCTGCATTTCTGAGATACTTGACGAGCACAGGGAAATCAGACAACTTCTTCACAATTTTGATCCTCCAATGTTGATATCAACTAGACGACAACGTCGACAAGCATTTAAAGAAAAACTGCAACAAGGAATTCTACGTCCTGATGATATTGATGTCTCATTCGAAAGCTTTCCATATTACCTAAGGTGCAGCAATTTGCTTTCTTTTTTTTTTTTTTGTTTTTGTTTTTAATTGTGCATTAGATCATCATATGATACTGAACTAGCTTCCCTTATTGTGATTGGTCCATATGTAGTTGGACTCTTATTGGTAAATTCTGCGCTCAGACCTTTCCTCATTTTTCATTTTTACAGTGAAACAACAAAGAAGGTTCTGATTGCATCCACCCTCCCGAATTTGAGGTGTAGCAAGTTTGGAAAATATTTTTCATCACTTCCTACCGCGAGCCCGCGCATATTATTATCTGGTCCAGCAGGTATTTCTGTGGTTGATGATGCTTGTAAATTCTGAAATTTTATATTTTCTTTTACTTTCCTTGTTAATTCATTATGTTTTTATTTTAATAATTCTTTTGTAGGTTCTGAGATATATCAGGAAACCTTGGCAAAGGCACTCGCGAAACATTTTGGTGCTAGATTACTAATTGTAGATTCTCTTCTCCTGCCTGGTGTATGTTCCTTCATGTCCCTTTTTTTAACTAGAATCTTCTTTGCTTACAAGCATATCTTCTCCTTCTGTTGTTGTTGATCTACTTTTTTCTTTTAAATATTTCTTGAAATATACTTGTTAACAGGTTCAGGCACCACCGCCCAAGGATTCTGATTCTGTTAAAGAAGTGCCAAGGCATGACAGTGTTTCCACTCATGCAATCGGTGAACTTCGTCTTGAGATACTCATCTCCTTGTATGGTTCTGGAGGTGATGATATTGACAGTCTTTCAATCGGTGAACTTCTTGAGGTACTCATCTCCTTTACACTAACAGGAGCTTCCTTTACTATACCAATATAGTTGCTGTTGATTTGGAATTAATATCTGCACCAATGTTGTGCAGGTGGCAACCAATATCTGCACCAATGTTGTGCAGGTGGCAACCAATGAGAGTAAAAGTCTTCCCTTGATAGTGTTTTTGAAAGATATAGAAAAGGTTATGGCAGGTAACCCAGATGCATATAGTGTCTTGAAGAGTAAGCTTGCAAACTTGCCAGAGAATGTTGTTGTGATCGGCTCTCATACCCAGTTGGACAATCGCAAGGAAAAGGTAAGAGGCTGAGGATTTTATCAGTTAGCAGATTTTGAACTCACTAACTCACTATTGTCGTTTGACATTAACAGCTTTGCTTGATCTTGCTTTTCCGGTCTGTGAATTTCATCAGTTATGCTAATGCAATTTTTAACCACTCATATCAGCATCTGTAATCATGCTTATTCTGATTTAGATTTGTAGACCTTGACAACTGTGCAAAGTGCATTACTTTCTTTGCCTTTGATGAGTGAGAGCATGTCTTGAGTTTTTACTCTGTAACTAATTTCTTTTCTGATTAATTTAATTTTTAATTCACTTTCTGTTTGATTTACATTCAACTCTCTTTCTTTCTCTTGCAAATGTACACAAATTCCTCGAGGTCAATTGAAACAGTCTGATGAGGGGGCTTTGTTCACATTGAAATATAAAATTCAACAATACTTTGCCCTCTTTTTTGTAGACGATGATACTTTTCTTCTGAAAAACCAAGATGACACATTTATTGGTGGTGTTCAGGATAACCTTGGTGGTAGGCTGCATGATAGGAGCAAAGAAACTTCTAAAACTATGAAGCAAGTTCAACTCTCTCGGATTTTCCCCAACAAAGTGATCATGCCCCAGGTAGTCAGCCTTTTTTCTTATATGGTCGTTGTGCTATTTGTTATTGCTTGCATAAGGTAATATTTGTCGGCTATCCTGGCAGGATGAGGCTTTACTTTCGGACTGGAAGCAGCAGTTTGAACGTGATGTTGAAACTTTGAAATCGCAGTCTAATATTGTTACCATTCGCTCAGTAAGTACATCTGATCACATCTTCTTTTTGTTCCTATTGTTCTTTCCCTTAAATACGTCTCTCATGTATACTGTTCTTACACCTTCTTGCGCACTTATTGAAACACAAGGATGTGAAGATTGTGCACATGTGCTTGCTAATACTAACCGTGATTCATTTCTCTGTTGACATTTTTAGTTAGTTTGTTTAGTGCTTTCGATGCTATTCCTGGATATTTTCATAGGCTGATGTTTTCAGGTTCTTAACCGAGTTTCTGTGGATTGCCCTGACCTTGAAAGTCTGTGCATTAAAGATCTAGCACTTACAACTGAAAGTGCGTTTTCTTGAACTCAAAGTTTGTAGTGCAGAACATTTTGCAGGGAATATTGACTTTAATATTCACCTATGCGATTCATTGGATAATCTTTTCTTCAACAGGTGTTGACAAAGTGGTAGGATGGGCTGTTAGTCACCATCTTATGCATTGTTCAGACGCTTTAGTTAAAGATGACAAACTTGTTATTTCTACTGAAAGGTTGTACAAATTCTTAGGACAATGTAGTTTAAATATACCGTCTATTCTGTTTTGTTATCATATTTTTTATGGTTCTATGCTACAGTCTTAAGAATGGACTAAACATTCTACAAGGCATTCAAAACGAAACCAAGAGCATAAAGAAATCACTTAAGGTAAGTTGATATTCTGGGGAAGTACCGCAAATGCCTTGCTTCCGGCTTTCTGAAGATGAAATGTAAAATAGACTTTCTATAATCAGGAAAGTAAGTGTATATTGTATTGGATTTAACTCCATGATATTTCAGGATGTGGTTACTGGAAATGAATTTGAGAAAAAACTTCTTGCTGATGTTATTCCACCAAGCGATATTGGGGTTACTTTTGATGACATCGGGGCCTTGGAAAATGTGAAGGACACCCTAAAGGAGTTGGTGATGCTTCCTCTTCAGAGGCCTGAATTATTTAGCAAGGGACAGTTGACTAAGGTAGAAACATGGCACACTTTTTATTTTTCCCCTTTGGAAAGTGAAATAGTTCTATGTTGGTGCTTCTTTTCTTTCATGTTTCTTCTCTGATTATCGTTACTTATTCTACAGCCTTGTAAAGGAATCTTGCTATTTGGTCCTCCGGGTACTGGAAAGACTATGCTTGCAAAGGCTGTTGCAACTGAAGCTGGTGCAAACTTTATTAACATATCAATGTCAAGTATTACTTCAGAGGTATTTTTGCATTTTATCGTGGTTGTTGGAACTTGGATAAACATTTTGTGACAACTATTGAATTCATATGACCCCCTTAACTTTTGTTGCAGTGGTTTGGGGAAGGAGAGAAGTACGTTAAAGCGGTGTTCTCCTTGGCTAGTAAAATTGCCCCTAGTGTTGTTTTTGTTGATGAGGTTGGTTCATTACATTCTATATATTTGCGCTGTCCAGGGAACTGATTTATAAGCTGACATGGTGGCCTAGTTTGCCTCGGTCATTAAACTACGGCAGTGTAGGCCACTAGTGGATGGCTCGGCCATGCAAGATACCGTGTCAGTTTTATGAGAGTGTTTATAGAATCCTTTTTTTCGTCTTGTTTCACTCAATTTGATTCCCGTCCAATTTGATTTTTTTTTTTATGGCTACCATCATAGGTTGACAGCATGTTAGGCAGACGTGAAAATCCTGGGGAACATGAGGCTATGCGTAAAATGAAAAATGAGTTCATGGTTAACTGGGATGGTCTGCGTACAAAGGAGAAAGAACGTGTATTGGTACTTGCTGCTACTAATAGGCCTTTTGACCTTGATGAGGCTGTTATTAGGAGGCTTCCGAGGAGGTAAAATCGCATGTTTGCCTGTTCTGCTGCTACTGCATCTGTTATATGTCAACGCAAGTGTATTGACTTCCTGCGTACAAAATTGATTCTATGTGCAGATTGATGGTGAACTTGCCAGATGCCCAGAACAGAGAAAAAATACTGAGAGTTGTATTGGCCAAAGAAGATTTGGAACCTGACGTTGATTTGGAAGCAGTTGCAAATATGACAAATGGGTATTCGGGAAGTGACTTAAAGGTTGCCTACCAATTTTTATGAAACCCATCTAAGCTTTTTACATACGTAGTTTTATTTTTGTCGGTTATATTCTATGTAGTTTTATTTTCTCTTATGTAATGGATTGTCCCGATTTTTGTTGTGGTTGCAGAATCTATGTGTTGCTGCAGCTCACCTCCCCATTAGGGAAATTTTAGAGAAAGAGAGAAAGGTTGGTTTTCCGTATAGTATAACAAAAATACGAAGCCCTTGTGGATTTATGAACTTGAAGTGGTGTGGTTGGTTACTGCAACTAAGTAGTTCTTTCTCCACGTATCGCAGGAGAGAAGTTTAGCTTTGGCGGAGAACAGACCTGTACCGGAGTTGTACTGCAGTACCGACATTCGTCCCTTGAAGATGGAGGACTTCAAACATGCGCATGAGCAGGTACGTTGTGACCTAATAATACAATAACGGGGTTTTGGCTTCTTGTAGTATTCTACGGTGGTCGGAAGTGTTCGGTTGTGTTCCGGATCATTGGCTGTCTAATATTGAATTCAATGCAGGTGTGTGCAAGTGTGTCATCGGAGTCGACAAATATGAGTGAGCTCCTCCAATGGAATGACCTATACGGCGAAGGCGGATCAAGAAAGAAGACGTATCTCAGCTATTTTATGTAGAATATTAGGATTCTAATCCACCTCAGCTTATTTCTTTTGGTTAATCCTTATCTAGTAGTGGAATAGTAGAATATAGTGACTCAGCAATAGTGTACCTAACTCTTTGTCTGTAGTGACTGATGTGGGTATACAATCCCCATGGTGGTATCCTTTTGGGATATGAATGAAAGCCGTTTTACAATTTCTCTGTCGTTTCCTTTTTCTCTGCAATTTCGCCTCTAAGCCCTTCTGGAACCTACCATAGGTATTTTTTTCGGTGTATAGAAGTTGTTGGTTTTGTTTATTCTTCTTTATCGAGCTTATAAGGCGTGGCAAGATATCCATGGAAATCCCGTCGAAGGTCACGCCCCCATTTGTACGATATATATAGGTTTTTTTTTTTCTTCTTTTTTCGCCTTTTATTTGATTTATATTTAACACCTCTGTTAGGAATGTCGTTCCCAGTTCATAAGCAGTTATCTAACTTAGCCTTTTTCTCTTTGTGTCGATAACTGAAAGACGTATTACAATTTTCTAATGTTTGCTTATTTGTGTCGATCGGTGTATGAAAGTGTGATATTGGGAGTGTTTGTAAAGGTATGATAGAAAGGATGCAGAGTTGTGTTATACTAGAAGTATGCCTAACAATTTCTTGACTTATTAACCCGATACCAAACGATACAAAAATAACAAGTTTTGAGTTGATCAGTTAACGAGTCACATCGTTATGGATCACTTGTTAAGAATCTGATATCATTTTTTTAAATGAACTAATGAAATTAGAAATTTTTTAACCAATTTATCAACTATCTCAGCAAACATTATGACTATAAGGCACGACACGTTAGATGAACGAGTACATTTTAAAGATACAAGTAAAACAATAGTATGAAAAACTATGAGGCATGATTTGCACCAATTTACCATTGAAGGCCAATTTATCAACATGCTCTAAAAACGTATAACCGCCTGCTTCCTCCTCCCCCAACTCTCACTCATCCCCTTCATATTTAAATGTGAATGCAAATGCACGTTGTAGATTGATGTAGAGCGTTGTGTCCATAGTTTAGAAAGAAGTTACAAGAATTTTCATATAAAAATTTTGAGAGGGGTAGTGAGAATTGTAAGGGTGGGTCCCATAATATTTTTTTATAAAAATATTTAAATGATTTTTTCTAAATTTATTAATATTTTTATCTATTAGGTGAGGAAGTAGAGCATGTCTCAAACTATATCAGCATTTAACAGAGAAATTAACAGATAGACTGACGAAAGTTTGACATTATAATAAATTTGTAAAATGAGATATGACATTATAATTTTTCAAACATGAGATATGAGATTATAGTTTGAATCATAATTGAAATAGTTTTGTGTAATTTACTAAAAAAAACTATCGTCGTCATGTTGACATACATCTGATAAATGGACCGAAGGTGCGCGGTTGTCGATTGAATTGAATGAAAGGTGGAATCCTTTACTACTTTAATTGAGTTTTGATTTTACATCCAAATAAAAGAAAAATAAAAAACTAATAAAATATGTTTGAAAATTTTAAGTTTTAACGATAAAAATAAAATAAAAGGTAAAATAAATAGTTTTATGATTGAGTTTTTAGTGTAAAAATATAATTTTTCGTTAAAATAAACAGTATCTAAGCTTTTAACTTTTTAATGTAAAAATATAATTTTTGAGAACTTTTCTTCAAAGTCTCAAAAAAAAAAAAAAAAGAGGGAAGAAGAAGAAGAAGAAAGGACCGAAGGTGTGCCGATGTCGGTTGAATTGAACGAAAGGTAGAATCCTAGTTTTGACTTTACATTCAAATAAAAAAAATTAATGAAAAGTATTTGAAAATTTTGAATTTTAACTATAAAGATAAAATAAAAGGTAAACTAAATAGTATCATTATTAATTTTTTAATTTAAAAATATAATTTTTTTGTTAAAATAAATAATATTTGGAGCTTTTACTTTTTAATGTAAAAGTATATTTTTTTGAAGCTTTTAGTTATAAAAAAAAAAAAAAAAAAGTTTTGACTCCTCGCAATGGCATTTAGTCCAGCGCAAATCCAGACTAACCGAAAAGCAAATCACGCCACCGAAGGCCGCCGCCGAATGACCTCCAAATCCATGGACCTCATGTCTCATTCCTCCGCTTTCCTCCTCCCTACGCTTCCGCCCAACCAGACGCCTTCTCCGACCTACGTGCCCGTCTTGCTCAACCAGAGCCTCCCGAGATTCGCTCCCCTGCTCTGGAACCACGGTACTTATCCTGCAAACTCTCTTCCTTTTCAATTGTCGAATTTTACAGTTTTCGATTTGTTTCTCTGAGCTTTTTGTGGTGCGTGTTTGTTTAGAGCAGCACAACTACGTATGTGTGCGGACGGCGGTGCCAATCGCGTTTACGATGACATGCCTCTTCTGCTGCCCCACGATAACGCCGTAGATGTTCGGAAAAGGTTAATCTTTTACTTTTCTGGATTTTGAAAGTTATTTTTTGGTGGAATTTTACTCTGAAGTGTAAAGTATGGCTTTTAATTGATTCGATTCTTTCACTGTGTTAGTTTAATTGTTAAAGTTGATTGCTTTTTGACGTTGTTCAAATCCGTTGCTGTTGCTTTTTCCAGACCTCTTTTTGTTGTTTGAAGCAATTTCAGTTTTTTGCTTTTTTTCTCGAAATTTTTTAGTTTTTATCCATTTTTTAAAGTTTTGAATCTTTAGTGGGGTGTTGTTTGGAAGGCGTAATACTGGAGTGTAATTTTCTGTTAGCAACGGAATACTTGGCGCAAAACCAACCGTAGTCGCCTTCAAGGATTTATAAGGTTTTTTTGTTGTTGTGTTTGTTTATGAGGACGAATTTCCACTTTTTGATACTAAGTGCTGATATTTGTGCCAGGTACAAGCCTGATGTTATTAAGGGCGACATGGATTCAATCCGAAAGGATGTCCTGGAATTTTATGCTAGTATGGTAAGTGAGCTCGTTTGAACACGGTTTTTAGTATGTTTAGTTGTCATTCCTTGTCATATCTAGCAAACTTGTGGAATTGTTTGTTAATGTTGTCATCCTTGGAGTTATGTGGGAAATGATTCAGCCTATTTACGTATATTGCACTTGGTGTCGTGGTGGTACTGTTGCTCCTTGATCTGCATACATCGGTGATCTGGCCTTTTCTCAGGATCTCTTTTTCTATTTGAATGCAGGGAACCCAAATTATTAATGAATCTGAGGATCAGGACACGACGGATCTGCATAAGTGTATAGCATACATATGTGACTCGGCACCAAACCTAGATAAATCTAATGTATGTTGTATATTGTTACCGTTTCAACATTCTTTTTGTTTTTCTGCTTTGGAATTTAGTCTGATTTTGTAGGTGCTTTAGTAAAACTTTCCGTAAGTAAAATGTTGTCCTTACTCCTTGCAATTTATTGTGAGTTGGGTAGTCAAAATTACAGATATTGACACATCGCTAAATAGACTGATAGTTTGTTTTTTCATCTCTGTACATGAACTGAGTTTCTTCTTGATGTATTGGCAGCTATGCATTCTGGTTGCTGGGGCACTTGGTGGACGGTTTGACCACAAGATTGGAAACATCAACATGTTATGTCGATTCTCAAACATTTGAATAATTCTCATATCTGATGATTGCCTCATCCATCTTCTTCCAAGAACACACTGCCATGAGATTCATATTCAGTCTTCTGCTGAAGGCCCTCATTGTGGACTCGTAGCCATTGGGATTCCATCTGGAAGTACTACAACCGAGGGGCTTCAATGGGATCTCGGTGAGTATCTCTTAAGGGTGTAAGGCTAGTTAATTCTTACTTTTATTGTATTACGGTTCACTTAGCATATAATTGTCTGGTCACCTCTTCCTGTTCTGACCTACTTAAACGTGACCAAAAAGGAAAAGGGCGTGCCTAGGATTGATTTCATTGTTCATGTTTCGGGTTATCTAACAGCCCGTATATGCCAAGATTGTGGTCACATAACCTATCTAATTTGAGTGGGAACCGTATGTACAAGTCACATATAGTTTGTTGGTGGGAACTGTATTGAGACTTGGGTTGAGGGCTTCTTCTTACAGTGTGGTGTCATTGGGATGAGATATGGTGAAAACTTTTTCTGTTCGTATCTGTGCAATTATTGCCGGAGCCTAACTCGGTCTTACTTTTCTTTTCCAGCTGAAACAGAGATGAGGTTTGGTGGTCTGATAAGTACTTCAAATCTCGTCAAGGGAGAGAAAATAACAGTGCAATCCGATGCAGATCTTCTTTGGACTATAAGCATTAAAAAGACGTAGATCTTGTGTTTCCAGGGTTCCTTTCAATTAGCTGCGTACGTAAGTTTTCGTGTTCAATTTTCATTGGTTTTTGGCGATCCTTATTCGAAGAATGTTGCATCATGTTGACAAAGAGCCTAAAGAGTGCTGAAGCACCGGGGCCAAGAAAAATCATATCATCATGGGTTACAAAAATAACCAAGGAAAGGCAAATATAAATTTGAGGTATTGCTTGCACTCAAAAAAGTTGGAAAAATAGTCCTTCCTCGCATAAAGTTTTGCTTTGACGGGCGCATTTCTAGCAGACTCTACAAATGTTATTTTTTGTTAAATTTGAAGCGCCACATAGGTTTTGCCCACTCTGTAGATTCAAAGACTCGCTATCGCACTCTGTTCATATTTTTCCAGTTGTTAAAAGATGTCATTTGTCAACTTGTTCGTTAAAAATATTATTTTTATCTTGCTTCTTATTATTAAAAGACGAAAGATGATGAAATACTAAAAATTTGTGTGGAGTAAATTGGAGAGTACAATTGTAAAGTAGAAAATTTTTGTCTTCAAATTGCCTATTAGGTTAATGCACTTGTATTTGAAGAATTACGTTTGTGGACTTTGTTAGAGATGCTCATTGAGTTGCTACGTACCAAAAAGTGATTTATACCAGTTAGTTCTTTAGTCGAGTGGTATTGTTGTTCACTTATAAGTCTAAAGTTTTAGGAATCAAAGCAAAATGTAGAGCATTGGTTGAAATTTAATTAAAAAAAAACTCCAAAATTTACCCGATACTAATTCCTTGTACTCGCCACCAAGCACTTTAAAACATTGTTTGTCTTCTTAGAGCATCTTCAAATGAGACGTTAAAAAATATATGTCCAATTTTACTGGATTTTGATGTGGCATTTTAAAGCCTACAACTTGATATTCAAGATATTGTCTTTTATGTCAAATGGTAGACTTTAAAATGCCACGTCAACATTCAAATAAAAGTTGACATGTTTTTTAATGTTTCATTTGAAAATGCTCTAACAAGGCGAACAATGTCTACATATACAATCAGTATTAGATAAATTTTAGATTTTTTTTAACAATGGTTAAATCTAGACTTAAAAAGATGACAAACTTAAAGCAATGTTTAATTTCTTATACGCCTGAGTTTAAATTTTTTTTTTTTTTTTTTGCAATTGAATTAATTTGAATTCCTCCTTTCATAATTTATACAATATCACTTAAGAAAAAAAAAAGAAAATTAATAAAAATAGTTTGAAAATTTTGAGTTTTAATGATAAAGTCAAAATAAAGGGTAAAATAAATAGTAATAAATTTGATTTTTTAATTTAAAAATATGATTTTTCGTTAAAAAGAACATAATCGAAAATTTTTCGTTAAAATTCCGAAGAAAAATCGAAAAGATAAAAAATTGAAAATGAAAGAAGTAGAGGGGAAAAGCTGCAGACGAGTGAAACGTCAGCTTCGGCCGCGTAAACACCAGTCCCTCCCGCGCTCTAACGGTTGCGCTTCATTTTTAGGCGGCAAAATCCGAAAGGTCAATTTCTAGGGTTTTTCCACTTTTTCTACGATCGAGCATTTTCCCGGTGCATTTCAACTCAGAAACGGCATCATATCGATGATTTAGGGTTTAAATGGAAGCAGCAGCAGCTCCGTACGATTCCCCCACAATAAAGCCGATAAACAAGGGCGTGGTGCACAGGATCTGCGCCGGCCAAGTGATTCTCGACCTCTCCGCCGCCGTGAAGGAATTGGTGGAGAACAGCCTTGACGCCGGCGCCACCAGCATCGAAATCGCCCTCAAAGACTACGGCAAAGAGTGGTTCCAGATCGTCGACAATGGCTGTGGCATTTCGCCGAACAACTTCCGTGTCCTTGCCCTCAAGCATCACACCTCGAAGCTTGCCGGGTTCCCGGACCTCCAGTCCCTCACCACCTTCGGCTTCCGCGGCGAGGCCTTGAGCTCTCTCTGTGCTTTGGGGGATTTGACTGTGGAAACCAGGACCAAGAACGAGACCGTCGCCACGCACTTGACATTCGACCATTCGGGTTTGTTGGTCGCCGAGAAGAAGACCGCCCGGCAAGTGGGCACTACCGTCACGGTGAAGAACTTGTTTTCGAATTTACCAGTGCGGTGCAAGGAATTCAGCCGCAACATTCGGAAGGAGTATGGAAAGCTTGTTTCTTTATTGAATGTGTGTGAGTTTTATAACTTATTATAGCATAATACATTGTTACTTTATAATGTTATATTGAGTGCCATGGATAGTGTATATTCGTAACTTATATCGTTATACTTGTGGTATTTGGATTTATAGGCCTATGCTCTTATTGCAAAAGGCGTTCGGTTAGTCTGCACGAATGCTACTGGTAAAAATGCGAAATCTGTGGTACTTAAAACACAAGGGAGTGGTTCCCTTAAAGATAACATTGTCACACTGTTTGGATTGACCACGTTCAATTGCTTAGAACCAGTGAGTATATCTGTGTCTGAAAGTTGCAAGGTTGATGGTTTTCTGTCCAAGTCGGGACAGGGTAGTGGGCGAAATATGGGAGATAGACAGTACTTTTTTGTGAATGGTAGGCCGGTGGATATGCCTAAAGTTACCAAGCTTGTGAATGAGTTGTATAGAAGAGCAAATTCCCAGCAGCACCCCATTGCAATAATGAATTTTACGGTTCCAACAAGAGCGTGTGATGTCAATGTAACTCCTGATAAAAGGAAAGTGTTCTTTTCTGATGAAAGCGCCATACTGGTTGCCCTTAGGGAGGGTTTACAGGAGATTTATTCTTCAAGTAATGCTCATTACACTGTAAATAAAATTGAGGACCCTACTAAGGAAGCAGATAGGTCAGAGTTGTGTTCTCCTCGTCAAAGGTCTAAGTTTCTGAAACAATCGCCTACAGAGGATGATGTTTCTGAAGAAGTGAGCATTGCCACTCCAGGCGGTTTGCTGCAAACATATTCTCCAAGTGATGCTCCTTGTTCTATTAATAAAGTTGAGGAGGTGCCTACTAAGGAAGCAGGTAGCTCTGAGTCATGTTTTCGTCGTCAAATGTCTCGTATGTTCCCGAAGCAATCATCTCTGGATGGCAGTGTTCCCGAAGAAATTCATGTTAAGGATCACCTTGCAGAAGGCAATGCTCGTCCGAAAGCTCCTGAAACTGAGTCTGAGTACACCAATGATGTAGAAGAGTTGAGCCTAGAAGATGCAATGAGCAAGGGCTTTACTCTTAGAGTACACAGCAGTAAGAAGGTTGGTGGTAGTAGTAGCAAATTAACAACAGATATCAACAGTATGACAACTGATCAAACTCATTCTCTTTCAAGAGTGGTTGAGAATGCTGCCAATGGAGATTCATGTAGTCGTTCAATCTCTGTTCAATCATCACTCAATCAATTTGTGACCGTAAGTAAAAGAAAACATGAAAATATTAGTACAGTGCTATCTGAAATGCCTGTCCTAAGGAACCGAGCTCTTCATTCTCACTCCAAGGAAAGCACTTCTGATTTGCATGCTACTGTTTCAAACTCTCCTGTTCGACATGACCAGGCCAATGCTTCTTCTGGGATTGATAACTCTGCTGAAGCTGATGAGAATGAGCCATCCAAGTATCTTAGAGCAGACAAGATTCTCAATAAAATTAGAGGTCCAATTTCTGTTGGGGGCAACACTAAAGATCTCAATCCTAGAGAGGTAAGCGGATTTCTAGTTTTTACCTAACTTCTTAACTTGTTTGTTTTGAGTTTGATGTGTACAAGACTAACAAGTTTCTCTTTCGGTAATTAAAATCAATGAGAGCTCAGGAAGTTATCACTGATGTTTTATGGCCCTAAATTCTGACATCATTGCTGTATGCTTATTTTACACCATTTGCAATATTTTCTTTGGAGATGACAGAAAGCACTATAATTTGTTGAATCATGATATATCATTATCCTATCAAAAAGTTATGGCTTATTGTAGAAAATACGTAAAAGAAATCAAGGTAGATAGAACGCATGGAATGCTTCTGAGATACTCAAGGTGATGCGGAACAGAGTTGGGGAGGGGAAATTTGATAGTTTAGCAGAATTAAAACAAAGAAAACTTAATTAACACAACAATACAGAATAACTAGAAGCTCTTCAGGGGCCTCTCACCTGTTCTTGGCCTCACATCAAGAATTTTGGCATCTCACCAAAATAATCCCATTGCAGGATTAGAATTCCAATCTCTGGAAAACAAAGCTTTTCATCCATCAACTCTTTATTGTTTTAACTATTGGAATTACAAGAGATATTTATAATGCTTAAACCTAAAGAACGCAGGAAAGTAAACCCATTCTAGGAAAGAAATCCTAATCCAAAATAGAATAGGAACTAAATCTAAGCCTAATCAAACTGGAAATAATCTTAGTCCAGATAATAGTAGGATTGAAACTTTAATCCTAATACTTGACAATTCAATTACAGGATGTACAGCCTCAACATATAGCAGATCCTCTTTCTAATATGGCATCACCTGCTTCACCTAGCGGAGGTCTAAATTGTTTGTCTGAAGATCTTCCTGTCCCAGCTCCATCACCTTCTTGTATACTATTAGACACTCCAAAGACTTCTTCTGGTGTTATGATGTGTTCAACCTTGCAATTTAGCTTTCAAGACCTAAAAACAAGGAGGCTGCGGATGTTGTCTAGATCGAAATCAAGCTTACCTGGAGGAGTAAAAGCACAAAGGTCTTTTAGAATGGTTACTTTTGAAGCATGCAAAGTTTTGGTAAATGCTGTTTTTGATGGGAAAGATTTGTATTCCCACTAACAGGTGCTTTGCTGCTGCAACGCTTGAGCTTTCTCAATCAGAAAACGAGGAGCGGAAAGCAAGGGCTTTAGCTGCAGCTACTACTGAGTTGGAAAGACTTTTTAGAAAGCAAGATTTTGGCAGAATGAAGGTAGTTGCTTGCTAAACCATATGGTACGCACTTCTGTGCTATTACCAGCATCAGCTTTCCTTGACTGGATCTTTTGATCATTTCTTACTTTTCTTTCTGTTCTACGTTTTCCTCACATATTTACTCCATACATGCATTTGGATTATGTTTAGCTGGTATTGATATCCAGTTGCTTCCCAATTTTTAGGTAATTGGGCAATTCAATCTTGGCTTCATCATTGGGAAGTTAGATCAAGATCTGTTTATTGTGGATCAAGTATGTACCATCCATGGTTCAGAATTAGTTTAATGTTGAGTGGTGTAATGCTGTTAGTTCTTCCCGCTTCAAATTTTTGCACTACGTTCACATATTTACCTCGGTGAAAACTGGGACCTGATATAGTCTTTTCTCTTTCCAGCATGCAGCTGATGAGAAGTACAATTTCGAGCGTCTATCACAATCTACTATCTTAAACCAACAGCCTCTTCTTCGGTGAGTTAGAGTTTTTGAATACCTTTATTGGGCATGTCCTAATCCCCAGTATGTATGGATTATTGTTTCAGAGGACTTTTCCCTTATGAAATCGGAGATAAAGTAGGTAGGCCTTATTTTCACCTTTGATTGTGTAGGCCATTGAGGTTAGAGTTATCTCCTCAGGAAGAAGTTGTTGCTTCAATGCACATAGACATAATCAGGTGCAAAATCTGTCTGACTACGTTCTTTCATACACATATTACTCATTAATAATAAGATTATATTTTGATCCTTACCTCGGGTTTCTGGTTTCAATCTTAGGAAAAATGGATTCTCTTTGGAAGAGGATCCACAGGCTCCGCCTGGGCAACATTTTAAATTGAAAGCTGTCCCCTTCAGTAAAAACATAACTTTTGGAGTTGAAGGTACGAATTATTTTCAACTATTTCCATGTCAGTTGGAGAGAATATTGACAATGTTTTGTTTGACAGACTAGGATTCGCCGGTCTCCAATGAATTTAACTTACATTTGCATTTGAATGTCCATGTTCATATATGGAGTCCGTTATTGTACCTAGTCATACTATCTGTAACATGTTTTTCTTCTGAAAAAGCCACACGCACTTTCACGGAAGGATGCACACAAGACGATGATTATTGTTTTTGGTTTTAAACAGATGTCAAGGACCTGATTTCCACTCTTGCTGATAGTCACGGGGAATGCTCAGTCATGGGGAGTTATAAGACGGACACAGTTGATTCTGTTTGCCCATCAAGAGTTCGTGCAATGCTAGCAT
The DNA here is from genome assembly GCF_019419815.1 of Pyrus x bretschneideri. Taxonomy (NCBI): domain Eukaryota; kingdom Viridiplantae; phylum Streptophyta; class Magnoliopsida; order Rosales; family Rosaceae; genus Pyrus; species Pyrus x bretschneideri. The sequence continues at coordinate 5,390,852 of NW_025999557.1, forward strand.
CACGCGCATGCAGATCATCTGTTATGATCGGGGACGCCCTTGGAAGAAATGAGATGCAGAAGGTAACACCCTTTTGCATAATCTTGTATTACTGTTGATCCTCCGCCTGTTTCGCAACCACCTGACTCTTTAACCCTTTTCAGTAACACCTCGGTAAATTTCAGTTTGTAGTATCAAACCGTGCAAAATTCTGACATAATCGACTGTTTCAGATTCTTGAGCATTTGGCGGGTCTGAAGTCTCCTTGGAATTGCCCGCATGGCAGGCCGACTATGCGCCATTTGGTCGACTTGAAAACCATACGCAGAAGGTCCGAAGAAGGCGATGATGAAGACTCTTGATGGATGTTTCCTAACCTCGACCGGGGAACTACCTGGTGGTCCCCTAACTTATTTTGTACTTTCTTCACTTGATGAAACATTTGCCTTCCAAACTCCAAGCACTGCGAAGTAGGGCAGTTTTCATTTGGAACTTTTTCATGTACGGTGAGGAAATTGGGTTTTGGCTACGTGGAACTTTTCGTTACAAGAACAAAGCTCGGATAGTAAAATAAGAGCACAAGTTATTCATGAGCGGATTATACTAAAGGAAAACAAATGAAAATGGTTTGAAAACTTTGAGTATTAATGATAAGAACAAATTAAAGGGTAAAGTGGATAGTATCAGGATTGATTTAGTGTAAAAATATGGTTTTTCTTTAAAGTGAACAATACAAAGAGTTTTTCGTTAAAGCTCTCTTATACTAAGCTCAAAATTCAACTAAATTTACTATTAAGTTTAATATTTTATTCAAGCTCGGCTATTTTTTTTTTTTTACTAGTTGCATTCAACTAAATTTGCTAATAAGTTCAGTAGTTTATTCGAGCATGGCTCATTTTCTTTATCCACCACAAATCGAATGAGCCAAACACGAATAAACTTGAACTGTGTTAAGTTGATTTACATAATTTGTATTAAAATATTAAACGTATTAGCAAATTTAGTTGAATTTTGAGTTTTAGTATAATCTGCTCGTAAAGCTCGTGAATAAATTTGTGGCTAGAAGAAGGCTGAAATGTTTCTGTAAATCTTTATGGTCTCAGTAAGTAGTGGATAATCGTGGTTTGCCACTAATAGTCCATCTTTAAAATTAAATTTAAAAAAAAAAAAAAATAAAATAAATAAAAAAACAACAACAACAACAACAACACAACAACAACAACAACCAAGCCAACAACAAATAAATAAATTGAAATTCAAAACCCTTTAAACCCATATATAAAGGAATAAAAGGGAGGAGAGGGTGGAAGGTAATAAAGGCCAACTGTTTCGTTTTTAACTTGTAAAGAACCCGCTCGATACTCGCTCAGAGAGAGAGAGAGAGAGAGGCTATTGGAAGCAGAAGCAAACCGCGTAAAGCTCGGTCCTTTTTCGTGATCCAAGCCTGTGTGCTGGTAAATCTTCTACCTACTTCAGCTAGGGTTTTGTGCCGCATCGTCTTGTACCTAACAATTCTTACTTTTTCATAATCTTCAATTTCTTTTTATTTAGGGTTTTATTGTCTTGCTTTCTTGTTTAATTTATCTACCTATTTTGTTTGCAGGCCTCTTGATTTTCTCTAGGTTCGATTTCCAAGCCCTAAAAGATGGTATGTCACCCTCCCTGATTTTTATTTTTGTTTTGGGATTTTTGTTTGGTTTCTGAGAAAATGGAGGAAAGTGAGCTGAGGTTATATGAACCCACACAAATCTTAGGGTTCTTTTCCCTTTTTTCTATGAAATTTTGAATCTTTTTGCTTTGAAATTTTGAAATTTTTGCTTAACTTTGTTAATTTTCACTGCTGCAGCTTCCTCTTTCTTTGCTGAAGACTGCCCAAGGGCACCCTATGGTAAGATCTTGTCTTGTAACTTTACTGTGATGATTCTGGACTTAAAATTGCAATTTGACATAACCCCATTTTTCGATTTTGTTGTCGTCTACTGAGATCTATGATTTGCGGGTTTTGTGTGCTTTAATAGTTGGTAGAATTGAAAAATGGGGAGACTTACAATGGCCATTTGGTCAACTGTGATACTTGGATGAACATCCATCTTCGAGAAGTTATTTGTACCTCTAAAGTAAGAGTCGTTTCATTTATGTTGTTAAGTTTTGGTGGACTTGAAATGATATATTACGATCGTATAAATAGTGCCATTAATTTTTTGTTGGAATACATTGTAGGATGGAGATAGGTTTTGGAGAATGCCTGAATGCTATATCCGTGGGAATACTATTAAGTATCTTAGAGTTCCTGATGAGGTATGCTTTGTGCTTGTATAAACCTTTTGGCCTTTCTATTCCCAGCATTCAATTTCTGTCATCAGACCAGGAATATAGTTCATGCTGATTAACTTCTATAGTGTAAAATGATAACACGTGCAATAGGTTTTTTGATTTCATCCAGCTTTATTTGTTCCGATTTTGTTCGAATACTTTAGAAGCTTATTAGACTAATCTAGTGTTGTTTCCTTTTGCATTTCAGGTGATTGACAAGGTCCAGGAAGAAACCAAGAATCGTTCAGGTATGATAATGTTATCTCATTTGGTAGTGTAGATCTTTTTATTCTCCGTCCCTGCATCCAAAATTGGTAAAGGATATAGCTTTATCCATTGAGAAAATTGCTCTCTAACTTTGTGTGCTTTGATAAACTTTTCCAGACAGGAAACCACCTGGAGTAGGGCGTGGGAGAGGAAGAGGTAGGGAGGATGGTCCTGGTGGACGACAGGCTAAAGGCATTGGACGCGGCTTGGATGATGGTGCCAAGGGTGCTGGTGGAGGCCGAGGCAGAGGTGGACCTGGTGGGAAGCCCGGTGGAAGCAGAGGTAACACTAGTTTTCCCATCTGCCCCTTATCATCCTCAAGGAAGAAAAGGGTTGATTTGTTGTATCTTCTTCTGTCTGTCGTACATTCGTAACTACATTTCTTCAAGGACTGTGGTAGCTTAGCTTATAAGTCATGAATCATTATCAATCTATATACTGGACGCGAGGCTTATCATTTTTGTTTTTCTGTCAGGTGGGGGTCGAGGGCGAGCTTGATTCAGCTTACAGTGTGAAACAAACAGCAAGATGGGCAAGTTTCTTCTTATTATCATGGTAATGCGATTTAGACGGAATGATTCAGGAAAAGTGTAGCCAATGTGTTTTTGTTCTATATGAAATGTATTTTGGTATCCGTTTGGCGGGTTTGAAAATTTATTGTTGACGATGTGTATCCATCTTTTCACTCTTATCACAATCTGTCTTGGTGGCACTATCTCAAGAGTGAGATGGTAAACCCTAATTAGCTGTATGAGATCGAGAGTGGAGTTGACTATGAGGACGGTCACAACTCCACTCTCGACCGGTCAAGGTGGTAAATCGTTGGAAAATTAAACAAGTGACATGAATTAGACCAAAATATAGGATGAAAAGATCTTGACCCCCTGTTGCTCGGTGCATGCCAAACGTTGAGCAGTACCAGTAGCTAAAACGTACGTTGATCGGTAGCAATAGGCCTTGTGGCAACGAATTGAGACCAGTAACTCGTCCTCTTCCCAACCAAGCTTCCGAAACCAAACAGTCGAGTCTCTGAACTGCCAAAGAACTCGAAGATGTTAAGGAGACAATGGAAGAAGTTGAACGTTCTTTCTGAGGTTCTCAGAAAAATGATGCAACACGAAGCTAACACGGATTACAAGCATAAATCCTGAAGAACAAAGAATTTTGGAATCACCAGAGTTGGGGATAAAACCGAAAGGTTTGTCCTGGGGAAGCTCAAGGGCCTTGGGGATATAAAACAACGTTAATCAGACGACAAACAAAAAGCACATTTCGTCTTCAATCCACTCAACCATTTGTTCTACATCAGAAGATATTTCGGAAAGTTGGCTTAGGGTTGGAAAAAGATTTCAAAGATTCCAATTTCATTCGGTAAACAGTAGCGGAACTTTTCCAAAGGCGGAAATTATAACATTATTTTTGTGGGATAGACTGCATGCACTCTTGTAGATGTTCAATCATGGAAGTCATAAGATGGACACAGTTGATTATGTTTGCCCATGTATCGAGAGTTGGGGCGATGCTTGCATCACACGCATGCTGATCATCTGAAGAGCAAAGATTTGGTACTTACGAAATTCCTCTGAAATTTTACATTGTAAATGGTGGATGGATCATACAAATATGGACCAGTATCCTTACCGAAACAGAATAAAAAATGAACAAAATTACAAGAAAGGCAAACAAACTTAATAGTCGGAGAAGCTAAAAACATCTTGATTCTAGTAGGGTTGATGCCGTTTTGTGTTGCGGGTCCTAGGTGATCTTGCAACCAGTGCACTCGAAATCCATGATCGGTTTATCTCGGGAGCATTATCTGATAACCAGCAACATAAGCGGCCATCTTCACCACCAGTCCATCCAAAAATGCCGTGGCCTTGGCTGGATCCGCTGGGCATGCTTGACATTGGCAACACACTTCGAACAATACCTGTGTGGCCACCTCCAAGAACTGCTTCAGCAGACCCTATAGCTTTGTTTCCTTTATAACTTACAGGGAAGTAACCTAAAGTGCCACTACTAGTGCCACCAATTACCCACAACTGTTCTGCTTCTCTTGAGTAGTGGCAATCAACAAAATAATCGATCTGCCAAACGGAGTTTACTTGGCTTGGCTAAAAGTAAAAGCATTTGTCTATGCTAAAATGATGGCATACACACAAAGTTTGTCGATATCCTCCATTTTAACGCCATGCAAGATATTTCAAATGAATAATATGAAATATTCACATAAGGCTAATCTCATAACTAGTTGACTAAAAGAGAAGAATCTGTTAGAGAGAACTTACATCATCGAGTGTCCAGCCTTTAGAAGCCAAAGAACGAGCATCATGGAAACTCTTTTCACTTGCATCCTTCCAGTCCCAGATACTACATGAGCAGTTATCAAGTTACAGGGAAAATATAAGCAGCACAAAACGCATATTTGTACTCAAAAGCAAGACAATTGTTCAAAGATCTTAACTTCAATCCTGTTTCCCGAGTTAGAAGATGCAAATCACTAAGTAAGCCACTATGTTCACGAGACTAACAAATAGAAGTCGTGCATTGTGTGACTGGGGTAGATTCATAATCAATTGATAGAAGGAGATACCTTAAGGTCTCAATATGGGTCAAACACCAGAGCTTTTGATACGTCTCTCCAAAAAACCCAACCTTCCCAATTGAAGTGCCAACATTTAGCACCTATATTTTTTGGAAGGTAAATCGTCATGACTATGTAAAACTATAAACTCTAAACCTCTTCAACTTTTAACTTACTGAATCTAGATGATCATCTTCATTGATATCTCCTTCGGTATCAAATATACACATCAATCCATCAACAGAAGCAGAAAGAAGCTTGCTTTGATGATCCGGGATGAAGTGAACCTATTGAAAACATTAAGTTATATAGGCCGCCCAGTTCTATCAAGTTCCACAACTTTCACAATGCAATTTGGCGGAAGAAAATGTTTCACATTGCTAAAGTTAAACTGTCAAATCCATATGTCAAACAAAAACAAAATGGATTAGAATCAACCTGGGTAACATCTTCTACATGAGAATCCTCAAGGCACGCTACTTGTTTATTGCTCCTCCAATCCCAGAATAGTATCTGAGCATAACAAGTCAAACAGCAAGAAGGGGGAAAAACAAATGATATAGAATCTGTCGAAATATGTGAAGAATCATAAGCATACGACAACAACAAAGCCTTTTCCCACTAAGTGGGGTCGGCTAATGAATCCTAGAATGTCATTGCGCTTGGTTCTGTGTCACGTCTAGAATCATAAGCATAAAAACTTAAAATGGTTTTGCACCCAATGAGTTTGAGCAGACTAAAGAGTAAATGTGGAATGTTGAGCGCGCTATCTTCTGAAATTTTAGCCTACAACTGACACGATCTTCACTAATGTGGAACGTTGAATTATTGATTACACGGAGAACATAAAACTAGAAAAATAACGAGCTACATGAAAATCTTGATTAATTAATGATTGGAGCCACAAAACACAATTAAAGCCATTACAATGGATGCAGCACCTGAGCATCACATCCCGCGGCGAGAAGATTGTTCCCTGATCCTCCGAACGAAAAGCTGAAAATCTCCTGAGAAGAGCCAGAATGAAAAGATGAAACCTGCATCATTAACAATCAAACAAAAACGAGTTAAGAAACATTTGTGTTTATGCTTGCAAAACATTGTTAGTTTATGTCTGCAATTCGGGGAGCGAACCTGTTGAAATGTGCGCGTGTCCCAAGCTCGAATCGTTCCATCAGAAGAACAAGAGTGCAGGACATGTGGAGTTGATGGACCTGAAAATGCAATTTGGTTGATAGTGGCAGAGTGGCCCTTGCACTCTCCGTAGTACTGGCCCGTCACCGGAGAGTACACCTTCACGGCGTTGGTCGAAAGCGACACCGCCATTGCCGTCCAATCATCCCTTCCACCAAAAATCCCACAAAAATTCAACACCCAATGAATAATCATAAAATCCAATTAAGCACAACCCTGTGGCTTCAGAACAAATATACGAAAGCAAAGAGATTGAGGTAAAGTGCGAGCTGAAAAACGCAACTCAAAGGTTAAGTTGCTCATTTCTCAGAATTTTCCTGTGTAAACAAACAGAAAGTAAAAGTTAAGAAGAAAAGGGACGTACTTGGGGGCAATTTGGAAGACATAGTCGTCGCCGAAGTTGGTTTGGATGGAATTTTTTAGGGAGATACGCTTGAAGGGGTCAGGATTGGACGGAGGGAGTTCCTCCACCTCCATGTCCGTAGCTTCCATCTCTGTCTCTCTCTCTCTCTCTCTCTCTCTCTCTCTCTCTCTCTCTCTCTGCGGCTGGACAAATAGATGTAAATAGAAAGTGCTACCCGCGCGATGCTGCGGGATTATGATATGTTATAGTAAAAACATATGAAAGATCATGTATCTAATGGTCGTGGAGCTAATAATCATGCACCTAACACTGAACACCTAAATGTCATCAAACCAATGTAAACTTTTATTTAACTAAGTTCTTAGCACTTCAGTTCAATCTTAAGTTAAAAAGAGTAGTTCAATTGACTAAAATTACACAAAGGAAGGGAGAAAGACAGAACAAACAGTTGCAGAAAAGTGTATAGTGACATTGATCCTGCAAGTTAAATATGAAAAATGTTCAAAAGACTGTAAAAGCTCAAATTATCCCTAGCATGAGTAGATTAACAATGAAAAAACCAAATTTGTATTAGTTTATATTGCTTAACACTTCAGCAAGAAAAAATGGAAAGAAAAAAATATTTTTAAATATCCGGTGATTAAGTGAATGACAGTGAACATTATACTTAGTATAACATGAATATGCATGTGCATAGTAAATACTAAGCAAGAATATGCATAGGTAAGTACTACCCATCAATTAACCATTTTAATTAACACTTCAAAAAAATTGTTCACGTATAAAAAATCTAAATCCCTTGTAATAACAAATTATTGGTCAAAATACTACACTTTGAAAATATATAATAAAAGAAAAATAGGAAAACGATGTTTACCAATATGGATTGCTTCTGAAAGGATGTTATATGCAAGGCTATTATCCGAATGACTTTGTTATATGAAAGGATGTAATAAGAAGAGTAACTGACTTAAAAAGCATCATCATTGCTACTTGCTACTCTTCCTACATAATCTAAGAATATAATTAATCAAATAGATACGGAATCACATTGACCATAAACTATTACATGTAATTAAAAAAAAAATAAAGAGGAGAGAGAATCGTGAAATAACTCAAAAACCCTAGCCCAAAAAACTAATTGTTACGCAATTAGATATTTTTTAATAATTGCACATGTAAAGTTTTTTCTTAATAAGTAAGATGTCATAAACATGATATTCCACACTTATTAATTTGATTGTCTCATTTTGAAAGGAGGAAAATAAAAGCAGATGTCTTACTTTTCTCAACAGCAAATCTATTGTTTTTGAGAATCTCTGCAATTGTGACAACTGTGGTAATAGTTGCAGTGGTACAATGAGATATTAATCCTTGCATCAGCTTTAATACTAAACGAATCAAATCTAGAATGAAGAACGGTAATATGCATGATAAAAAAATTATTCTAAATGTTGGGAAAAGGGAATGAGAAGGTTACATTCGACTGGATTCATAATGCCCTAGTAAGGGGAGTTGGTATCATGAGACATCATTTGATAATTTAATTTTTTTCAAGAAATGGACAGATGTAATCATCAACTTACACTTTTAAAATGTAATAGTTTATAAAATTCAAGGCTTGAAAATAAAAAGGAATTACTCTGTTGAATAGAGAGGAATCAACATTTAGAGATAGGAAAAGGTTGATCTTTTGACCTGCTAGTCTAGTAATATCAAGCAAGACAACGTCTTCTATTCAAAGGTCAATTATTTTTCTAATAGAAAACTGTATGTTACATAAATTTATTGAATTAGAATCAAACTAATGAGATTAAAGTGAGAATTTAAAACTAATGCACAAAATGGATTTGAGAGGCTAAATTTTTTTTAAAGTAAATAGGAAAAAATAAGGTAAAATTGTCGAGACATTTTATTATACTAAAGCCCTTGGATAGTTTGAAAATCTTACCCTTATTCATTCTTCACTCTCACTCTATTTTGCTATACATTAACACAATAAAATATAATCAGATGCATAATTATTAATCTACAAAACAATAAGAAATTAATATAAATAAAAAATGACAAACCTATTACTTTGCATTCTCATTATTGCAGATACCCGATAATTCCTATCACCAGAAACTCTTACTTCATATGAGCCATATACTCAATATCAACACAAAAAACCAAAAACTCATAGGAACTTCCTTCTGAGAATCTCAAACTCTAACCATTTCAAAAAAAGTTCTTCGCATTTCCTCAAATACGTGCTAAACTCTCTCCTAATGCTCAAAATCCAAATGAGTACTTAAGATATACAGAACCACATTTAAGTTAAAGCTATACTGCACTAAATCACATTCAAAACCACAAACACCAAAACAAAGATGAATTCAACACCTTGAATGTGTAATACTCATATCTAAATCCAATTTGAAACATAATTTTCGCCCTTAAAATTTTTTCAACAAATGAACAATCAATTTAGGAAAGCAACTACAATGCAACTGAAGAGCTGTTCGACTTAGCTCCATTTTGTATGGCCAAAAGCTTGAAAAACAGCTTAGAAGCACAATTCCAAATATTACCAAAAGCAAGCATCTTTGGGGTAAAGAGCCCACTTTCCCAAACAGAGCTTTAAGTTCATGCCACATGATTCGAATTAATTTATCACTAATATAAGTTCTAAAATGGTAAAAAATGAGGAAATACACCTATCACCCTGTTCACTGTGATCTTTGAAATCCAAGTTCCACTACGTAACCCTCTGCATAGCTGCGTAACTTCCAGTGACGAACACGGTTTCAGAATATATAAACTTCAGAACTTAATTCATTCTATAAAATAGAATAAAAAAGTTGATTTACACTTGTAAGGCATGCTCCAATGTTGATATAAAGTTGAGTCAGTTGATTTGTGACCACCAACTATAAAAGAAAAATGTAAATGCTAAGTTAGTTTACATGTTTAAATCTTTTGGTAAATGCTAAGTTATGTTATTATGTATGATGGCATGCCAAAGACCAAATAAAAAAAATAACAGTAAAGAGTTAAAACTCAAAGTTGAAATACCATCTTCAATGTACCATCATATGCTAGCATTTAAAGTTGAATCGTTAAAATTTAAATCCTATGATCAACTCACCTTTCTTAATCTTTTCTGGAGGAATAAACAGAACGTTTCTTCTACTCTTCTTTAACCACTGCACTAAAAAAAACATTAATGTTTAAATATTAAAATTGAAGATCTTAAATTCATAAGTTAAAAACTTAAAAGCTAGTTAAAATAAACATCCATCACAACAATAGCACGGAAATTAAGTTGTTTTATTTCTGAGCATTTTTTTGGCAATCAAACAGAGGAAATCTGTGTTAAACTAAACAGGCAATGGTTGTTAAATTTAGTTCTTTAAATTTATAATTTTTTTAACATGTGAGTTGATCCGTACTTTTTAATTTGGTTTGGAAATGGGGTAAGATCATGTTGGTTTAAAACAATTGTTAACATGTTATGGCGGAATATATTATACCAAGGATTAAACAAATAGTTGTCATTTATTTCTTGCAATGCATTCACTGTTAATGAATAGTGATATCAAATTGATAAGTTTGTAGCTACGTAGGAAAAAAGACTAATAGGTATTATGCACATAAGTAATCAACCAAAAACTCTTTCCACATCAACTAATCAACAGATTTAACTGTAAAAAAAAACAAAAAAATTGATTCCAAAAACCTCTGTAACTATTGTAATTTTCAGTTTCTAACTCATTCTTTTGATCAATATCATCTGAATCAGTGTAATTTCGTCAAATTCTAATCCATATGATCACTTGTGTGCCTAAAAACTAATCGACTCTTAACAGCAGCACAAAAAAAAAAAAAAAAAACTTGGAAAAACGAAGTTGTGTGCCTAAAGGTTTCGTTTTAAAAGACAGAGAAGGGCATAAGAACTTTACCTTAGGAATTTTCCCAACTCCGCTCAACCTTTTTACCCACCCTAAAAAATACTTCAAATCCGATCCACCTACTAAAACACACCCAAAAAAAAAAAAAATTAGCAAACTAATAAACTTAATTATATATGATCATTTCACCACATATTTCAAATTAATTGGTCAAAAAATTAATTAATTAAAATGAGTTTAAAATAAATATAAAAACCAATAATAATTGTGATTGTCCATTTTCTGCTCCCTGGGCTTTCCACTTGGAGTCCAAGATAGCACGAAACCACTAAAAAAAAAACTATTCAATTTATGAGACCAGAGAACAAAACCAAGCAAACACCACCAATGCAACAGAAACAATACAGTAAAACAGAGTTTTAGAGAAAAAAAAAAAAAAAAAAAAACTGTGGACTTTAATTTTACATCGATCGAGCAATCGATCTAGACGAAAACCCTAAATCTCGAAGACCAAGATTTCCTAAAACGAAAATTCGAATTAGATGGAACAGCCACACACAAATCATCGAAAAAAAAGAAGAAAAGTTTTGAAGAAAAAACTCAGAGACCTTAATCAGAAGGGGTTTGCAAGGTTGTACACAAAAACCCTAAAATTCGCACACCAATTTTCCTGAAACAAAAAAACCCCAATCAGATCAAACAGCCACACTGAAAACATCAAAAAAAAAAAAAAGAAAGAAAGGAAACAATCAGTGCAAAAGGCAAAGACTTTAATTTTACAGCGATCGATCTGCAAATTTCTTCCCAATCAAAGAAAAGACAAAAAACATATAAGCAGAGAAACCACCTGAAACAGTGCAATCACCCGGAAAAGAAACTCTTCATACGACACACGATCGACGCAGAGAGAGAAGCAGGGAAACACGAAGGATTGACGTAGGGAGAAAAGCACGGAAACAGAGAGGAAGAGAAAGGAAAAAGCGACGGAAGAAAATCGAAGAGAGTTAAGCAAGGAAACACGAAGATCGAACATGGAGAAAAGCAGAGAGAAATAGGGAGCAGGCGAAAGGGAAAAGAAACGGAAGAAAATGAGAGAGGGTTCGAGCACCTTCCCATATGTAGACTCACTCTACCAAGGGGCAAAATCGCCAATTCATGTAGCATCTTTTAAAGGGCTGAAAACCGTGCGTTAGATCAGGGGCAAAACCGGATTGGCACTGTTAATGAACAGTGTCAATCCGCTGAGCTTTAGAATATATAGAATTTGGGGTTTAGGGTTTTAGTTCCGCTACGGACCACGGTAGGGGTCAGCCAAGTCTACTTTAAGTCAACCACTAAATACGTATCAGGAATGCTATTACGGACAAAATACTCGTTCAAGAGTCCCGTACCTCGTCATTGTCTGCTTCTATCAAGGTTTCCGGAATAGCTGGACCTACAGATCCGACCCACAACTTGGATGACTTGATAGGAATGTGAGGCTCTTGCCATTCTTACTTCGTCATCTTTCCTTCTACGTTCCTCATCCTCTTCCATCTCATTTTGGGCTACCTGGAGATTGAGCATTCCTTCTGATTGGTTAAACAATTTTTCCTCTTGCAGATTGATTTCCCACAACATCCTTGAAGAAGAAGACATTGTAAAAATGAAGTAGAAACTATGAATAATGATAGAGATCTTGAGAAAATTAGTGTTAGATTTGTGAGGATGGATGGTGGATTATATGGAGGATTCAGAAAGGATTAGGTTGTAGATAATGTCACGTGTCATGCCGTCATTCGTTAAAAATCTTATGTAAATCTATCCTCAAAGATTGTAAACAGATTATAACACGTGACGCAACGTGATTTGTTAATAATCTTATTGGAAATCCATCATCAATAATTGTATTTTTGGATAATGACAACGAGTACGATTAAAAATCTTATCAGAAATCCATCACCAATAATTGTCTTTTCCAAAACGAGAACGATTAAAAATCTTATCCGAAATTACAAATAAAAATTTTTTGTATTATTTTATAACTTTTCGAATAATGACACGTGACGCAATAAGAACGATTAAAAATCTTATCCGAAATTACAAATAAAATTATTTTGTATTATTTTATAAATAAAATAATATACTAATATTTTATTGCCTATTACTAGAGTTATTGAAGTGCAACGGTGAAGATGTAAAAAGCGATTACTGTTCATTAAGGACAGTTACTGTTCATTGAATGGATAGCATGGTGTATTGCCTGGGGAGGGGTTCCCACGCTGGAACTGCTCCAAAAGCGTTTGACGAATCCGAATCTTCTTGAAAGATTCTGTAAATTCCGTGAATCATATCCGTTTATCGTACATCGTGCGATCATAAATTATTTTAAATATTTTTATCTAAAATTAAATACAAACAATACCTGATAAAAATTAATCTCATGATATACAATAAATGAACACGATTTATGATTTCCTATGATCCTGTTAAAAAAAATATAGTAACACTCACAAGTTATAATTGATTTGTAGAATTCAGCGTTTGAAAAATGTAGCCACTAACCTGCGGAATTTCGTTATCACACTTTTTAGGCCTCAGTGGTAAGTTTACTAAATTTTAAAAAATACTTACGAGTCAGTGAAAATTTAACACCGCTATCAAGTAACATATTTTTAATGCCGAACATAGAAGAGTTGTGAGTGTACTCACGACCCCTAAATCGTTTTATAAATTTCTGTGTTTTTCATTCCACTTAATGATTTAAACACGTAAACCGCTAACTTACAGATCATTGAAGACTTTGAAAGAAACTAAAATAATATATATAATGTTTGAAGCTAATGAAATACTTTAATACAAAACCGAGTAAAATAACATTTTGAAATTCATACAACGAACACCACTTAATAAGACTCGATTGTTATTGTTCTTATCATTGTGTTCGTTTGATTTATTAAATTCATGTGCTAGAAATAGAGAAGAATGTTTGATAAGTTGAACATGGCTCCTAAAATGTACCTCCCTTGAGGATTCATCAATAAAAAGAGTTAACTCAAATTGTGTAAAAGAGGGTTTACCCATAAGAAGGTAAACAAAACAAATATCCATCAAACAAAGGACTTAAAATTCAAATCCATCAAACAAATAACTAAAAGTACAACATCCCCCGTACTGCCACTTCTCTAAACACACAAGAACTCATCATTTTGCTAACTAAAACGATGGACGAAACACGGTTAGATAAAAACACACCCGTAGTAACTTAAGGTGAAAAGGAAAACACGAAACTCCATAACCACGCAAGCTTGGCTGACCCCGTCAAGACTAGTAGCGCGAAATTATGCGCTCGTAGTAGCTTCCTTTTTCTCTTCCGAAGTATCAACTCCGGCCTTAACATCATCCTGCTCTTCGGCGGCCTCATCTTCTGCCTTTGATAGATCTGGATCTACAATAAAAGGACGAGGGAACATTACTGGTAACCAAGACGGAACACACAACTATTGCTTTAGCAATCTTTGTGTTATTTTTCATCCAACAAATGAACAGATTAAAGTAATTTTACGTGCAGCGATAAGCAGGCAAAAAATCCAAAGCAAGAGCTTATTCAAGGCAGAAATATTTATAAAACGAACTTCAACCCTAAGATTAGAAGGCATGAACATTTTCCCAATGGGATGGTCCGCATCAAAAAACCCACCTTAACTCCTTTGAACCCGAAACCTAAGACTGTCTGAGTAGAGTCATCTCCAATACCCATTCGTTTTTTCACGCTCATCAAACATTGTGGAACCTTTAAGCCTATATCGCGGTGTTTTGAATTCTAGACCTAGACTTCCTAGTAAGATGTTTATGCTTGCCACTAAAGATTAAGCGCTAATAGTCTTCTTACCTTCATCACTATCATCAAAGTCACCCATTCCTCCCATATCATCACCTCCCATGCCACCGAATTTCTGCATAGTACAATTAGCGTCAGAACAACAAATAGAAACATCAAAACAGTTCAGGTAAGGGAAAACACCAAGAATTAATATTTACTAACCGAGAAATCCATCCCTCCCAAATCCATGTCACCGGGACCTGATCCTGCTGAAAACAAGAAGTGGTATTTTAATAATAATGTACAACAAACACATTTTCGTCAAATGAAACAGTCTGAGGAAATGGAACAGAATACGGGAATTGCATACCGGCAGTATCATCGTCCTCATCCACCCATTTGTCCCAATCTACTTTGACATAATGCGGTGTCTTTCCATCTCCACGCAACAGCTTAGGCCACCATTCTGGCTCCGCCTTCTCCACAATACAGAAGATACTCCTCACGCCAACATTTATTTTGCTTTCCTATAACAAAGCGGAATAATCACACAACGAAATAAGAACCCGCATAAGCACTATCATCTCTGAATAATACAAGAGCATCTGTGATTGCACAACCAAATTCTCACCTCCACATTAACCTTATCAAAGAGATCCAGTTTGAGTTCATACTGGTGATTCTCCGCACCAGCACTAGCCGAGAAGCTGAACGTTCCATCGGGTTCAAGCTTAACCTTGGCGTCCTTTGCATCAGGCAAAAGCACGGTAAGGAAAACCTTATCCACCCTTTGCGCCCACTTCACCTCCGGATGACGACTGCGAAAACCAACCATCAATTAGCGAAAAAACTTGCCTCAAATATGCATCATTCGATCGAATATCACCCAAACAAAAACTAAAGTAAAATTCTCAGTGAATTCTTACTGTTTTGTATAAATTCCAGAACCAAATATCAACAGAGCGGTAAGGAAAAAAAATCAAAAGGACAAATAAATATCCTTAAATTGGTGAATAATACATTACCAAAACAGGGATTAATATTTAATCAAAGGCTTCAATCCAAAAAATAAAATTAAAAAAAATACCCAATAAAGCAAAAGATTCCAATATAATATTTTCCATTTCTTGAACCATATTAAACAGCAAAACATGGATTAAATTAAATTAAAAGTATAAATTACTGAGTTTACATGTCTACAGAGAGCAATCGGAATAAAAAAAATATACAAAAATTGCATATCGACGAACACAATGGCAGGAATGCAAAGACGATGAAATCAGAGGCCGAAAGCAGAAGAATTGAATAAATTTGAAGAGAAGGAAGAGAATTTTACCTCATGTTTTTGTAGAAAAGGGGGAGACAGAGAGAGAGAGAGAGAGTAAAACCCTAGAAGCTGGGAACAGAGCAGAGAGCAGAGAAGAACGTGAGTTACAAGAGAGTTTAAAGAGTAAGAGAGATTACGCGATGCTTCTAGACTTGTACGCTTTCTGGGCTTCTCGAACGAGGCCCAAACTCTGTAAAATCAGTCCAGTTGAATGAAGTGGCCCATTAACTCATTTGCAGAGGCCCACTATGTGGTTCTTAATATTTTCATACAAGCTTATGTTAGAGAAATGTCAGAGATACTCGGCCACCCTCTATCTTCATGTGGTGTTAGTCGTTAGACGGCTAATCACTATCTCAATTAATCTTTAGGTATTTAAAAATTAAGAAAATACATCTAACCTAGTCCGCCTAGGTTGCGCCTCTTATTTAGACAGAAAATAGATAACTTTTATTTTGCATTTTAGTTTTTTAATAAGTTGTAAGCGAGACTTGTTTAATACTTGGATGAACACTCATTATATGATTGTTCCCGTATTTTCAATATAAGTAGACACTTATTCATATGTTATATAATAAATTTAATTAAAATTTAAAAAAATCACCTAAGTTCCCACCTAGATACCAAGATGCTAAGCCCCTGATCGTTGTCCAACTAACGCCTAGCACAGTTTAAAACCTTGCATGTAAGTCCTCTTGTTGAAGGAGATGGACTCACTTCTCAACTGTCTTCCAAATACAACGCACCTTCTCTCTGTTGGAAAATAATAGATTTAGGATTTGGGCTCAGCCCGTTAGAATTAGGTTTTGTTAGATTCATTAAACAATAAATTAGTCACGATTTAACCTCTTAAGGTTTTGTAGCGGTTTCGACATTCTCGTTTGTTTAATAATATTCTTATTATTTTGTAATCTTATTTGTTCCACACTCTAATGTTCAACTCTCCCAAAATAAGAGGACTATAGGTCAGTCAAATACAATGCACCTTCAATTCTCCCAATTTTATATTAAAGAAAAAAAAAGAGAAATACAATGCACCTTCAATTCTCCCAATTTTATATTAAAGAAAAAAAAGAGGACATGGACATGGACATGGACATGGACATGGACATTGACATTGACCTGCCCCATTTACCAAATCTATCATCTTCTTGTCTTTGAGGAACTAATAAGCATTTATCTTTATAATTTTTAATTTATCCATTCAAAAGGTGGCTTTTTAAAATGGAATGTCCATCTTTTTCTCACTTTACTCTAAGTTGATCTTATCTTATAAAAGAGTTGTCTTATATTATGCTCGTACTCAATGAGTGTACCAATAACACAACCTATAACACTAAGTTTTATTATACAAGTAGTTAGAATTTTTTTTTTTTTTTTTTTTTTAAGTATTAAACCACTTGCAAAATGAAATTTGTTGTGCTCAGTTGTGTTCTCAGTACACTAATTTTTTTTTTTTTTTTTGGGGGGGGGGGGGTGGGGTTTGGTTTGGTTTTGAGAAGTTTAGGAAGAGATTTATTACTCTCACTACTAACGCCAAAGCATACTTTAGCCAGAAGGATTTATGCATGACACCTAATTATCAGTTGTTACCGTTACGTTATGAATTTACGTAAGAATTTACAGATCAACATTAACGAAGACTACTACCAACAGAACTCGAAGCTTAGTGGGACGATGCACAAATATATTTATAATATTTGTTCTCATTACTCGAATTTCATTTAGAAAATTCATTCGTGCGTGGGCGTTGTTTGTTTGGTTTGTCCGTGACGCTTTTTGGCTCTCTTCCCCCTCCAAATCTTTTTCTTTCTCCCTTCACTTTACTAATCTCTTTACTCCATTTTGCACTTCTTCCTCCACCATGAAAAAATTCTTCTCTTTCAAAAGCTCAGCTCTTGCGAAAATGGACGACTCAGATCACTCCTTCAGAGCTCCCCAATTGATCTCTCACCCTCACTTCGTCCTCCGAGTCTTCTTCCTTTACCATGAAATTTGATCCAACGGTTACAATTATTATAATTTTTAAAGAGACCTTCGGTTTGTAGTCGTTGGATCAAATTTTAACGGTCCGGATCATTTGATCCTGGACCTTTGATGGAAGAAATCCGGTCCCGACATTGACCTACCCCATTTACCAAATCTATCATCTACTTGTCTTTGAGGAACAAATAAACATTTACTTTATGTTTTTTAATTTATCCATTCAAAAGGTGGCTTTTTAAAATGGAATGTCCATCTTGACTCTACTTTGGTCATATCTTATGAAAGAGTTGTCTTATACCACATCCGTCCTCAATAAATGTACCAAGAACATAACCTATAACACTAAGTTTCATTATACAAGTAGTTATAATTTTTTTTTTTTTAAGTATTCAACGACTTGCAAAATGAAATTTGTTGTACCCAATCGTGTTCTCGGTACACTAAATATTTGGGGGGTTTGGTTTTGAGAAGTTTAGGAAGAGATATGTTACTCTCACTACTAGGGTCAAAGCATATACCCCCATAATCTTGAGCCGGAAGGATTTACGGGTGACACCTAATTATCAATTGTTACTATATACGTTATGAATTTACGTAAGAATTTACATATCAGCACTAATGAAGATTATTGCCAACAGAACTCAAAGCTTGGTGGGACAACGCACAAATATATTTATAATATTTGTTCTCATTACTCGAATTTTATTTAGAAAAAGGAAACAAAGAACATACAAATTCTACAGACCTGGATTGTCTGCTCTCCCCATCCCATATCCTTCACAACCCTTCCTATTTATGTTGTCACGGTTAAGTCACGTCAACATTTTATGTTTTTATTGCTTTTTATCTTATTATTTCTATAAAAAAAATATATATATAAAATATTAACGTGACTTAACCATAACTACATAAATAAGAGGGGATGGAAGGGAAATGGGATCCGGGCCCAAATTCTACATGGGTCTTCTCCTTGGCTCTCTTCCCCGTCCGAGTCTTTTTCTTTCCCCCTGCACTTCACTCCATTTTGCACTCCTTCTTCATCCACCATGAAAAAATGCTTCTCACCTTCAGAAGCTCAGTTCCTGCGAAAATGGACGACTCAGATCACTCCTTCAGAGCTCCCCATTTGATCTCCCACCCTCACTTCGTCTCTCCCCTCAAGCCTCAAGCCTGCTAAGTAATATTAACAATTAACTCATTTATAATTATCCTTAATCTTTTGTTTAGCATTTGATTAGAGATAATTTTTATGATTAGCCTCTGAAAAATCTCATTAATCCAATACCAGAAGGTTTTTTCCGGATCATTTTTTTAGAAAAATAGTTGGATCATTGGTTCCAAAGCTTCGATCTTTTTTTCTTTCTGTTTTTTGATCGTTTCCTTATGATTTTTTCACAGATTCGTTGAAAAAATGGAGTCCTGTGATTGCATAGAGGCGCAATGGCCCCCAGATGAGCTGCTGGTGAAATATCAGTACATCTCTGATGTGTTCATTGCCCTTGCCTATTTCTCCATTCCCTTGGAGCTCGTATATTTTGTGCAGAAATCCGCTTTCTTTCCTTACAGATGGGTGCTTGTGCAGTTCGGTACTTTCATTGTTCTTTGTGGAGCAACCCATTTCATAAATGTATGGACTTTCTCTATGCACACCAAAACTGTTGCCATAGTCATGACTGTTGCCAAGGTTTCGTGTGCCGTTGTATCGTGTGCTACCGCTCTAATGCTCGTTCACATTATCCCGGATTTACTAAGCGTCAAGAAACGGGAGCTGTCGCTGAAGAGCAGAGCTGAAGAGCTTGACAAGGAGATGGGGCTTATGCTCACTCAGGAAGAAACAGGAAGGCATGTTAGGATGCTGACTCATGAAATTCGAAGCACGTTGGATCGGCACACTATCTTGAAAACTACCCTTGTTGAGTTGGGTAGAACTTTAGGCCTCCAGGAATGCGCGTTATGGATGCCGTCCAGAACTGGTATGAACCTAGAGCTTTCTCACACTCTGAACTACCATATACAAGCTGGGTCCTCTGTGTCAATAGACCTTCCTGAAGTGAACGAAGTCTTCAATAGTTCTCAAGCGATTCGTATACCATATACCTGCCCACTGGCAAGAATCAGACCACATGTGGGAAGATATGTGCCACCTGAGGTCGTTGCTCTGCGGGTGCCCCTTTTAAATCTTTCAAATTTTCAAATCAATGACTGGCCGGATGTCTCTGCCAAAAGCTACGCAATTATGGTTTTGATTCTACCCACGGATGGCACCAGAACGTGGCGAGAACATGAACTGGAGCTGGTTGATGTTGTGGCAGATCAGGTGTGTTTTATTTGACTCTTTTTCTTTCTATTTCACAACGCTTATTTGAAGGGCTAATGTATTAACGACGGATATGTCGCTTGTGTTCCTTATGATTCCTATACACGTACTTAAAGGTTATAACAAGTGTAGTTGGGCGCAGGTAGCTGTTGCTCTTTCACATGCTGCTATTCTGGAAGAGTCTATGCGAGCCCGTAAACAGCTCACGGAGCAGAACGATGCTTTAGATTTAGCTTGGAGAGAAGCAGAGATGGCGATCCATGCCCGCAATGATTTCCTTGCTGTCATGAACCATGAAATGAGGACACCAATGCATGCATTCGTTGCATTGTCTTCTCTTCTGTTAGAGACGGAACTGACTCCGGAAGAAAGGCTTATGATAGAGACAGCGCTAAAGAGTAGCAACCTTTTGGAAACACTTGTTAACGACGTTTTAGATCTTTCTAGACTTGAAGATGATAGCCTAGAATTAGACATTGAAAAATTTAACCTCCATGGAGTTTTCAGAGAGGTAAACTTTCCAGACTCGGGGCTTGAATGTTTACTTTCGAATAATTTGGTTTTCGTGAACTTACATACAAACCGTTTCCAAACTGTAGGTAATGAATTTGGTACAGCCCGTCGCATCTGTGAAGAAGTTGTCTATGACTTTGATTCTATCCCCAGACTTACCTGTGTATGCCGTTGGAGATGAGAATCGGCTGTTGCAAACTATTCTCAACGTTGCTGGTAATGCTGTGAAGTTCACAAAGCAGGGCTATATTTCAATTACAGCGTCTGTTGCGAAATCAGAATCTTCAAGAGACTGGCAACCACCGGAGTTTTATCCAGTGTCAACTGATGGTTACTTCTACCTACGAGTTCAGGTCAATTATTGTGCATTTTATCGTTGTCTTTGTATGCTGAGATCGAGACATCTCTTAGTAACTTCGACAGTGAAGCAACGTGATCTAATGGCATTCCTGTTGTTGCAGGTTAAGGATTCTGGCTGTGGTGTTCTCCCAGAAGATATTCGTCATCTTTTCACCAAGTTTTCTCAGCCTCGAAATGGATCCAATCGAATAAACAATGGTGCAGGACTTGGACTTGCCATTTGCAAACGGTATAGTTGAAAACTTTCCGATCTTTCACCATTTTGCATCCTGCTTTTGTTTTCTTGCCTATTCATCCAACTTGGTCACCTTATGTTCTGAAATGACTTGGATTAGGTTTGTAAACACCATGGGAGGTCATATTTGGATTGAAAGCGAGGGTATCGACAGAGGGAGTATCGTTGCATTCATCGTCCAACTAGGGATATGCGACAATCATAGTGATACAACAACACACCAGGTCCAGATGCCACCTAAAGGACAAGCAAGTTATGGAAGCGGAGATGTAATCGGACACAAACCCGCCTTTAGGGATTGTGTCGGAGTAACTTCATCGAATGCACGTTATCAAAGAAGTCTTTGAATGACAGTGGACACACTAATCAATGTTTGATGCTTGGCAGAGATATTAGCTCACCTGGGAATTTTGTTTTAGGATGTTGAGGTTGGAAGAAATTTGTGTGTTTAAAATTGTGAACGTTGTTAATGGCAATTGTTGCTTAATTAGTGTTAAATCCTCATCCGAATGAGGCAAACCAGGTAATTAGGTTGAAAGAAACCGATATCCTGGACAACTTCAGATAATAAACATAACTAAGATGAATCGGACAACACTGTAAAATTTTTTAAACGAGCATTTCATATAAAATCCGATTGCCAAAATAAGTAGTTCCGGGACCAAAAACCGATCAATAGATAAAAGAAACTAATCTTCATACAAAGTACAACGATTTTGAAATCTCTTTCGGCTAGAAAATAAAGTACTGAAGAACAAAACAAACAAACAAACTTGCTCGTCAAAACTAATCTAACCAAGTGAATCAAGGCAAATGGACCATAACAAGTCATCAATCCATCAGTTCTCCTCATAGAGCACTCACTTCTTTGATTTCTTGGATACCCTGCAAGTAAAAGAGAGAACCTAATCAGCAAAAAGCAACACAGACAAGATCAGCAGATAGCATATTAGGGTTTCAAGTAAGGGTACTAACTGTGTCGGTTGAGCTGCAGCTGGGGCAGCGGGTGCTGGTGCTTTCTCTTGAGGTCCCTGAACACATATTAGGATAATCAGCAACGTGAGAATTTCAAATGAATTACAGAATAATCAGTAAACAGATTAAGGTGACAATACCTGAGCCAAGCGTTCCTCTCTCCTAGCGTGCTTCCTCTCCCTGCTAGCCTTGTTCTTTGCCCGCTTAGCCTCAAATTGATCAGACAGAGTCTTCTCTCTGGCCTTCTCAGCCTTTGACTTGTGAATGCTCTCCATCAGCACTCTCTTATTCTTGAAAACATTACCCTTAACTTTCATGTACATGTCATGGTACATGTGCTTGTCAATCTTCTTCGACTCACGGTACTTGCGAAGCAACCTCCTGAGCACACGCATCCTCCTCATCCAAAGGATCTTGGTCGGAAGCCTTGCTTCCCTGGTACCCTTGCGCTTACCTAAAAATTTAAGCAACCGCTCATTAAAATGTGCCTTTTAGCTCATTTGGATAAATTCAAACCATATTGTATGTATGATCACCAAAACAGCTAAGCCAAAATCACATAGAAAATCGACTTACCATATCCAGAGTGACGTCCCTTTCTCTTAGCCTCCTTCATACGACGTGCACGAGAGCGAGAGTGAATCTTGGTCGGCTTCCTGATGATGAAACCATCCTTGACCAACTTCCTTATGTTTTGGCCTGCAATTCAGAATCAAACCCAGTAACAAACAATCCACGAAAAGGCAGAAAGGCCAATAAACATTGGCCTCCCAATACTGTCAACCCAAACATCCACTTAAACAGTTGCAAATCATCGGTGAAACTTCACAAGTAGAAAATACGGGGAAAAGTCACATACAACACAAGTAAAACATACACCATCTCAACACAAAAACATCACATTCATATTCTACACTCTACGACTACAAAATGCTTTACGCGCCACAACAATACTTTACGCTCTACAACATTGTTGCAACACGGAAACATCTCAACAAAATGACCAATTAAAACAACATCCAGATTACAACAATTAAACCAATGTTAATTACTGAATACTAATCTGCAGATAATAAAGGGTACCACTCAGGATAAATCCCGATATCAATTATCCACAGCTCATGTACTTAAAACTAACAGTAGATTAAATCTAAACCAAATATATAATCTTTCACATAAACCTAGTTCCAAACAGTTAATAGGCATCTCAAAACTTCAACAACCGTGCACAAATCGTACAGTAATTACATGTTTAAGTTTTCACGATAGCCAAACAGTGGATTAACGCGGGATTAAAGAAATGGATTAAAAAATAATCAAACGGATTAAGCAGTGCAGGATAAGCAGATCAACAGGAAGGAATAAGAGGAAGAAAATTAAGGGAAAGGAGAAGATGAACGTACGAGAGTTGGCCATGGAGATCTCGCTGACTTCATTGGGGTCGAGCCAGACCTTGCCGCGACCGCATTTGAGGACGCTGGAGGCGAGCCTCTTCTGGAGCTTGAGCGAAACCATCGCCGGCGTCTTACCTCCTTCCTTGTTTTTTTGGCAACTGCTGTGGGCAGAGAGGCTGAGCTTTTGTGGAACACAAGTTTTTATATATCGCTCAACTTTTGCGGTTTTAGAGTTTCGACCTAGGGTTTCGTCATATGACTGGGCCTTATAATTTCATGGGCCTCTTTCTTCTACGCTGTATTATGTGGGCTCTTTAGATGGGTGATCCAGCCCAACAATAAATTCGGAATTTTTTTTTAAGGAAAACTAACGAAAAGTTCAAAAAAAATAGTTTTAATGAAAAATGACAAATAAATGTGTAGTGAATAGTACCAAGAAAGGTAAATATGTGATTTTTCGTTAAAATTGAACAATATCGAAAGTGTTTCGTTAAAACTCCCTTTTTTTTACTAGTTTAATTTGAGTGGTTCTGTCACTTAGTAGTTAGTACTACGATCTAATAGAATGAGAGGTCTTAGGTTTGATTTTTGTCAAAGGCGAATTTGAACCACGTTATTATAAGCCCATTATAAGGTTAAACCCACCCTCTCCCCCTTAGATAATATCGTTTGTTCAAAAAAAAAAAAAAAAATTTGAGAGGTTCTTTGTACAACTACATTTTGTGTCTGAACACCCATTAATTCCATTTAAAATAAAACTCCTCTTATACACATATATAAAATTACCAAGATCTCCAAAATTAAAAAAATTAAAAAAAAACCTCAATGAGACACAAATTTGGTTTTGATCTCTCTTTTCGTTGTGAGTCTTGTGACAACTTGAGATGTTCAACCCTAAACTTATTGTTGTTTAAGTTTGGTTGAGCCCTATCATTTTTTTACACCACACTCCACCGAACACCCATAATTACGTGTAGAAGAAGAAAAAAAGTGTGCACAAAGTCGTTTCCTTTTTTGAGTTGCCTTATCCTTTTATGAGTCATAAAAGTGACATCCATGTCCATGGACTGTATAAAATAAAACCCTTGCGTGTTGATATTGCTATGGTTGGTTAAGGAGCTCGCAATGTGGATTAGTTGGCCTAAACAACAATACCTACAATAGTATTAAACCCGGCCTCGTAACCCAACATATCCGACCTCATCTGCCCAAGTAGCCAACAAAAATTTCAAATGCATGAGGAATGATGCTGTCCCGGATCATTTTCTGCACGGCGGTTCTGTTGGCGACACTGGCAGTAATCCTTTTGGCTTTGTTCTCGCCACTACCCAAAAGGAAGCCGTCGCCGCCGTGGCTCGACCTTTCCTTATACATTCAACAACCACACAACAACAACAACAACATTGCAGGCTCAAATAACGCTGGAAAACAACCGCAACCGGACAGCAGCGGAGGAGCGTTCATCTTCCACCGGATGCTCACCGAGGGACCCGAGAACACTTCCCGTGTGGTGGGGAAAGCGCAGGGATTCATAATCCCCGTGGAGCACTTTGCCAACTCGGGATTCAACATAATCTATCTGACCTTCCACACGCCTCAGTATTCTGGCAGCCTCAGCGTGGAGGCCAAGCATGTTTCGCGCCAAGGCACGGAGGAGCTTACGGTGATGGGGGGAACGGGGTCGTTTGCTTTTGCGAGAGGAGTTGCCGTTTTTGCTCAGACAACTGATCAAGATGATCAGCAACCGCCATCGGGGAATGGGGTGGATTATGCCACTTATCATGTAAAGTTGCAGCTTAGATTTCCCAACCAGTCTCGGACAGTTTTAGGATGAAACTCTCATGTGCACAGCACAGGTTTTGTTTTTGTAATATTTTCTCTGTAATACGTATTGATTAACAATAATAATTATTTCTTGACGGGAGAGACAAATATCTAACAATGTTATGGCAATTTAGTAAACAATATATATTGTTTTTTGATAAATTAGGTTCACATCTCTTATTTCTCATTCTCATCCATTGAAATCTTATTTCTTTTTCGTTTTTGATCCAGGTTCCTTGGCTTTTTTTCATGTCATGATTTGAATATTAACTTAACTATTTACAAGTCATTATATGTCAATTTAAAAGTGAAAAATTATTAATCATTTTCAAATATAATCTTTTTAGTATTTTTTTTCTTCATATATTTCTATTTATAATTTGTATCCTTTTTTTTAATTTATGCGAATATTCTTTTTAGTTTTAATTTGTACCCATAAATTTAAATTTTAATATGTACCCATATTTGCAGTTTAATTTGTACCCATAGTTTTGATTTTTAATATGTACCCATATTTTTAATTTAATTTGTACCAATTTTTTTTTTTTTTTTTTTTATGAACGTACCCATGCTAATTATATGTGTTCATTTTATGTTTTAAAATATACAATACTTATTTCTTGCACTATATTAATAATTACGCAGGTACTTTTTTTTTTTTTGTTATATTTGTAACAGTATTATTTGGATTTGTTTAAATTTCATAATTTGTGGGATATTGAATGCATAAATGCATGAATTTTTTTTATTTTATTTTTTTGTCAAACATAAATGCATGAGTTAAATCCCTTAAATGATGCTAGGGACCTTGATCAAACTATTTAAACAAATAACACTTCATTCTAACAACTAGGTTGATTAGAGACTGGAACCAAAATGACTCTTTTTTTTTTTCCCCCTTCACAGCCTAGTAACCCTATCAGTTGTCTCTATTTTTTCCTCTCACCTCTCTTTCATCCATGTTTTTTGCCAAATAAGATTAACTTTTAGTGACAAAATAGTTATGCAAAAATAGTAACTAAAGATATGAACAATCTCTTCAACGATTAAGAATCGTTTGAAGTTCGCTACCAAAAAAACTTTACCGACGAGCGCGCCACATAATCGTCCAATCAAAGGACACATCGAGTCGGACCAGTCTCGAGTGGGTGAGGTCGAGTTGCCCGGGGGTGGTGTTTGGGTGTGTAGTGGGCTGGAAGGCAGCCCAACCGAGTCCAATCCAATATCAGGCCCATCCAGCAATCGCGTGTTTGGTAGTGTAGTACAATAGAAGAAACAGACAAGTAGTACAAAGGAACGTACAAGTTTGCAAAAAGGCGGCAACTGTGGGCGCGCACTGGGAACTGGAAAACCACGCGCCTCCTAAAGTGGAAATAAATCGTGTTTTAATTAATAATAATAATAATAATTCTTTTGAGAGAGCGAAACAGGAAATTTGAAAACAACGGCGCCGCCGCAACGGGGAGGAATGGAATGGGATTCACCGACAAATTGTGCGGTATTATGTATTTTAAGTTCCTCATATGACTAAGCATTTTTGCGGTTTAACACAACGTGCAGGACGTTTTTTAAGTTTTTTAAATAATGGTGTTGGAATGTCGCGATTGATTTGAAATTCAGGTGAAATTGGAATTTATATGACCTTTTTTTTTCTGTTCTTTTTCTTTTTAATTAGAAGGAAGAATTGTTTAGAGCATCCCTAAATGAAATGCTAAAACATACACATCAGTTATAACAATAAAAAAAAAAACCATACTAATATTTTTCAACCGAAGTGCCAAATTCTATGTGGCGATGACATGTATTGGTAGCAAAAAAGGTTGATATCAAATTTGACAGCAGTTATAAATGTTTTTTTATTAATTATTAATTAGTTTAATCATTTATTATAATTAATGTTGAGTTAACCGATGCAATTATCCTACTTATTTCTTATTTTCAATCAAGAAATGTGAACATATTACTGATTAAACTTTAAATGTTCTTTATTAAATTTTAATTAGTTTAATAATTTATTTTATAAAATAATAATTTAATTTGATATGTAAGTTAGAAAACAAAACTTTAAAAGATGTCAAAATGCCACATAAACTGTCAAAATTTGATATCTCTTTGGAGATGGTTTTAGGACTATACATAATCAAAGAGGATGATTAGAAACAAAATTGAATAATTTAAAGAGAGTTGCAATTGTCTTTGGGTAATTAAGAACAAACTAATTAAACATAAAACACCTACAATTCAGATTAATCAGGAAGAAACCAATGATCAAAGTCATCAATTTCCCCTGACCAACTCAATTTACAACCACCAAAATTAAAACAAAACTAACAAAAGCAGATAACATTAATCACAGGGAAGCAGGAACGTCATCGTCGTCATCGAAGCTCCAGAGATCATCACCAAGGGCGCTTTCCTGAGGCGGAGGATTCTGAGGAGCCGCCGTGGACTGCCCATCCAGATACGGAATCTGATAGAACTTCATCATGCTCTCATACGCCATTAGCTCCTCGGAAAGCTTCTGCACTTCGTCCTTTTCCATTCTTGCAATCGACTCCAAGCTGCGTTTCCCTTCTTGAGTTTCCTCCACTTCTGTCAGCTCAGCTCCGCCGTGACAACCGCCGCTCCCGATCTGATTGCAACCCAGAAAGCCCGTTGAGGAGAAAGCGCCATCTGAACCAGACACAGAGTTTTCTTCCCCGGAAACAACAATTGGGTCGGTGTTCACATTAGCCATGGAGTTAAACTCAATCGACATGGAATTGGAGGGAAATGTCGCAATCTGGTTCAGATCATACCCAAATCCCAAATCAAAGCTTTTGGGTTGATACGGATTAGGATTTGGGTTTCTCAGATACGTCTTGGCGGGGAGGTGGTCGTCTTCGTTGGGGAAATTGACCTTGGCTTTTTTGCCGCGGATTTTGCGAGCCTCCCTGTC
This sequence comes from Pyrus x bretschneideri, assembly GCF_019419815.1. Lineage (NCBI taxonomy): Eukaryota > Viridiplantae > Streptophyta > Magnoliopsida > Rosales > Rosaceae > Pyrus > Pyrus x bretschneideri. The sequence goes on from NW_025999557.1 coordinate 5,419,117, forward strand.
GTAAGCTCGGGCCGCCTCCTCAGCGGTGTTGAAGGTACCAAGCCAAACTCGAACCCCTTTTCTGGGATCACGAATCTCGGCCGCCCATTTGCCCCACGGGCGCTGCCTGATGCCTCGGTACAGGTTCTTCCTCTGCCTCTTAGCTGGCTTCTCTTCTTGCACATCACCTGTTTGTGAAAAATCCCCAGTCACAAACCGAACGAAAATTCTCATCTTTTAACTCGCAGAAAAACAACATACGGATGAAAAAAGAGCGTACCTGAAATGGGTTGGGGTAATTTACGCGGAATTGAGTCGGTGCGATTAACTGGGGTGGGATTGCAGTCGAAGAAAGTGTCGGGATCGAACTTGGCGAAGGGAGAGTCCGGCCATATGTCAGAGGCGGTGACACGACCGCGACGGTCGCGAGGGATGAACTTAGCGATTATAGCACCACCGCACATTCTCGAAATCGAAAAACTTGTGTGAATTAACTCTGAGAGATGAACTGAAAATTGAGGGGGGAAGGAGAGAGAGAAAGAGAAGGGTTTAACGGATGAGTGAGAAAGGAGGAGGGGAGGGGGGGTTTTGTACGAAGAGAAATGGACACTGTTTGCTATTTTGTATTAATTACATGACCTTTTGTGGAACTTTCGTTGGATTTCACCTAACCCTTTATTAAATTCGTTGCCATAAATCTTATTGGGCCTTGCGTGGCTGGCAAGCTTCTCGGACCTTGTCTTTTGAGTCCAGCTGGCCCTAATGAGAGAGCAATGGTGCCTACTTATGTGAAAATCTGCCTTCGTAAGTTGAAATGTGACTAATTATTTGGCGGCGGAAGGAGACTTAAAATAGGAATTTTCTATTAATTTTTTATCATCTTACAATTTAACATTAATTTTAGTGTTAATATTATAACAATTGTGTTAAAAATATGAGGTGACAGATAGTTCGTAGAAAGTCTCATTTTTTTGGAAAGTTCATTTAGTATTCTCAAGGTCTTTTTATGATTAAACTCTACATCTTGTAATACGTGGTGAAGTTGGGAGACAATATCAGAAAGATCAAATGATTGATGGTGGACAATCTGAAAAACCGTTTATATCGATTTTAAATCTCAGAAACTAAAGTGAGAAGTTATGACAACCTCATGAATCATTTTGGCTAATGAAACCTTTTTTAAAATAATAAATGTTGAGCAAATGTTTGAATGGGTATGTTCTACTTTGAAACAAGTGGAGTATCTTTAACTCAAGTTGTTGATAAGTTGGTGGTTATATGCATATAATATAATTAAACATTAGAGGAAAGAGTGAGTGATGCAAGTAAAGCCAGTTTAGAAACCGCTAAGCACATCGTATGAATATTCTAACGTCTAAGTGGTGGGCATAATCCATCATTTGTTTTGGAGGTGGACAGCTGGTAATAAGTCACTGTTTTCCACCTCTTTCTGGCCCAGAAAGGCTAAGGGAAATTCTACACTATCCATAACTACAGTCAGGTAAACTCACAAACTTGGTGTATTGAACCCCGGACCTCCCACATCCATCATCCATCTCATCCATTTTGGCTTGTTTAAGTGACAATTAACAACTAATAAGGGAAAACTTCAAAGCTGTTTTGTTTGTTTGTTGTTTGTGTTTGAATTCAACGGTAAAAATTGCCTTTTGGACTGCCAATATTGCAATATCTGAATTAGTCCACACCACTTCGTGTTCGTCGAGTCTTATTTGACATTACAAATTTACATTAATTTAATGTAATCTTTTTGTCACTTTGCTACAAGTAGATTGTATTTTATGTTTCATGTTTGCTTGATGTCGTCCTGACTTTTGCAAAATAGAGAACCGTGTTAGTTTGGGGTGCCTTTTTATGTTTGTTTACTGTCGATAATGCATCGAGCATCCAGTTGGCACAAATATAAGTGATATGCTAAAAACTATAATCCCAATTGTGTAGTAATTGATGGGAAGTGAAAGATTGAGGAAAAATCCACAAAAGTTATCATAAAATTTACTTTTAGGTTGTTTTTCGACTTTTTAAAATTCATGTTGGATATGGGTCTTGCCAACATGTTTTATTAGTTTTTCTATTTTTGGCTTAAGTACTCAATAAAAAATATTTATATGATTCATAATGATAAGACCGCTTTTAGATGACTTATAATATTTTGTTAATGCCCATAAAAATTAGGAATGTGTTATTGGTACTACAAAAATTTCATTCTACACTCCTCACAAGTGTATTTTTCTTTCCTAATATAAAAAGTTTGGAGTGTAGAATGAGATTTTTGGAGTGTTAATAACAATTCCCAAAAATTATTGCGCTAAAACTCAATGATCACATTATTCACTTAAATTTTGAGCTAATATGTTCTCACGGTTTTAATTGATTTTGGAAATTTCAATATAAAATATATTCTTTTTCTTTTTAGCGTAACCTTAAGCTTCTTAAATTCATGTAGGACATTTTGAAGATGTTCTAGCTAGGTTTTGGCACCCACTATTATGTCTTATTAATTTTTATTCCTTTGACTTACATAGTTAGTAAAAAAAAAGTATACTTATGTGAGTTAATAAAGGCTTGTTATATTAACACCCTACAAATTATTGAATAAACTCCACATACTTAATACACCCCACATATGCTTTTTCAATGAAAAATTATCTTAATACACCCCACATATTTCCCCATAATACTCTCACACCTCACATTCTCAATATACACTTTACATTTTCTACATACGTCCCATATTTTCTATACACCCCACATTTCTCAAATCTTATAAAGCTTTTAATTTGGACAAAAAATGCCGATTGAAATTTTGACAAAAGATGTCGCCTTGGATTTAAAGCATAGGTGGGTTGTTTTCAATTCCACTATTAAAACTCATGTCGTTTGTTTTTAATATTTGGTGGTAATTTTAGGTGTTTAATTCTTCATGTAATGTGATCCCTAAAAGATAAATACGAACATAGAAGCTTGAATAACGCAGCAAAAACAAGATTAAATAATTATCGATGTCGTCAAAATCACTAAAACAATAAAAAATATGAAGTCTTACCTCATGTGAAGCTTCCGAAACATCAATTTCTTGTTTCATTCGTCAAAAATAATTTTTCTCAATCAATATGTTTGTAGTTTCATTGGTTAGGGTTTTGTTCAACAATGGAGGGTCAGAGGGATTTTGGTAGTTGAAGAAGATAAATAATACGTTAAAAGTGATTTTGGGTGTATTTAGATTTTTTTTTTTAATCTAATAAGGTCAAAATTGACACACCCCGACCGAAATCAAGGCGTGCTGGCCGTCACGCCTTGATTTCAGTCGGGATGTGTCAGTTTGGTATCAGAGTATAGAAAACCTAAGTGCAGTCCAGAAGAAGAATACTAATTACACAACATCCAAAGGTGATCCAGCATGCCTTGATTTCGGTCGGGAAGTGTCAAAAATTGACATTGCATAGTAGGGTAAATAAGTCATTTAATATTAAATTTAAATATGAGGTGCATTCAACATTTTGTGGAGTGCTAACATAAAAAGCCTTAATAAATGGTAAGACCGTAAGACCGCTTTTAAGCATTATAACATTTTTCTTAATGTCGTACTGATAATATTTTTTAGAAACTCAACATAATCATTTTTCATTAAAATTGCGAGATAATAGTAATAATATTCACGATATTTTTTTAATAGGATTTGTGAATTTCTACAAAAACCAACACAAAACCTATTATTTTCATGCAACAATTTAAGTGCTTTGAATTCATGTATAACATTTGGGAGATGTTGAATATTTCAAGAATATATTCATATATTTGTTGGTTGAAAAGTTGGGTATATGCCTAACCGTTGCCTCTCTTCGAGTGAAGCATTGCAGCGCATTGCAGCATGTGGCATACTACAATATATATATATATATATATGTTATATATGTATATATATATATTTATATAATATATATACATAATATATTGGTGCTACATTGTGCAGAATGTGTGTACGAAAATGATGGTACCAAAAGGTTGGATTTAATTCAACCTTGTCTCTTTTGGTTGAACTACAACTTTTGGTTAAAAGACATGATGCTTACTCAAATTGTATGAGTAGAATTAAAAGATATAAATAATCAATATTTATTTTCTGAAAATTCCAAATAAAAGACATGTCTTTTGGGTCAACACTATTAAGAAGGTTTGTATATCTTCAACTAAAATGAAAGGACTCAATGAACAGGTGTTTTAATGCCTATAAATACCTATTATAGCATAATGTTTCATACACAATTTTCAAAAATTTGTTTCTACATTCCTTACTCTCTTTTCTCTCCATCACATTCATTCAATTTCTTTCTAGTTATTTCTAAGGGAATACAATTCGGTTTTGCTAATCGAACATTCCATACTTTGTTGTATCTTGGAAGTGACTTGCCAAGAACCCTTTAGCAAACTCATTCGAGTGGGGCCAAATAACACTTTAAGGAAACGATTTAAGTCGTACCTTAAAGTCATCATTCGGATTATTCTCTATGTTTCTATATTTACTCTAACAATCTTAAAGTGTTATTTTCATCATGGAGAACAAGTTTGATAACATGGCTTTGAAGATTATCAATCAAGATGTTTACAAGCTAGACAAATTTGATGGATCAAACTTCACTCGATGGAAGGATAAGATGCGTTTCATGCTTACTTTTCTAAATGTCATTTATGTGTTGGACCTAAAATTGGAGCCTATTCGTGAACCAAGTGACGAAGACTCGGACAAAAGAGTTGCCGATTGAAAGAAGCGTGAAGAAGATGAATTGGTATGTCGAGGACATATCTTGGGCACATTATCTGACTGCTTATATGATCTGTACGCACACATTCAATCTCCAAAGGAAATATGGGAAGCACTCGAACACAAGTACACAACAGAGAAAAGAGGTACCGATAAATTTTTAATGTTCAAATATTATGAGTTCACTATGTTTGATAACAAACTCATCCTAGACCAAGTTCATGAATTATAGGTCTTGGTCTCAAAGCTTCGTGAGCTTAAAATAGTTATTTCGGATCCTATGATAGTTGGGGCTATTATTACCCCAAACATGGAATAATTATACAAAGAAACTTCTACACATGGTGGAAGATATTAGTTTGGAGGATTTGCAAAAAGGGTATTCAAATTGAAGAAGAAACTCGAAATTGTGATAAGAATTTTGCAAATCAAGGTTTCTCCAAAGTTCACATTGTCGAAGGAAACAAATACAAAAAGAACTTCAAACTCAAAATTGACAAAGGGAAATTTAAAAAGACCAATTCCAACAAGAATCAAAAGAATGCAAATGGTGTCTGCTACCATTGTGGAAAGAAAGGCTATTACATTCGTAATTGTAGACACAGAAAAGCAAGTGATGAATATGCCAATAAGACCAATAGCGGAAATATGGTGGACAACTTTAGAATTGATAACATTGTTGTAATGGTATCAATGATGCATATTGGCATGATTACCGAACTGAATATGGTAGCGGCAATAAAATCCTCTGATTGGTGGCTCGACTCAGGAGCTACTATACATGTGTGCAATGATAAGGCACAATTCATGACATATGAAGCATCAACGGACAATCAAGAGGTTTTAGTAGGGAATCATAATTCCACCAAAGTTCTATGAAAAGGAACCGTTGAACTTCAGTTTACTTCTGGGAAGAAATTGACGTTGCTTAATGTACTGCATGTTCCAAAAATTAGAAAGAGTCTTGTGTCTATAAATTTATTATGTAAAAACAGTATAAAGACTGTTCTAGAGTCCGACAAGTTAATAATGTCGAAAAATGGAAAGTTTGTTAGGAAGGGGTATTCTTGTAATGGGATGTTCAAACTAAGTATTAATAATAAAGTGAATTCTTCTGCGTATATTGTTGAATCTTCCTCTCATTTATAGCATTTACGTTTAGCACATACAAATTTTAGATCTTTAAAATACATGCATATACTTGGTTTAATTGCTTGCAATGATGATTATAATGATAAATGTGAAACATGTATTTAATCGAAAATGACTAAGAAACATTTTCCAACTGCTGAAAGAAATATAAATTTATTAGACTTAATACTTTCTGACATATGTGAATTTAATGTTGTTTTAACAAGAGGAGGAAAAAAATATTTTATTATATTTATAGATGATTGTTCTAAGTTCACTTATGTTTATTTATTGTCTAATAAGGATGAAGCCTCTTAATGTTTTAAGCGCTATAAAACTGAAGTTGAAAACCAAAAAGGAAGGAAAATTAAATGCCTTTGTAGTGATAAAGGTGGTGAATATTTTTTACATGAATTTGATATTTTTTGTGAAGAACATGGTGTTATACATCAAAGAACTGCACCTTATACACCACAACAAAATGGTTTTGGCAGAGAGAAAAAATAGGACACTCACTGAAATGATTAATTCTATGATGATTAATGCTAATACTCCAAAATATTTATGGGGTGAAGCATTGTTTACTGCATGTTATATACACAATAGAATTACATCTACGAAGACACATGTGTCACCATATGAAATTTGGAAAGGAAGAAAACCAAATTTGTCATATTTGAAAGTATGGGGTTGTGTAGCATTTTACAAGGCACTGAACCCTAAGAGATCCAAGTTAGGTCCAAGAGGAATTAAAAGCATATTGTAGGATATGCAAAAAATTCAAAGGCATATAGGTTGCTTAATTTAGACTCAAATACAATAGTTGAGTCTAAAGATGTCAAATTTATAGAAAATAAATTCTATAACAACTACTCAATGTCTGGAAAAGAGAATGATCTAACACTTTTCTCTAATCCGGCTAGTAGTCATTCTCAAGGTGAGAAAAGAAAACAATCTGAAACTGTTAATAAACCAAGGAAAAGCCAAATAGTAAGAAAAGAAAAGACTCTAGACTCTGATTTTATTTCATCTCAATCTATTGTATTTTTAGTCAAAGGAAATAAAACAAAGGTTCTTTAAAAAATACCCATATTGTTGAATGTTGAGGATGATCCTAAAAGTTTAAGCGAAGCAATGACTTCAAGAGATACAACCTTTTAGAAAGAGGCTATAGATGATGAATTTGAATCATTGATATCTAAGCAGACATGACTTTTAGTAGACTTGCCTCAAGGATCAAAAGCAATAGGTTGTAAGTGGGTATTTAGAAGAAAATACAATACAGACGGGTCTATTCAGACATATAAAGTCAGGCTGGTTGCCAAAGGTTTTAAGCAAAAAAAGGGAATAGACTATTTCGATACATATGCACCAGTAGCTAGGCTCATATCAATTCAAATATTGTTTGCATTGTCATCCTTATATAATTTGCATGTGCATCAAATGGATGTGAAAACGACTTTTTTAAATGGTGATTTAGATGAAGAAGTCTATATGGAACAACCAGAAGAGTTTGTTCTCCCTGTGAATGAAAAGAAGGTTTGTAAATTAGTAAAGTCATTATATGGATTGAAGCAAGCACCAAAACAATGGTATGAAAAGTTTGATTTTGTCATTTTATCATATGAATTTAGATATAACAGTGTTGATAAATGCATATACTCTAAATTCACAAATGATTATGGTGTTGTTATATGTTTATATGTCGACGACTTGCTAATTTTTGGTACAAGCATGAAAGGTGTATCTGAAACTAAAGAGTATCTAAATTCAAAATTTAAGATGAAGGACTTGAATGAAGTAGATACTATATTAGGAATTAAAGTAAAGAAACATAGTAGGGGTTACACTTTGTGTCAGTCACGTTATATAGAAAAATTGCTTCTTAAGTTTAAGCATCTACAAATAAAAGAAGTAAATACCCCTTATGAACCTAGTGAAACTTTGCATAATAATTCTGGTAAGTCCGTTGCATAGCTTGAGTATGCTAGTGTAATAAGAAGTTTAATGTATGTCATACATTGTACTAGGCTAGATATTGCATTTGCAGTAAGCAAACTTTCTAGATACACTAGTCATTCAGGTACTGCTCATTGGAAAGCAATAAATAGAATTTTTTGTTATCTTACAAGAACTATTAACCTGAGTTTAATTTACTCTGAGTTTCCAGCAGTACTTGAAGGATATTCAGATGCAAGTTGGATAACAAATGCTAATGATAATAAGTCTACATCAGGGTGGATTTTTACAATTGCCGGAGGAGCAATATCTTGGGATTTGAAGAAGCAAACATGTATAGCACATTCAACTATGGAATCTGAATTTATAGCATTAGCAGCATCAGGTAAAGAAGCGGAATGGATTAGAAATTTATTATTGGAAATAGAGTTGTGGCCACAACCAATGCCATCCATTTCTTTATATTGTGATAGTGATGCTACTTTGTCTAGATCATACAACAAGTTATACAATGGAAAGTCTAGACATATTAGTTTGAGACAAGAATATGTCAAACAATTAATAATTGATGGAGTTATTAATATTATTTATGTTAAATCAAGTAATAACTTGGCGGATCCGTTAACGAAAGCACTTTCAAGAGCTTTGGTAGTTAGTACATCTAGTGGAATGAGGCTAAAACCCTTTACTGAAAATTAGCCACTAATAATGGTAACCTGACTTTGTCTAGAACATCACTAGTTTAAAAGTTTAATGGGTAATAAAAAGTTATTGTTAAGTGATTGTGAAAACACTGAAAATTAATATATAGTTCATTCCAGGATGATCAGTGCAAGACTGCTACGTTTAGGAGGATGAGTTTTATCTCTTAATGAGGTTATTTGTAGTTATGTCAATAGTAGTAGGGACATGGGAAGGAACCTCACCTATACGAACATAAAAAGTGGTGCCGCTTCTACCAAGAGTTGGGTTTTCTCTTTAAATGTTCATGAAATCAGGATGAAGCAGAATGCCATAATAGTGCTTAATTAGTTCAGAAATTTCTTTAAGGAAATAAGACATAGTCATGTGTGTAGTTGTTCTGGTTTTAACATAAGAATATGTGGTTTAAACTTAGGTTAGCATCGCATTTGTTATAACTTTGAATTACTTGCACTAATTAAAGGTTTAATTCGAAAGACACATTCATTGTCTGCATGATTATATCGGTATGCTTGTGATTAATTATAAAAAGAGAATTATTGTAATACTATTTTATATATTCTTAAGATAGGGAAGGATTGTTGAATATTTCAAGAATATATTCATATATTTGTTAGTTGAAAAGTTGGGTATCTGCCCAATCTTTGCCTCTTTTCGAGTGAAGCATTGCAGCATATGACATACTATAATATATATATATATATATGTTAGATATGTATGTATATATATATATATATATATATGAATATAATATATATAATATATATTGGTGTTGCATTGTGCAAAATGTGTATACGAAAATGATGGTACCAAAAGGTTGGATTTAATTCAATCTTGTGTCTTTTGGTTGAACTACAACTTTTGGTTAAAAGACATGATGCTTACTCAAATTGTATGAGCAGAATTAAAATATATAAATAATCAATATTTATTTTCTAAAAATTCTAAATAGAAGGCATGTCTTTTAGGTCAACACTATTAAGAAGGAATGTATATCTTCAACTAAAATGAAAGGACTCGATGAACGTGTGTTTTAATGCCTATAAATACCTATTGTGGCATAATGTTTCACACACAATTTTCAGAAATTTGTTTCTACATTCCTTGCTCTGTTTTCTCTCCATCACATTCATACAATTTCTTTCGAATTATTTCTAAGAGAATACAATTCGGTTTTGCTAATCGAACATTCCATACTTTGTTGTATCCTGGAAGTGACTTGCCAAGAATCCTTTAGCAAACTCATTCGAGTGGGGGCAAATAACACTTTAAGGAAACGATTCAAGTCGCATCTTAAATTCATCATTTGTAATTATTCTATATATTTTTATATTTACTCTAATAGGAGATGTGTGTTTACAAAAAGAGCAATGACAGGCCTACAATGTTTAAACATATTATGTTTAGGACGTTGTTATTCACACACTCATTTTTACCTCTCGTACATCTCTCTTAATTTTCGGCTATTGATTAAATGAATGTAAGAAGATATTAGACAAAATTTAATATGAATGTGTGAGAAGTAAAAATAACTATGTGAATAGCGCTAACTGTATTTAACTTTGCCAACGTGCATCCATGTAAGCTCTCTCCCGCGCAATATTTATCACTTAATCAGATTCTGGATAACTAAAACTTGAACCACTCTCTGCCCACGTACAGTTCTAAAAATAGTAAAGAAAAATAATAGACTTGAGGCCATGTTGCTATATAAGGATATGGTAGTGACTCTTCAACTCCCAAATCATCCATTGTAAATTCACCTTCTGCATATATTGTTTACGGCAAGAGTAACAAACAATGGCTCTCACGTCCCGTTTCCTCTTTGCCACCTCCTCCTCCTCCGGTGCCCCTAGCCCAAAGGTTGATGAGTATCCAGAACTTCCAAAGGTTGATATTCCGAACTTACTGAACGTCGGAAAACCGAAACCAGAAGTTGTTAGAATTCCTCTGTCCCACATTGGCCAAAAAACTTGAGAAACTATTTAAATAGAATTACCCCACTCTAACTAACACTGAGGTCTTTTGCAATAAAACTCCACACCTGACGGAATTGTGTAGGTGGCCCATTGGGGACAGTATTGATGTTGTTGGAGTGGATCCTCGGCCCATCTACTTGAAATTTAAGAGAAGTATATGCAAAGCTAAAACCTCAGACCAGTGGCATTCAGGGGCTGGTTTTGTGCAAATCAGGCCTTCTAAAGCATCTTACGTTCTTAGACTATCAAGTGCACATTATGTATCATGAAGAACATCTCTTCACGTAACTTTCAAAATTTAGGGTTTAAAACTTTGTAGTATGTTACTATGTTTGCACTCTAACGTGTAATATAGTTGAACCACATGATTGATATATATGTCCAGGGCGTCGCGTTATATCATGATTTTGAATATATTTACAGATAGTTTTAAATTATTTTTAATTAAATTAAGTATGTTTTATTGGGTTGGAACATAGGAGCTGTGGTAAGGATTGCATGTCTGGCTGAGGATAAACGAGGTTACGAGACCGCTCCTTTCTCCAAACTGGGTGGTGCAACTGAGGCAAAGGGATACTTCTTCGCAACGTTATCGCCATCGCAGCTTGAAGACAAGTGGAAGCTCACAGAGTGCAAGGCGTTCCTCGATTATTCTCCATCGGAAACCTGCAAAGTCCCTACTAACGTTAACCATGGAATTACTGGTCATCTTCTTTCTTCTTATCGTACCCTCAGTGCCAAGAACATCAAGTTGTACTCGGTTGGGCCTTTCTTTTGCACCTCGGAAACTAAATCAGTCCCTGACGGGTATTAATTAAAGCATAATACTCGGATCCTGACCAGTCGACGTTATAACGACGCCTGATTTTAATTATTTTCTCCATTTACTTATTTGGAGCTGAATTATTGATTCTTTATTGTTGTTGGCTTTGCTTGATTTCATTGTTACTGGCAAGAGGTTTTGTGATTTACCATTTGGGATTATTTGTAATAAGATGCTTTGGTCTATATAGAGTTGTTTTTTAAACTCGTGATAATTCTTCTTTGGACATAATCTTCATTTTAAGAACGGACTATCAATATGGTATGAATAATATAAGTAGATAACATGTCGCTAGTAACATTTAACGACATGTTATTAATACGTATCGACTTTCTTGATACGAATATTAACATTCTTTATACAAAATTTGTCATTTCACAAAGAATGAATGTTAAATAGTCTACTTGAAATTCTAGTTGCTTCCTCCGGGCAATGCCTCAACCCCAACCCTATCCCAAAACCCACCCATTCGAGTTGCACCTCTATTTTCCGGTCTTTATTCGATAAAAAAAATTGAAAGTCGCAAATCTGGCCATAAAGTCCTTTCACTCAAGAGTGAGTTCAGTTGTTCTCTCCATAAATTAGAATAGTTTAAAATATCAATCAATCCTAATTGCTGACTCGAATATCATCTAATTAATATTTCGGGAGCGGCGGCTAGGATAACGTGCGAGGCTGTAGACCAATATGGGTTCGCAACTGCACCGGTCATCATCGTAAGTAATGCAACTGACATAAAGGGCTATTTCTTTGCAACAATGTACCCTTCTGAGATTGAAAACAAGAAGCAGCTCACCAAGTGCAAAGCCTTTCTTGAACTCTCTTCATCGGTGTCTTGCAACGTACCGACGGACTCAAACAATGGAATCAGTGGTGCTGTGCTTGCTTCATATCGCCTCCTCCATGACAAGAACATCAAGCTATATACTTTAGGGCCTTTTACTTTCGCATCATCACCACAAACCCAGAGTCCAGTCCCCAGTAATGGTGGCTACTAAATAAGACTACTTTCAACGGTTGAGTTGAGTAGGAAATGATTTCCGTACACCTTGCTTATTTTTGTCCTTTGATAATTCTTCGATATATTCAATCTAAAGAAAAAAAAAATAAACAAAAGGGTGCAACGAGAGAAAAAGGGCGTGAGAAAATAGATTTGAGATCCACTTCGGATCTTTGTGTCGGGAACCCGTAGATCAAGACAACGGTCCGCTCAATTTCAATCCTACAATCCCCTTTAGTCCATCCAACTAGCCCACTTTACAAAAACTCAAAAATTTGAACTAGCTAGATGTCTCTCGCTAGTCGAAACTGTTATTAACACTCCAAAATATTGTACTCGATATTTCTCTCGCTAGTTCATAAGAGAGCCGCGCGGAGCAGTTCCCTTTCAACTACGAGTTATACCAAAAAAAGGAAAATCCAGCACTTCCCAACATAGGAATACGTAACGAAACAATTAAAGGATCACAGAAAAGAATATGTATAGCAACTTTCGTACAACCCTGTGTGTAGCTTTCTTCACAGTACCCTCCTCACAATTTTCTTTACAAAGTGTATTACGCTAAGCCTACGTATCACTCCTTTTCCTATATACACCACCCTGAATTTTGACCTCGATCGTTCTTATTCTTGCCAGCTTATTTGGCCAAGAGTGTCCAACAAACAGATCGAAACTACGGAGCTGATTACATGAAAATCTCTTATTAAACACAACGGAATCTCAGATTTCTTTAGGCAAAACTTGATACCCACGCCTGCAACGGCTGAGTGGATTGAGCGTTAATGGCTCCATGAATGGCTCAGCATTCAAGATATTGCAGATTATCCTTTGAGCTAGGCACGCTGCAACCCGTAGACCACCCCAAGACACCTAGAATTATATCGATGCTTGAGCATGCAATAACCTGAGAGGGGAGAGGGGAGAGGGGAGAAAATCTCACGTAAGCACAAAAAGAATCACTAAGTGATAAAATACAGGGTTCAGAGATGGATGTCAGAGACACTACCAAACTTTCCGCATTTCCTTCAATGTGAAATAACATGACCGCCATTCCCCTTTCCCCGTCAATCTCAGCCTGGTCATTGATGGTAAGGGTGTTAAAGAAATACAAGAGAGCGCATCAATTTAAAAAACAAATAGCTGCCAGCTCCAACCACTCACCACACAAGAACAAATGGTGATGCCTGCAGCTGCCAATGCTGTTGTAACCTCAGCCATCATACCTGAAAATATTGTTTTAAAGTTAAAACAGGTCTAGAGTGATTCAGACAACGTCTTAATCCATCAACTGAAACTAATAAGACTACATGCTACTGCTTGACTCAACCTATGAAGGTAAAGTAGAAGAATACAATTTGTCCCAGGAATCCTTGTAAATCATTACTAAAGTAAATCAAGTAGAATGACAAGAGTATAGGGTAGTAAAAAAGATATCTCCACTGAGATTCTCAAGAACCAAAATAATTCAGAAGTGCCCGATCTCAACTGGCAGCAAATGCATCACTAATGTTTTTAATCTCATGATAGAACAAAGGGAAATCTATCAATGATTCATTAAAAAAGCTAACCTTTTCGATCTACAGAAACCACGCAGAACCATTGTATGGAGTGCCCTTCAATACTATGCCAAGAGGCAACCTTGCTGGCCTGCCAGCTTTCTAAACTGGGCAGGGCTTCCTTGCACATTGGAATGTTAGCTTGTAACATTCTGGCAATGCCATTCCCTTGTGACAAGGATTCCCCTGCAGCCTTTAAACTTACATGCTGAACATTCTTGTTGTGCTTCCCATTCACCTTGGGAGCCAAGGCGCTTCCATTTGTAATTTGAAAGGGATCTATAGAACTTCGTTCTGGCACTGAAATCCCCTTCATTTTTTCCCATAAAGGTTTGTATCCTTTGGAGGTACTTGGGAGCTCTTGTGCTTCGATCTGTTCTTCAGAATCAGCAATGAAGTCATTTACTTTATCTGCTGTTATTTCAGCAACCGACAGGGCTGCTTGCTCCCTTAAGAACTACAGTCCCAATAAAATGTTTATTATTAGAGCAAGGCAAAATAGGACAAACAAAAATAAATCATCTTCCAACCAACAAAGCATACTTTCATAATTTTGTGTCTGGCACTACGTGTTTTTGCATGTTGCAACCACTGTTTATGCCTCTGAAAAGCTGATTTTCCGGTAAGTGACTGGAGAAAAAAGAAAAGAAAATTATGATCCCTAAATGTACAAGCATATGATAACAGAATGCTGAACATGTCATATTAACTCCTCTAGATGTCCGTATAAATGAGCAATCCATCTTACAATTTTACCATATAATGCGAGTGTGTGTGTGTAAGTTAAGGTTCTGTACATTTTATTGGACACGTTTAAAGAAAGGAAATACAAGATGGATGGCAAATACTGACATTATAAGTGATTATCTCCACAACTTCTGCATTTACAAGTACATGCATTGGAGAAACAAGATTTCCATTGACCTGCACCAAAATGAAGTCATCGTAGTTTTAATTCCATATAATGAATGCATAAATTTAGAATTGAAAAAGAATAGAAGATCAGTCCAATGTAAGCAAATTACCTTTGCTGCTACCATTTTGTTGCCAACTTCAGTGTGTATCATGTATGCATAGTCAATAACAGTTGCTCCTTTAGGAAGATTTTTTATCTGCATATAACGAAGCAGACTTATTTAGCGTGTGAAAATTTATGTTTTTTCTTACCCAATTAGATATAATAACAATCTCAGTCATGAAGCAATCCAAATTCTTACCTCTCCCCTGGGAGTAAAGACAAACACACGACTGCCTAATAGATCTCTAGTGATAGTTTCAACAAATTCTCTAGAGCTCATGTTGCCAACAAATTCTTCTTGCCATTCTCTAATTGCATTGAGCCAGCCAATCTGGAAGAAACAAGAGACTTCATCCATGAAATTCGCAGACACGAAAGGAGTTTACGAAGAAATCCCCACAAGGACGACTAAGAACAAAACATAAATTAGCAATGAATAAAGGTACAATACCCTGAGTGCAATGTTTGCATTGTTAAGGCAAACAGTCTTCCCTCTTGAACTTCTACCATTAGGGAGACTACGCCCAACTAAACCGGTAACAGATCCTCTCCCACTATAATGAGAAGCAATTCCTCTCTGAGCTATCAGATCCATCTCTTCCGTTCTTATCTGCCAAAACAGAAAGCCAGTGATGTAAATTAATACCCCCTAAAAGATTACCAATCGATACAGGAGAGACTTCAACTCTGCATAAACCTTATTATCAACTTTGGGAAAATATGAGCATGCTAAAAAATGAAGACGTGATTGTACCTGCACTTCTAGACGCAAAATGCTCTCATACAAGAAAGGAATTACAGTTGTATGGAGACTTTGATAGCCATTAGGTTTTGGAGTGGCAATATAGTCTTTCATCTGTCAGAACAGATAAACACGTATATTTAAATTTACAAATAACTTATACTGCTTAAGCTGAATCATGTAAGAGTAATCTAAGAAATACTCACCGTTCGAGGAATAGGGGTCCAGATTCCATGAACCAACCCAAGGACATGGTAGCAGATCTGAAGGGAAAACAACAGAGGGAAAGCTCAACGACATACTAAGGGAAACAACAGAGGGAAAGCTCAACGACATACTAAGTACAGACTACAGAGTCGGTAAAGAATTCCCTATCTTGGCATGAGCAAGGATATACCTGTTGTGGGGTGCACAAAGGTCCAGCTCCAAGGGATGGCTTTGGTTTGATTACAATTCGAAGCTGGTAAAAACAAACATAAGCTATAATTCAATGAAGAAATATGAATCATCATGAAATGTCCTCAACAAAAGTTCCAAGTTAGTTGAAGGAAATATGAGAACAAACCTGTGCAATTTGATTGATCTCGTTAACTGAACTTTTACATTTGAGAGCAGCCTTATAGATACTGCAAACAAACATCAAGAACAGTCTATTTTAGCCCGAAAAATAACCCTCAAGAAACTGACTGCTGAAATATGAAGCAGAAATTATGATTTCTCAGACAGAATGACACACTGAGATTCAATGTAACATCTCATTACAAGGATTACAAGAGTAATAGGTCATGTTCCATGCCACTTTAAGATCTCTTTGGACAATGTCCTTGTATTTCATGTACCAGCTAACACAGCAGTACTTAAATCAAATAATAAAGTCAGAGAAAATAATGCTTGTAATGAGTTTAGAAAATACAAAGCAGGCCACAAAAACGAATGAGAAAATGGTAGTAGGACTTATGATCTGACCTGTATGGTTCCTTACACACAGCACGAACTTCAGTTTTCACAGTCATAAGTTCTAAGAACTCATCATCCTCAATCCTCTTCATCAAAATTTTGTTTGCCTAGCACAAAGAACTAAGGTTTGATAAGCAAACATCACTGATAACACAGTGATGAGAAATTAAAACTGAGAGCCTCTACTTTATTTGCATGCCAAAACAATAACCATACAATTGACAACGTCCCCTGAGCATTATGTAGACCCTGTTGTTTAACAAATTAACGCATTACCTCCACAAGTTCCTTCTCATGCTCTTTGTAGAGGCCTGCAACTCTTCGTTTGATCTTAGCATAATCTTCAGCATTTGTGTACATGAAGGAAAGGTTTTCAAGTTCCAACTGCAATATGGAATATGCGTGCATTCAGAATACGAATTAACCGAAGCATAACATATGAAAATGAGATAAGATGGAAAATTTTAACGTTATAATTATATCAACCATCATAAACTTGAAATTCAGTTGTGAAACCCTCGCCCCAAGACAAGAAAGAAAACTCTTGTATCGCCTAAATTATATTCCTTAAGTCACAAGACTCACAACTCTAATAAATTGAAACTCTAGAGTTTGATGACTAGTTATCAATAACTACTTATTTAAGCAACAAGTGATCATAACCCAGGTCCACCGAATTAAGCTACACACAATGATAACTTTAGGTTTCAAAGGTGAAATCAACAGTTGCAAAACTGGAATATTGAGAATTGAAAAGCATAAATGTGGAAAAATATTTTAATGGAAAGATAAAAAAAATATGGTATACCTTGATTTGGTACATCCCAAGCAACTTTGCTAGAGGAGCAAAGACCTGCAATGTCTCTCGTGCAATGCTTGACTGGACACAACAAAATATCAAACCATATCAGGCATCAGCTAAATACAAATACCAATATACTTCAAAAAGACAACACAACACCTGCTTATGCGGAGGCATGTGTGAAAGAGTACGCATGTTATGGAGTCTGTCAGCTAATTTGACGATGATAACTCGGACCTGGGGCAACAACTATTTTAGTTTCCAACTGGTTTCAGCTATAACACATAACATTTGAAAGAACGATAACAAATAGATCTACCTCCTCTGTCATGGCTAGAAGCATCTGGCGAAGGTCATCTGCCTTTACATCTTGTACAGAATCCTCTTCACTCTTGCATTTCAATTTTCCCAGCTTCGACACCTAAACAGAAGGAGACATTGAAGTGTGTGCAGGCCCAAATTAATTAGGAGGTTTGTGAAACATCACAGGAGCTATATAAAACATAAAAAGCACAAATGTTATTAGTACTAGACACATAAAGGGGCGGAACCTTAGTTTCTCCTTCTACAATATGGCGAACAGTAGCACCAAACTCATCCTCTATCCTTTCGAAAGTAACAACATTGGTATCCTCGACTGTATCATGTAGTAATCCAGATGCAATACATTCCCAATCCAACTCCTACAACGACAGATATAGTCAACATCAATTGAATACTGTGATTAAAATCAAAATAAGGCCTATTTTTAATGTTGCAAGACTCACAAGTTCTCCTAAAACTCGTGCAACTTCAACAGGATGAATGATGAAAGGCTCTCCACTGCGCCTTTTCTGACCATCATGGGCTTCAAAAGCCAGCTATATAACCAAAAACTAGTGTTATATATAATCACCAATCTGATACAGTGGATTTTGAAGATAAAAACTAAACTTTGTTGTTAGGCTTATATCTAACCTTAAAAGCATTATGGACAAGTTCCAGTTCCTCAGGTGAGAGGTATGAGATAGACGGCTTAAGATCCTGAGACAATCAGATTACAGACAACATAATTCAAACAATAAATTTCTGTCTGTAGAATAATAACTATTATTTTTGTTGATGCATATTTGCGAAATAACCAAAATTTACCTCCCACAATGATTCAGGAGCAACCTCATCCAAGACATCTGAGGACAAAGACGAAGAACAGCGCAGATGCCATCTCTTACAACCAACGTGAAGCAAACCGGATTTAAGCAGTCTTCCAAGAACAACAAAATCTGAAGCTTCGGCAGAATTCCAACCTCCTATGCTAGAGGACTGACATCTCTGTAGAGAGTACAACAGAGAACAGGTTCTATGATTGATAACCACACAAGGTAATTGTTGGAGCAACCGACCACTAACATCATAGTGTAGGAAGTTAATTTTTTTTAAAGAGTATTGCATAAAGTAAGGGTTTTTAAAAGAAGACCAGCAAGCACCTATATCAAGTAAGAATTCTGCTCCTAAACCACAGCTCCCTGCTTAAATTTTTTCTTTCCTTCATTCCCTTCACAAAGAAGATCTACTCTTACCACCTATTCCCCAAACCCAATAGATTTTTAAAAACAAAGTTAACCACTTTGCGATACTACGCTTACTAGGATCCGTACGTCGATACACTGCACCAATTTATCTACTTCAAGACATGATAAAATTGAGTGCTGCCTAACAGCTACGCCATCAAGTAGCAAACTTGCACCCAAAATTACAAGATCTAATCAAGGAACTTGGGTTTCAATCAGTGGCAGAGAGCAAATCGACATTACAGAAAGAACTTACATGATTAATCCGGTGTCTTCTTCCACTTCGTCCATCCGGCAACCACGAACACTGAGGAGGATGAGCAGTGCTTGCAAGAAACCCCGTTAAGACTCTTGGAGCTTTCCAAGCACAGGAGAGCACGTTACAGTCATTTCTCCCAGTTGCTTCCCTTTTCGATAGCTTACACACATTCACGCATTCTAAAGAAACTACAACAATTCACACACAAAATCAAAAGTGAATCAGATAACCCAATTCTCTGTTTGGATGCTCAGAAAACCAGTAGAAAAAAAAAAAATCAAGAATCTCAGGTTTGCTTTCTTGCAGTTCAAAACCAGTAGAAATAGTGAATCGAATTCTCTCAACGAAAGTGAGACCGCCATGGCAGTGTCCGTACACAAAGTTAAGCTAAGCTAACAGGGTTTGCTTAAACAAGTCCAAATTAACGAAAAAAATCGAAAATTCACCATTTTCCTGCATTTTTTGAGCAAGCGACGAAGAAGCTGAGCAGATACACATACCTGACATGGAAGGAGCGGTAGCCATTTGTGACGGAAGAGAGCAATCTCATTGAATCGAACTGAGCATTAAACGACACCAGACGGAGCACGCAACGCAGAATACGAAGAAAGTGGATTGGCAGCAGCTGATTGACGCCACCAGAAAATCGAGCGCGCGCGTAATAAGAGAGAGACGGTGGCTGTGCAGCTGAGAATCTGGGAGGTTACGTCGAATCGGAGCGCCGTACGCGGTGCCCCCGAAACGTCCGTCTCGGACAAATAAGCGACGGACTGAAACTATGAATTTGGCCAACAGATGATTTAGAGAGAGAGAGAGAAGGGAGGCGAAGGGGAGAGAGGGGGATTGCGAGGAGATTGCTTAGCCGAGGCCACACAAATGCCGTTTGATAAAAGATATTTTTGTTTTTTTTTTTTTTTTTGTTTTTTTAGGCTTTTTGACTTAAATAGTTTTTAAAATTAATATAACTTCTTATTTTAGTTTCAAAAATTTAAAATTAATTGAAGTGATCTTTGAAATTGTCCATCATCAATCATTCTAATCATTATATAAGAAATCTCAGTTAAATTCAAGATATTTTTATCAAATCAACGTCTCCCTTAAACGGATGATTTCTTCCATTTAACGTAGACTTATCATTAAATGACCAAAATGATTGATAGTTAATAATCAGATACCGTTTTTATCAATTTTAAATTTTATGGATCAAAAAGATGAGTTATGACAATCTTAAATACCTTTTCGTTTAAAATGATATTTTTTTTAAAGAAAAACTAACAAAAAAGATAAAAAAAAACTTTTCTTTTAATGAAAAGCTCTTTTAAAGGTATAATAAATAGTATAAATGTGATTTTTCGTTAAAAGTGAACGTTCTTTAGTGTTTTTGTTAAAACCCTGTTTTTTGTAATATGTTGAGGGGGATTTTTAGGGTGCCGGTTGGAGTGATTTGGACTTTTAAGCCATTGTGGCACCAGATTGACACGTCGGAGAAAAAGTCCATATTTGTATCAAAGGTCATTCCGCGTTTTTATATATTAATATGTGCCCTTTGACTTTTGTAGATTTGCTAATCTTCCCCAAGTAATGAGAAACTTCCCTTCGCACCAATTTTTTTTCTCCCAAGATATTGTGTCATTGACTCATTGGTCATATTTTCCGTGAAGCCAATTTCGTTGTGAACTTCGTTGTGATATTGTATCTTATCTCTACAGTTATTCAATTGATTTTTTGCTTTGACAGCTACAGTTAGGTTGTTCATGAGTTTATTTGTGGTTCTTATCTTCCTCGTTGAAAATAATAGTATCATATAATCTATTAATTAGTTAGTATTTATGTTTGAATTTTTTATGTTTTTTATGATTTCACACTCTGAATATAATGCTTTGAAACACGACGGATACAATGAGGATTTTAAGATATTGTAAAAATCATTGATCACACTGAAAGTTACATAAGAGCACCGTTCATACAATAAGAATGGAACATTATGTTGGCCTTGTTTGAATTTTACTATAAGCGTGATTCCCATTTTGTTTCTT
Source organism: Pyrus x bretschneideri (assembly GCF_019419815.1). Classification (NCBI taxonomy): domain Eukaryota; kingdom Viridiplantae; phylum Streptophyta; class Magnoliopsida; order Rosales; family Rosaceae; genus Pyrus; species Pyrus x bretschneideri. Next base: position 5,440,390 of record NW_025999557.1, read on the forward strand.
TACCTCACTTCTATTATGTCTTATGTCGTCATGTTTTACTTTCTTTCTTTCGTTTGTTTCTTTCCTTAACTGAATCATTTATTACATTTAACTGTGAGTTATAAGCCATTGTATTGTGTTTTCGTCGAGAATTTATCATATATAGTATACTAACGTTGTCGCATATGCATGGCTTGTTATTTTTGTAGTTTATTCTGGAGAATTATGCTATTATCTGATTTCTATCGACGTCATTGCTTGTACTTTAAACTTCTCTGTAAAGCAATAAACTTTGCAATTTCTTTACATTCCTACGTAACTAGGGAGTGGATCCAACAAACCAACGGTGGAGCTTCTTCCTATGCCAACTCTTTTAATGGTCTTTGGTTTAAGATTTGGAAAGCATCGATCCCTTTGAAAGTAAAAGTAGGAATGTAGATGCTATGTCACAACATTATCCCCACAAGATCCAATTTCCGAAAGCCTTGTATTGAGGTTGATCCTTCGTGTGTCTTATGCAACTCAAATGAGGAGACAACTGCTCATCTCTCGAAAGAATGGCACTATGCTAAATGTGCTTGGTTATCCTCTCCTATTGGTATCCACCCAAGCTTTGCATCATTATTGTCAATAAGAGATTGGGTAAAGGAGATTTCAGAGCATGCCCCAGCCCAGTTTGATGGTTTTATGATGATTTGTTTGGCAACACCGTCACCCAGAAATGGACAGCGGTGCCCTCTGGCTGCCCAAAGTGCATGGGACTTTGAGTGAAATGTTGGTGGGGGAGAGGATCATCATTTGCATGTAAGAGCTTTCAAGAGCTTTCAAGATGTCCTCTCACATTTGCAGGCAGAGGCCCTAGCTCTCCGAGAAAGTGTGGCAATGGCGGCAATAAGGGGTTTTCAACGACTTGATATTGAATGCGACTCATTTCAAATTTTATCGGCAACTATGGGCCCATAACCAAATTGGTCTAGAATTTGGCCAACTTGTAACACTTTCTCTTTCATTAACAAAATCCTATCGTTTCCTTAAAAAAATAACTATTAGCAGATTAATTAAAATAAGAAAATGGAAGAAAAAGACCAACCATTTGAATAGTGCAAGTCTTCAAGGATAAAATAAGAAGATTCCATGATTCCATCTTACAATTAAGAAGATGGAAAAAGGTCTCTTGACTCTCTGGCCTTTTCTTTTCAGCTTTAGTTTGGCTGCTTTGGAGTAAGAATATACCTTCGTCCAGATTAAGCATCTGTTGTCTTATGTTAATGGGATTTAAAATAAGACATTAAAGTGATCGGTTGTATAAAAAATAAATAAGAGATTCATCGTCATTTTTTATTTATGTCAAAATTATAGGGCAAGTTCCACCCCAACGGGCCATAATAATTCACCTTGAAAGCACAAATTAATATGAAATATCTGATGTCTAATCGATATGTTTTTATTCATAAGATTGGAAATTAGTTTATCATCTTTGTGTGGTTGAAACTTCGACTAATTGCCACAATGAATAGACCAAGTATTGCTGGCTTTTCAAGTTGCCTCGTGAATTTGTATACATGTGTTGAAGCCAGTCCAAACATCAATTCGAAAATGACCAGAAAAAAAAAAATATATATATATATATACATATATAGAGAGAGAGAGAGAGAGAGAGAGAGAGAGATAATGGTAGCAATTGTCATTAATTTTTGCTCAATTGAATCTTTGGTTCCTGAATTTTTAATTTGTGAGTATCGAATCATTGGTCTCGAACTTGTAATAATATGGAGTAATAGTTATTTTGGATAACTTTGTTTCCATCCATTTTTTGCCTCCTTAAACTCTTCACTTTGGATGAGATTTATAACGGAATTAGTCAAAAAGACGATTGTTCCAAATGATAACAAATTCAGCGACCAATACTCATAAATTTTTTGTTCAAAACCAAAGCTCCAATTGGGCAAAATTCAGATAGCAAAATTCAGGTACATTGCTCCAATTTTATCCATAAAACATTACAAGAAATATTATAGCTCGCTAACTTTCATTTGTTCCACCATTTTTTCATCTGTTTATTGCTGACCACTCTTTCAGTACAAGACAGTCTTACATACAAATTATTAATTTTTATTGAAAATTTGGTCGATGAATAAGGCACAAATGACATTAATAATTCTTGTTTTGATAGCATCCATCCTCGGGGTATTGCATGAATATATATAATATGCCAATACCAATTGAACTTGATTGAGTATCCACTGCAACAAAACTCTTATTCCTCCATCTTTTATGGAATGTTATATAATGATGAAGACGATGATTGCATCACATTAAGTTTTTTTTCCCCTTTCAGATAAGCTAGAATCTGAAATATAGAGAGGGAAAAAACACACCAATTATCAGCAATTAAACACGTTTATAGAGAATGGTTGGATTCGTGGCACCTCTTCTTTTACATAATTTTTTACACATCTTTGTAGAGCTCACTTTATAATGTATTTCAACGATATCATAAAGAAAGTTGGGGTTCCACTATAAAACTAATTGGCAATATGAGAAATAGATCAACTTACTCATAAGCTCATGTAAGGTCCCTTATCCCATCAATGTGGGATTCATTCTCAAACACATTTTCTAATGTGTGACGAATTTTCAAGCCTAATACATGAATAACACAAACAGGGTGAATTTTCAAGTCTAACACATGAACCATCAATGTGGGATTCATTCTCAAACACGTTTTCTAACATGTGGCGAATTTTCAAGTCTAACACATAAATAACACAAACATGACGAATTTTCAAGTCTAACACATAGATAACACAAATGGGGTGACGAGGAGTACGTGTGGCATTGAGCTTCACACATAGGATAACTTACTCTTATACCATGAAGAAAGTTGGGGTTCCACCATAAAATCAATCGGCAATATGGGAAGTAGCTCAACATGTTATAAGCCCTTGCAATGTTTATCCTTAATTTCTCCAATGCGGGACTCTTTTTACTTTCACATTCTCACATCTTCTAGGTTTACCAAAAATCACCCAAATCGAAACTATATGACCATTGGATTAAGGGGGATTTCTTTATAGAATCGTGTTAGTGATTTTCCTAAACTACAAATGAATGTCTTAATGTTTTTGGATTTATCTAATTTTTTTAAGAATGATTTATGAATGATGTTTTAAAAGATAGACAATTCGACTCGTTGAAATACATTACAAAGTGGATCCCACGTAAATATGTGTAAAAAATTGTTTAAAAAAATGCTGTTACGGATCCGTCCCTAGAGAATATATAATATATATGTAGAGATTTAATGAAATACCTCGCTCATGCATGGTCGCAAATCTGGACTCGTCTCTGTGCACTGAGATGCAGTATACATAACTCGAAACATTTCATGTATGTCTACGTCCCACTTTTCATCTAATAACTCGTGGAATGCTCCTTTCATCAACAATGGACGGGCCTATATATATAAGCCAAAGATCAATATTAAGTACTGACATGTAAAAACAAAGTCATCTCCGAATGGAGAAGAACTTTCATACAATGAGATGCTGCTGTGATGATATTTTAAATCAGTCACATTATTATATGCGAAGTTAAAGCTCGTAACAATGCATGAATGATTGACTTGAGATATTGATGCAAGTATGCAGCCTATAAAGGAAAATAGCTTAATTTACTGACCCATTCAATTAAAGTTTTGTCGTCCCGTGGCACAGATGTTTTGCAAAACAGCCTCAAAAGCAAGATTCCATAGGAGAAGATGTCGGATTTTAATCGAACACATGATTCCAGGTCTATATAATCGCGGAGGGAAAACCTTATAAACACCAAAATATATAACGAGTCAACGTACATGAGGAAACTATTAAGCTATTAAATATAGATTTATGCATACTTTTGGTTGGGGATTGGCTTTGATAATTGCTTAAGATGAAGCCATGTAGCTTTCCCGAAGCCAGAGATCTATTACAAGCACACAGTTGATTAAAATTAGACAAAGCATCCTCAATATATAATGTGAAAATAAATCAAATGAAAATTTGGGCTAATTAATTTTGAAATTTCACCAGCGGACATAAATCACGTTGCAGAAAAATATTGCTGATGAGTAATTCGCCGTGAACAATAGGGCCCTGAGGACATTCTTCATGCATATATCGAACCCCGCGGGCAATTTCTATTGCTATCTTCAGTCTATCTTGAAATGTCAATATCAAGTGTTTTGCTACAGAACCTGTGCCTGCAGTAACAGTAATGCAACATATATTGATTAAGTAAACAAACATGGTGAATTACGAATATAATTAGGGTGGTTAATTTTATTGACACTCTAAAATAGTCAATCACGCTTTTGAACTGCTAATAACAACTAACCGTTGACATGATTATGATGAAACTTAATTACTAATTTACCATAGAGGTTTGTTTCCAACGAGCCTCTTTTCGCAGAGGGAAATATGAGAATCATAGTATTGTCACAATTGCAGTAACCAGCGAGGCTCAATATATTCTTGTGATGCATAGACAAGGCCGCTTTCTTTTCAGCTTCAAGAACGCCCCTACTATTACCAGGAGAAGTATTAGTACAAGCAGTCGTGTTGTATCTCATCACCATTACTTGTGACCCGTAAACAGGCTCCCAGAATCCCTCATACACCGAATAGTCACTCTTCTCATCAGCAAGAATCCTTGTCCTAAACCCAAATGTCATCTCTTCAACTGTTTCCCAGCTCACCTTTAGGGGTAGCCCTAGCACCAAATCAGGCTGATCACTGAATCTTCTTGAAGAATTATTGTAGTTATGCAGAGAAGCCTCATCTAGAACCTTTTGATCACTTTCTTGATGTGCCTCCAGCGTCATGTTCCCTATTGATCTATTCAATTTTCTTCTCCTACTCCTCCTGCAATGTTGCTCACGATCCCTTCCAGAGCTTATCGTCGGTTCATGTAAGAAGGTAAATACAAAAATGGATTCCTGATCAACACTCGGTACATGAGACGCATTGCGTTGCAGTGGACCAGTTTCTATAAGTTGGAAATGATCACTGGGGTACTGTTCAATAATCAGAAATTAAATCATTTACTTTTTTCGTATAAATCGAGCTAGATTTTTAGTTATTGCCACCTAAAACCAAGAAAGACGTGGTTAACTATTCCTTGGTAGGACCGACGGCTGCAGGAATATTGTCTTATAGCTTCTTTGATTACTGAGTGTTCCGGCCGTTTGCTTTTAAGTTTTAAATTTGATCACCAATATTGTGAAGTCGACTGAGTAGTATTTGGTTATCCTTGTCAAAACTTGTAATCACATATTAATCACATAAGCTCTTTAGATCAATTTTCATTAGATTAGACTTTAGGGGTGCGTTTGTTACACTGGACTGTCTCGGACTGAACTAGCTTTAGGAACTAAGTTGGATTGGCTTAGACTAGACTAAGTTGGACTAGTTTAGTGAAGCGTTTGGTGTAGTGTCGGACTAAGAAGCAGGATAATAAAAAATAAAAAAAAAACCCATGATATATTACAAAATATTTTATTTTCTTCAACTTCAATTTCAACCAAATATTAACGTTATTCCTGTTAAACATTTCATCTTCTCCATGTTCAAAGTATGTTGGTGTCACTCAAATACCGTATTTAATCCAACCTCCTTTCTTCTTCTAGCAATTGCCACCAGTGTCATCTACCATACTAGATATTGCAAATTCTTGAGATTTCAGAACCAACAATTGATAATTTGTTTCACATTTAAACAAAAACCCATCCACAACAAAGCAACCCATCACAATTTTTCCCCAAAAATATCAAATTTACACAAAAGAATCAATGTGGGTTTTGCGAATAAGGAAATATACCAACAAGAACAAATAATACAAAAGCTATACATCAGATCTAGCAAAAACATATACATACATATATGTGTGCGTGTATGTATATGTGTGTATATATATACATATATATACAAACCCAGAAAATGGGGCTTTCTATAATCTCATCTTAAATTAGAAAGAACCACCATTGCAAATAGCATTAAACCAAACGAAACATATTCAAAAAGCTGAAATTCATATTATATTACCAAAAAAATAAGCAAATCTGAGGAAGATTAAGGATATATGGCATTACATCTTTCCATCTGAAAATATCAGTTCTTCGTGCCCAGATGGACTTCGCGGCCAACATCATATGAATTCAACCTCCTTCTGAGTGAGCTGGCGCGGTGCTACGGCGGTGGTAGCCATCGTCGAGACTTAGATAGAGAGAGCGGGAGATGACCTTGGGAAATAGAGGTGGGTGGCGCCGCCATCGATCTGGGCCTCAGATCGAATCGACCCATCGATGGGTGCTAATTCGATTTTGGGATTTAGGGGTGGGTGGTAATGAGATAGAGCAGGGAGAGAAAAGAAGATCCATGCAAGGAAGGAGTGGAGGATTTGACGTCGAGGTCGTTGATTACGATGAGCAGTGAACAGATGAAGCAGACGAAGGAAAGGCTTAGCAGTCCACTGCATTTTGGGGGGTTTCGCTAAGAACCTCTAACGAGGTCTCTAGTCGAGGCGAATCCCGTTTAATCCCACTAAAACTAGTCCCTGGGATTACCAAACACAGGACTACACTAATTTTTAATGTAGTCCAATCCAGTGAGGGCTAGTGAACCCAAACAAACACACCCTAGGATACTTGGTATTGAAGTCTGAGTTATGAAAAATCAAATTGTAAATGGTGTTGCCTCAACTCAAGTGAGGTTTGTATATCCATATGCATTTCACGTTTAAATTTCTTATGCGAAGGAGGATCCTCTCTAGATCCTCTTTGTGAGGATCCCGAGGATCCTCCAATCATGTCGTTCATCATATATCGTGCGGCCAGTTTTCATCAAGTACTATTTAGATTCAATTTTAAATAAAAAAATTTACAATGATTTATGACTGTACGATGTACGATATAAGTTCTACGTGTATTTTGCACATGATTTTTGGCACACATTTTTAGAAAACCCACATGGGATGACCTAACACCTTTTGCCCGATAATTAGTCTTTCACCATTGATCTTTTCATATGTTTTTGCATTTGACACATGTCTTGCAGTGTATTTGGTTGCTACAAACAAAAATATCTTGGTTAATTTTAATAGGGTTGGAGGATTTCATTTCCTCCTAGGTTAGAAAAATTATATTTTCAATAGTGTTTTAAGCTCCCCAAGCCTCCTCCTTGTGTTCTTCACAAACCCTAGCTCCAACCACCTTTTTCATGCATTAAATCTTGTGCGAACTCTTCTACATCATTTCTGAAAAATTTTGCACTGTTCATAGTTAAACTTATTTTCAAATCTTCATGTAGACCTTAGTTTTGGATTCTGAATTAATTTCTTCTTTTCAACTGTTTGATTGAAGAAACTGACTGGTCAGCATTTGAATTCATAGTTGCATGTCTCTTTCATATCTTCATATTATTTGCATGGTTCATGCTTCGTCTCGATGCCACAAGGTGATGAGCTCAACGGATGAAGTTGCTTTCCTAAAGTCTGAAAAGTACTCCAGCTAGTGTAATATAAGGTTGCACAAAGGTACAAGTTACTCTTTAGAATAGGTCTGAGAATTTAGCTTATTGTGGTTAACTTTATATGAACCGTATTTTACACTAGTGCACTGGACTCCTTGAAGTCCCCAGTTTCTTTTAAATTAGTTAGGGATTTTTCTGGTCAAAACCTATTGTGTACACTTCCCCCTAACTTGCTTGCGTATGTAGTTATTAATTTGCATAATGAACTTATTGAATGTGAATGTGTTCAAGTTTGTGAATTCATGTTGTGAGATATTTATGGGTAAAAGTTGTTAGTTGGACATTCTAGTTAATTAAGTTTATTTCTTGGAATTGTGTTTTCATAGCTGGCAAACTTGTATCTAGTTGACTAGCTCCCCTGATTAGTCTACTGTGAAAAGTTTAATTTTTATTTGCAAGATATTCCACTTGGTACTAATGTCAATATTCCCCATACATTCATACTAATGTCATCACACTTCATTAACATATTAACATACTACATATGGACATGGTATGGTCCAACGAGCTAAAATATGTTATCTAATTTTTTCTTTCACACATTATCTCCACTTTTTGCAAATGCTTGAGAGATCACATTTTGGAAACCACATTTGAACTATGGAACCTACTTGTGTTGTGGACTCTACCTCTATTAGAGGGATAGTTTAGGTTTTTTTCACAAAATATGGTCTCCCTAATATTACCCACTCTGGTTTTTGTGCTAATTAACTATGGAAAATGATAAAGAGGCCATGTTATTAGACCACGTGATATGACAATTGATGATTGGATACATTCTTTAATAATTTAAATAAATAATCCAAACATGAATTGCCACATTTTGTAATCTATAAAATATAATTTAAATATATGATCTCTCTAGCATTACATATTAACTATATAGCATAGTGCAACAACATTGCTTTGAGTAATACAATTAGCAGAAGAACATTGTATTTATGAAAAAAAATTTGTCTGGGCACGCAAAAAAATTCATCATGCATTTATATTTCTCTTTATACGAATTTTACTTTGTGATTATATATTTGAAATGCGTAATGACAGTTTTAAAGTGTTAAACGTTTATATGAACAAAATTTGACTAGGTTAAGAAAGTGGTGTCGTTAGGGGCTTCCCTTTTTCTTCTTTTGATTAACACTGAGACCCAACACAAAAACACTAGACCATAAATAATTTACAGACAATACTTAACCGGCAATATTAGGATCTTATATTTTGAGCAAACTTGGCATTATCAGACAGTAGTGGAGTCATGAATTTATAACGATGGGGTCAAAAAATTACTTTAGAAAATTGAGCATACTTTCATTTATAATTGTCGACGAGGTGTTCTCATATTTTGGCAACGTTGTATCACAAAATCCTTATCAATAGAATCAAATACATTTTTTCAGTGCACACAACCAAACTATCATTCAACCATTCATCACACATCCTATTACGGTGTGGATTCTTCACAACATTCATCACCGAAAAAGCTTTTTCAACGGAAGCAGTTACAACGGGTAAAATCAATGTTAATTTCACTAGCAAGTACACCAAGATATAATGTTTATCCCTCTTTGTCTCCACCAACTTTTGCTCCTAAACTATTGACATCAGTTGACATGATCGCTCAGAAGTTGTTGGCATCTACCAACAAGCTTGCAATATGACTTAGTATATGACCTCAGGCTTACCGAGACTCGATGACCTGCCAATTTGCATGTTATTTCGTCCAAAAAATTTTGGATGCTACGCAAGGTTTTCTTACTGACCTCCTAAATAAAATTTCTTGGATCCGCCATTGGATGTCAATGCCACTGCATTGGCTCCGCTACTATTATTAGATATGGGATATTATATATAAGTGATCAGATCCATATTGTTACTGCGTAAAGTTTACTATATAACATGAATATATATAGTACGTGCATATATACATAGGTCGAGAGAAATCGCAGTGGACAGAGAAAGAAGAAGAAGAATCGATCGGTACCATTAAGTACACAGATGTTTAGTTAACATATTTCCTTAATATTGAGTATTTATATCTTGTACACAGAGATGATCGAGTTTATTTATCGATAACTAATTTAACGGCAGAGTGGTGGGTTCTGTACGCCCTTTGATGTAATCTTGGCGTTGAAACACTCAGATGTAAGCGCCGTGCTTTTCATACTGGTGCCCTGGTAGGAAAAGTTAATGTCGGTCAACTCAACACCCTCGCATGGGTTTGCAGAGCTGCAAGCTAACGAAACGGCTACGTTTCTGGCTGAGGTTCCCCTAATGTTTCTGAAGTGAACGTCGCTGATCTTCCACTTTGATGCTGGTCCAGAAGGTGGTCCAGCTCCTTCCTGCATGCATGCATTACCAAAACAATAAGTTACATACAATAAATAACGATTAATTAACTTAAAGTTGGTGCAAAGATTAATTGAATCACTAATTATGCATGAACATGAATACGTACGCTCTTTTTCTTCCACCTTGCAGTGCCTAAATAAATTAAGCAAGTTTAAAAGTGAATTAATTTGATCCTTTTAATGAAATTAATTAGCATTAGTTTAATTATTATTTACGTGTGCATGCATGCGTACCTGCTTTTTTAATCCTGCTCCTACCTTCTTTTTTAATCCTGCTCCTACCTTATTTTCTAATCCTGCTCCTACCCTCTTTTTATTTCCTGACACTACCATCTTTTTATTTCCAAAGATGTTTTTCTTTACCTTCTTCTTGGCACCGTAGTTCTGATCTATGACAACAGGGTTTTGAACTTGGTCCATGATAATGTCTTCGTAGATGATTCCGGTCGCTTCTCCTGCACTTTCGCCAGCCCAAGTCTTGATCCTGGCACCGTTGGTGGTGTTTCTCAATGTGCAGTTGCTCACGAGAATCTGACTGACGCTCAGTTCGTCAGCGTACTTTCCGAGGCTCCCGATGCTGATGCCATGTCCTGGACCACAGGTGACGTTCTTAACGGTGATATCATGAGAGCCTTGGCCGATGGAAACGCAGTCATCGCCAGTTGCCATAACGCTGTTAAGCACTTTGATTTGGCTCGAAGTGCTGATGTGCAGGCCATCTGTGTTAGGGCTATCTCCAGGAGCAATGAGGTGGAGATTGCTCATTGTCACATTTTTGCAGCCGAACATGTGTGTGTGGAAGAATTTGCTGTTTAAGGATGTGAACCCTTCGATCAGGGTGTTGTTTACTTTGTTGAATTTAAGTGACTGCATGCATGCAACAATTGAATCAAAGAAATGGTCACCGTCACTTAAAATATAACTCGAAATTTGAGAACATAATCGGAGATGTTACGCTAGATAGCTCACCGATGGGGGATTAGAAGCGCTGTTGGATTCCTTGTTGTCTCTGGTTTTCCATACATCCTGACCTTGCCCGTCAAAAGTTCCGTCACCGGTGATGATCAAGCCGTCAACCAACTCAAATGTAAACCACTCGGGAGAGGAGTATTGACTGAGATCAGTGCTGGCTTTGACATATCCTTGAACTTCAACGACGATGGGCTCAGTTGAGCTGTTGCATGGCCCTTGGAACACCACAGGTCCTGTCAAGAATGTTCCTTTGGGGATCACAACCTTAGTTGGACCACTGTAGTTTCCTCTGCATGCGGCTACCCATGTCCGGATGAATGCCTACATACAACATAATATTGTGTTATCAATCCGTGAATTCAAATTACTGAATAACGAGATATAGCATTGAATTGAAATTGTGTTATCGATTTCTAGAATCTCACCGATCCATTTTCCTCTTCAGGGCTTTCACCCGCTCCGGTTTCATCCGGTCCCGATTCATCAATCTTCTCATCAGCAAAACTCTCCTCCGCAGAACCACCGGGGAGGCCTGGTATACCTCCACCGGGCAGTTCCTGTACACTCAACTTGCCAACAACATTAGCCTTGTTACCTCCTCCTTTCATCTGTTCTTCGGTCTTAGCACCGAAGGCCATGACATCAAACACTTTCCTATTGGTGGCGTCGAGAACGCTCCGGCGGGCACCACCCCTATAAAGATGTCCACGGGATGTAGATTGGGCCACGCAAGAAAGCAAAGCGAAGCCGAGAAGAAACACAGCCTTGGCTGATGCTCTTCTTGCAATGCCCCGCATATTTGGCAACCTCAATCCCATAGACATCTTTCTATGTACAGATTTTTTTTTTAACTTTTTTTTTTTTAAACTTTTTTGTTTTTGCTTTATTACAAGAATGGACGATGCGGGCCTCTATATATCAATCTCCATCTATTTTTAGAAGCTCCAACCGCAAAAAGATCTCAAACAGAACGCGATTTTATTGTTTAATTGCAACGGTAAATCTATGTTTAGTCATGTAAAAAATAGTAAACGAAGACCTATTTGGTTGTTTTTTCTTTGGTTATTAACCTATTTGGTTGTTTTGTGATCCCCTACACCACTTATTCAAAAGAAAATCCTACACTTTCCGATTTGCAGCAAAAATGTTATTTTTATCATATTTTTTATACTACATTTGTACCATGTGCTAGTGAGCTTTACGTTCATTAGAAATGTGATACAAAAAATATGGTAGTTCAGCTTTTTTACAAACTTGGGCCAAAGTAGGCCCAAATGATTCATGATTTAGAACTCGGCATTGAGGCTTTGAGATGATCATTTGTATTGGTTTTGACAAAAATCACAAAGACTCACAACTTGGGCCAAGTAAATCCCGTTTGGAAAGATTTTTCTAAATAATTTTGTTCATATAAGTGTTTTTATTAAAAAAGAAAAAGGTTGAAAATTAAAAAAAGAAAAAGGTTGAAAATTAAAAAAAAAAAATATATATATATATATGTATTTTTTATGGAAGTTTTTTCTTTTGTTGTCCGTAAATGTTTTTAACAATTAAAATAAAATAAAAAACACTTTTAAATAGGCTCTAATTGAAGCAATTTTGAAATGTCGCGTTTTAGATCATGTCATTCATACGACCTACACACAAATAATTTCACCAAAATCATCCTCCTGCACTACGACTTCACTTATCTCTCTCTTGGTTCCAACCAACATGGCTTCGCCAAATAGCTCGCACCACGTGACGTCGAGATCAAAATTTTCATCCCCAAATTAGTGTAAGCAAATGTAATTCGTGATTCAACTCGGGTTCATTTCTCACCTGCCGGACCATACCATCCCTACAACTCACACACGCAATTTCACCTAGAGCCATCCCCCTGCATTACGACCTCACTCGCGTCTCTCTTGGTGCCACCCTCCATTTCTTGGCCGAATAGCTTGCACCACATGATAGCTGAATAACTCGCATCACTTGGTTGGGTATAATAAATGATATAATACAAGTGGTTGAATAATTGAAAAAAAAAAAAAAAAATTTCAACTATTTTTTTTATAATATTTAATATATCAAATCGTGTTTCTGACACATTTACAAAATTCTCAATTTTTTTGGTCTAAAATGTTTATTCTTTGTCGTGGGCAACAGGTGGGGAATATTCGACAATAAACCCAAGATAGCATCTTTGAAAAAGAAGGTTTCATCGACTCTGACAAATTTTAAAAAGACTAAAAAACTGATTGGGTAAAAACCAGAAACCAGTCGGGCTTTGATGGTTTTTAGACAATGGCAGTGACTGGTGGTCCCGTAAAGTGTCGACGGGCGTTCCAACTAGCAAAAGTTGCAGAAAAAAAGGTCTAAAATAATTAAATATCATAATCTTGATCTTATCCATAGATGGATTAACGTTCTTTTTTGTGAAATTAACTCTTTTAAGTATATCATAGCACATAGAGATCATATTGGAATATAAACAACAAAGTGCCTCGATCAAAACCACTAACTTGAGTGTACTCAATTGAGATTTCAAATGATTCAAGTGTATATATATATATACATATATATATATATTGTCGTAAACGCATTCTTATACGTCAATGTATTAAAATGATTGAACGTTTCACTATCGTTGTTGAATTTCTTATGAGTTTTATGGTTTTGTTTTAGTTTTGGTTTGTAGGTACGTAGAGCAGGGGAAAGGAATATTGCAGTTGCATGGCCTGACGTGCATGTATTTTCATGTGAACTTGAATATCGTTGTGGAGGCGTTCTTATACGTTAGTGTATTGAAGTGATTAAACCCTTGACTATCGTTGTTGGATTTTTTACGAGTTTTATGGTTCTGTTTTAGTTTTGGTTGAAGGTATGTAGATCACGGGAACAAATACTTTAGTCGCACGACTTGATGTGCATGTATTTTCTAGTACACATTTATATCGTTGTGGACGTATTTTTATACATCAATGTATTGAATTTTAATAAGACATGCATGTATTCCCAAGTCGTAAATCAATTAGTTTTAATAAAATTACTAAAGGGAAAATTTGCTCAAAAGATTGATTTTAATGTATTTCTTTTATTTTTATATTGCCATTGGAATTATTATTATTTTTGTTTGTTAAATTTGCTTGAAATATTTATTTTATTGTAATTTAAAAAGAATACAAAAACACAAGACAAATTTAAGTTGGTCACTTACTGCCCTAACGTTGGTCATACATCACTAGCCTAACACAAGAAATCAAACAGGACGTTGATCAAAGTTTATATCAAGACAAAAATTTAACGGATTCCTGAATAAAATAATTATTTCTAGACCAAGCTTAAATAAAATGAATTTACTGTTATTGTAACCGTTCAAAGATAGAATCATGTTGAGAAGTCTCATTTAGAACAAAAATTTGCATTAAATACGCAAACCATCATCATAACATCTCCATCCAATTATACAGTGTCTATTATATTTTATTATTTGACCACAAACGCTATAAGAATGACACGTCATTTTCGTAAAGTAACGATTTTCGCACTTTAACTTCTCATACATTTCTTTTTGTTAGAACCGTTAGATTGAATAAGTCAATTAGACTCGATAGTCAAGATTAAACAGAAGCGTATAGGAGGCTAAAAGAGCATGAAAATCACTTTCCTAAACTAAAGGGCAGGCAGTAGCAAGAGAGATTTTTCAATATGTTCGGAACATGAGGTGATACGTCATTTATTATTATACAAGTGAATGAACACTTGAAAAGAAAAAAAAAACTTTCCTCTATTTATGTAAAAACATATGACATATAGCTACGTGTTCTGAAGGAACCGGATCCCCTCATGAGATTAAGAGGTTGAGTTTTCTGAACAAATAATTCAAACCGTTGAAATTTAATCAAACGGCTATAAACATGAATTTTTTTAAAAGTTATAATAATTACAATTATTGAATTAAATTTCAATGATCCGGATCTTTTAATCAAGAGATTCAACCCCTAAGCTCAAGAAGCGATCCGCTTCCATGTTTCAAACACAAACAAACACGTGTTTTTGAGTTATGCAAAAGGAAAATGACAGTTTTGGCTTTTGCCTGCGTCTCGAGACTATAGGCGGATGACACACGTCTCCCTCCCCATCCCTCTCTGCTTGCCAGTTGCCATCCACACCGTCTCGGCACACGGTATTTTATACCCAGCCGCCACCACGAGAAATTTTTCATTCTGATTTGGCACGCGGCAGTACACTACGTATTTTTATAACGAGAAATTTTATTATTTTTAAATTATTAATTTTTTAATACATATATTTCATTATTTGTATAACATATAATATATCATTTTGTGTTCGGTCGCATTGAAAAATCTCTCTGCAGAAGATCTGCACCATCAGAAGCATCCCGACTCCTCGGGCCCCACCTCCCTCCATTACTTTATAAATACAGGCTTATCTGCTGTTGCCACGTCTCACACTTGCCGCTCTCTCTTCAGTTCTCCCTTCTCATCTAACACTAGCAGAACACAGACGAAGGAGAAGAAGAAGACGACGACGACGACGACGACGAAGAAAGATAATTGAATCATGGAGAATCGCCGTAAGTTCACTCGCGCCTTAAGCCTCAGGGAGCGCGTCGAGGACACTCTCTCCGACCACCGTAACGAACTCGTTGCCCTCCTCTCCAGGTTTTCCTCGCGGCTTTGAATTAAATTTTCTTTAGCTCTGTTTGTTTCCCGAGAAAATTTTGAAATATCACCGTGGTGTTAGATTTTACTGAGTTTTGGTTTGGTTGAAGGTACCTGGATCAGGGGAAAAGAATACTGCAGCCGCACGACCTGATCGATCAGCTCGACATTGTCATCGGCGACGATGAAGCCAAACAGCAGCTCAAAACCGGACCTTTCAGCGAAGTCCTCAAATCCGCACAGGTCTGTACAATTTTCCAATTTTCCATTTTTCCCAGATACTTTTTCTAATTGATTTTATTTTCTCACTGAAAGCTGATATAATTTCCAATTATTTTGCTCATTATTCTATTTTTGCACTGTATTTATTAGTTGATACGTGATGTGTTTGTTTGTTTGAATCATTTCCGTGTGATCTTTCTGTAATTGAACATAGGAAGAACATAATTTTGAGATGAATTTTTGCGAATTGAAGTTCCGGAAATTCAATTAGTTCTTCCAGTAAATTGTTGAATGTATGTGGAAACCTAAACAGAAAAGGAGGGGGCTTTCACATAAATAAAGAAAAAAGTGTAACATTGCATTGGATAAGCAGACGCATTTTGTCAAGTTTCCAACTTTCGCTATTTTTGGCCAATTTAGAAAGAAATAGAATGGATTATTGAGAATTGAATGAAAATGGTTTCAGAAGCCTTTTGTTCTACACCTTTGAAATCCGGTTTTATTTTTGCATTGTAAAACTAGCTTTCCACGGATAATAGTTGTGTATTTTGATCACAGGAAGCCATTGTTCTGCCTCCATATGTGGCCTTAGCAGTTCGTCCAAGACCTGGTGTCTGGGATTATGTTCGTGTTAATGTATATGAGCTAAGTGTGGAGGAATTGACCGTTTCTGAATATCTTCACTTTAAAGAAGAACTTGTAGATGGGGAGTAAGTAAACTGCTTTCTGTGAATAATTTTCTTGTTATTTTGACAATTAACGTTTATATGGACTTATAAACTTTTGAGCTTTATAGTTAACATGGATTCTTTGTCTACTTGTATCAGGTCTAGTGACAAATATGTACTTGAGCTCGACTTTGAGCCATTTAATGCTGCTTTTCCTCGTCCCACCCGATCATCATCCATAGGAAATGGTGTTCAATTTCTCAACCGCCACCTTTCTTCAATTATGTTCCGTAACAGAGAATCGTTGGATCCATTACTTGATTTCCTTAGAGCACACAAATATAAAGGCCATGTAAGTTTGCTGAGCAAAGCTTTCCTAAAAGAGGATTTATCTATGTTTTGTTGTGACCCGATTTGCAATTCACAGTCAGTTTATTTTTATTCAGTTTGTTTAGTTTGACCTTTTTGATATATGGTATGAGTTAGCCTTTTTATTTCATCCTAATAAAGGATTTGTATATTTCCCTAGAAATAAAAAGCATGGAATATATACTGCTTAAAAATATGTAGTTTTTTATTTTTTTTTATTTTTTAACAAACGATATTAGTAGGGGGTGGCCTTAGCCTCACAATGGGCTAGTAATAATGTGGTTCAAATTCGCCTTTGGCGAGAATCAACTCTCACTTACAAGTGAAGGGGAATGCCACTAGACCATAGTACTAAGTGGCAAAAATATATAGTATTTAAAGTAATTGATGTTTTCTTATGAGGATTTCTTGAAATATTTAAATTAATTATATTTTTGTAACTTTTTGTAGCCATTGATGTTGAATGATCGGATACAGAGCGTATCCAAGCTTCAGTCAGCTTTAGCTAAGGCTGAGGATCATCTTTCCAAGCTTCAACCCGAGACACCCTACTCTGAGTTTGAATATTTGTAAGCCTAGACAATGTCTATACTGTTATTGTGCAAGACTGCAACTCCCTTATGGAATCAACAACTGAAGTTGTAATTCCTGATATCTTATGCTGTTTTTCTTTTCTGCGACCCTTTGTAAAGATTTCAAGGAATGGGTTTTGAGCGAGGTGGGGGCGATACTGCAGTACACGTATTGGAGATGATGCATCTTCTCTTAGATATCCTTCAGGCTCCTGATCCTTCTATATTGGAGACATTCCTTGGGAGAATACCGATGGTGTTTAATGTTGTCATTTTGTCTCCACATGGATACTTTGGACAAGCAAATGTTTTAGGCTTACCCGACACTGGTGGCCAGGTATTCCTTGTCGATTTTTTTCTTTCGTTTTAAATGACTAGCAGGCTTCACAGTACTCATCGTTTATCCTTGTCTTGTTTCATTACCTCTTTTACCTACACTCTGGATGCATTGTAATCTTCTATAATTGAGGTTTTAGATGGTTAGCCGTAAATGCAACATAACAAAAAGTTTGCATAACTTATGCAGATTGTCTATATACTGGACCAAGTGCGCGCCCTCGAAAAAGAAATGCTCGAAAGAATTCGCAAGCAAGGATTAGATTTCACGCCAAGAATCCTTATTGTAAGTGTCTTTATCCTTATTGTAGGAATCCTTCATGTAGCTTTTTGGCAGGTAAAGTTCATGCATTATTTTGGTGGTTCAAGGTGACCAGGCTAATACCTGAGGCGAAAGGAACTACTTGCAATCAGAGGCTGGAAAGAATATCTGGAACCGAGCACACCCATATTTTAAGAGTTCCTTTTAGATCAGAAAAAGGGATTCTTCGTAAGTGGATCTCAAGGTTTGACCTATGGCCTTATTTGGAGACCTTTGCTGAGGTAAATTTTTTATAACATGTAAACTCTAATTATCGACAACTACTAAATCTCCAACTTGTGCTTTATGTGCTTTCACCATCTTAAGTGGATTTTTTTTCTTCTGTCCACGTGCATTCCTATCGTAGCTTGCTAACCCATCTGATGTCACTGCTGCCATTACCACAAGTGACTTCCTTTACTTTGAAAGTAGCACATGACTTCGTTCACTAATTGCATATTCAGAACACTGTAGAAATATATTCTCTTCCAATTAACTAATCCTTACATGCCTTTTCAAACTTTGCCATCTGATATAGTCATTGTTTTTCATGTGTTCAGGATGCTGCAGGTGAAATTGTTGCTGAGTTACAGGGATATCCAGATTTTATTATTGGGAATTACAGTGATGGGAATCTTGTCGCATCTTTGTTGGCTTATAAAATGGGAGTTACACAGGTTCGACATGTTTGCAGCTGTAAAGTTCATCATATTATCTAATGAGAATGTTATCTGATGTTT
This sequence comes from Pyrus x bretschneideri, assembly GCF_019419815.1. Classification (NCBI taxonomy): domain Eukaryota; kingdom Viridiplantae; phylum Streptophyta; class Magnoliopsida; order Rosales; family Rosaceae; genus Pyrus; species Pyrus x bretschneideri. The sequence goes on from NW_025999557.1 coordinate 5,459,129, forward strand.
TTATCTGTGCAGTGTACTATTGCGCACGCATTGGAGAAAACAAAATATCCGAATTCAGATATATATTGGAAGAAATTTGAGGAGGAATACCATTTCTCAACTCAGTTCACGGCTGATCTTATTGCCATGAATAATGCAGATTTCATAATCACCAGCACATACCAAGAGATTGCAGGAACGTAAGTCTCCCTGTATATTGATGCTCTACTTTTTCTTTAGTACAGTGATTATCAGCTCATTTGTGTTTAGTTTATTTGGAATACAAATAAGCTTATTACATCATTACTTAAGTGTCAATGGTGCTTTTGATTTTGCCAATTGGAGTGTTGAAACTTCTTGTCCCAATATATATCATTACCTTGTTCTTTGTCTACTGATGTAGTTTCCTTGGTTGCTTAACTTTTTGTCTCTGTTTTTTCAGGAAGGATACGGTTGGTCAGTATGAGAGCCACAGCTCTTACACTCTTCCTGGGCAGTACCGAGTGGTTCATGGAATTAATGTCTTTGATCCAAAGTTCAATATCGTGTCTCCCGGAGCAGATATGACCATTTATTTCCCTTACTCTGAAAAGCAAAAGAGACTTACCAGCCTTCATGGTTCCCTAGAAGAGTTGCTATATAATCCTGACCAGAATGATGTTCATATGTAAGTTCCTTCATAGTATAACCAAATATGACATGCAATTATTTTGTGGCAGTCACTTGACAGTGTGATATTTCTTCTTTATTGGCTCAGTGGCACACTAAGCGATCGATCAAAGCCCATAATATTCTCAATGGCAAGGCTCGACCAGGTGAAAAATATGACTGGGTTGGTTGAGTGTTATGCTAAATGTTCCAAACTGAGGGATCTGGCAAACCTTGTCATAGTTGCTGGTTACATTGATGCAAAGAAATCACGAGATAGAGAAGAAATTGCAGAGATTGAGAAGATGCATAATCTTATGATTGAGTACAAATTAGATGGTCAGTTTCGATGGATTTCATCTCAAACTAATCGAGTTAGTAATGGTGAGCTTTATCGTTACATAGCAGATACAAGAGGTGCTTTTGCTCAGGTACGTAGGGGTCTCTGCGTTTTGTTTCAAATACAACTCCCAGGTTACTTTAATTTACATTGTTTAGTTTTGTAATTGCAGCCTGCATTTTATGAAGCTTTTGGACTCACAGTTGTGGAGGCTATGACTTGCGGCCTTCCAACATTTGCCACAGTCCATGGTGGCCCTGCGGAGATTATTGAGCATGGTGTATCAGGATTTCATATCGATCCTTATCATCCTGAGAAGGCTGCTGCACTTATGGCCGATTTCTTTCAACGTTGCAAGGAGGATCCTAGCTATTGGAATACAATCTCAGATGCAGGCCTCCAAAGAATTTATGAAAAGTTAGTATCTTTTTACACTAGTATAATTAATACTTCGTATTAGCTTCTGCGTTATTGAAGTCAGTCGGGTTTTTGTAACATTGCAGGTACACATGGAAGATCTATTCTGAAAGGCTAATGACATTGGCGGGCGTTTATGGTTTCTGGAAGTATGTGTCGAAGCTTGAAAGGCGTGAGACCCGACGTTATCTGGAGATGTTCTACATTCTGAAGTTCCGTGATTTGGTGAGTAGTTAGTAGCTTTCTATCCGATTCTTGCCTTTTAAACCACAACCATCGACGATCTTGATAGAGTTAATGTCACACTTTGCTTGAGATCCTGATAAATTCCCTTCATAAACCTCTCTATGCTTGCATTGTTTCAGGCAAAATCTGTTCCTGAAGCCATTGATGATGCACATTAAGTTCAAATGCTGAGCTGCTGAGGCCTTGAGCCCGCAACAATCAACTCGCAAGGTAATATGGTTGTACAGATGAAATAAAAGTTACGGTTGCGTATGTATGATTGTAATAAAGCTCTTGCTCTTGTATTGTTATGGACTAAGGGTGACCCCCAAACGAACAAGGCTCCTTGCTTTGCAAGGGTCGGGGGAACGTTTATCGTATGTAGCCTTATACTTGCTTTGCAAAGAGGCTGTTTCAACGATTGTATAGTTATGAACTGTTAACATAATATGCAAGACACTGTCATCCTGTACCTGAATTTGGTAAACAAGATAAAAACACTCGGTTACTTTTCATCCTTTTCCAATCGTCAGATGAAGAATGCATGCATTCAGTTTTTTGGCCACATAACAAATGCATATGTGGCACAAATTCTCTGTAAATACCTATCGTTGGGCCGGTATGATTGATTGAGCGGTGTAATAGCATTTCAAGGTTCATTACACCATGTAATTGGTCCAATACCCTATCTTATGACGGTGTTTACGGGAAGGTTGAAATGCCTCTGTAAGTCTTTCCGGTCCTCGAAAAGGTGGACTGGTCCAGCTGATCCTTTAAAAAATAAATTTTTTTTAAAAAAAAAGCCCATCTCACAAGTCATCATTTGTATGTTTGTGTACTTAATACTCTAGAAAAATCGATTTCACAGTATAGTGTAACTAAATTGTTATGAAACTAAAGAATCTTATGATATTCAAATTTATGTTAGATCGGTTAGTTAAAACAAAAAAATGTCTGTTTTCTTGCACTTGAATTCAGGTCTGCTTTCCATGGACTACCCTATATCCTTTCTCCATGCAGTTCAACTGACCCAATCCGATGCCTCATTTGGGAATTTTATTGGTTCCTTGGGATTTCCTTTTGAGTTTCAACAAACTTGCTGACTGGTATCCTCACCTTAACAACAACAAATTGACAATTTGCATAAAATAAGTACACCGCTTTCATAACATTTCAAACCAATAAAACGTTATTGTACGAATGTGAATAGAAATTTATGAAAAATATTATATTATTGATTCAAAACGTCGCAATAGACAGTCGTTTTGGACCTCGACCCTAGCCGCAGAAGCTCAGCATAGCAGAGCATGTGATATCTCATATACTCTCTGTTAGGACTCAGAATGACCACTTTCACGCATTTCTGACACCTGATCATAGTTGACAAGCTGCATACTTATGCAAACAGCTTTTTTGACCAAACGATCTTGTTTCTTGATCTTCCTTCCATGTCTTTCTTTTTTTTTTTTTTAAATGTTTTTTTAGGTAGAATAGTCATTGGATATGCATAACTTTTTACCTTCGTTGCTAATATTGAAAATCAATAGAAATAATTTCTGAGTTTGGCCGTTTTCAATCATTTTTGTCATTCTGTGAATAATCTATATTAAATTCAGGATGTTTTTATCTCAAATATTTAATGGTCAATCTCAAATACCATGTTGACTAAAAAGTTTTTTTTTTTTTTAATGGTCAAATATTTACTCGTTTACCACTAAAGTAGTTACCCACAGTAAAATATTTAATCACTTATCAGTTAGGCATTACATTATCCACTGCCACCAATTCTCATTGTTCTTGATTGTGTTTTTTCTTATTAAACTATAAAGTATAATTATTAAGTCATGTGCTTTGAATCTAAACAAGCCTTCTTGTCGGGTTGTTTTTGGGACCATCGTTGATAAATAATTTGTAATTATCTAACTCCAAATGTTTGTCTTTGGATTCTTACTTTTATTTAGCTCCTTGGGGACAACATCCCATCCAACTATATTTTTTTAGAAAAACCATTTGATAGACCTATATACCTATATGTATTTTTAATAAAATGACACGACTAAACATCTCTTCCTTAGTAACGGGAATGACAGTAGACTATAATAATAGTACTGATAGTTATGAATTCAACTTCGGTTTATTCGAATCAAAGAAAAAAAACTTCAATGTCCGACCACATCAGTAAAGTACTTGGGTTTCTGATCATATCTCTAAGTAGCGCTTAGTAAATGGGTCATGTTTGTCACATTCGTGTTGTTTGTGTATTATATTTGTTTTCTTAACGGATCGTGTTATGCTAAACTCATCATCTTAATGAGTTCGTATTAGGTAACCCAATAACGACCAAATTGGTTGACAAGTCATGTCATTTCATGTCGGGTTAATGGGTCATGCCAAAAAATTTCATGTCAAATGTATAGATCTAGTAAACAATATCTTCTCGAGCTCTTAATGAGTGACCAAATAACGACCTCACTCGTTAATAGGTTAACCCATAATAAGTTTCATTCCAAGTCATGCTAAGTAATTGCTAGTTGTTTACCAGGGGACAAATCACTCAAACAAAGCTACCAAATTAGAATAGTACTAAGAGACAAAAGGTAACCCCAATGGCCAATCTTAGAGCCCATAAAACTTTCACATATAAACTCCGTTTCTGTCACGAAGTTACAACATCAATAATACAATCATCAACCCTAACATATGAACCAGCTAGACCTTGACCATTTGTGCTTCGTAGTTTGGGGCTCTTTGCCTCTCGACCCTATCACTGCGTGCACTTTCCATCCAATTACTACTAAAAAGCAGTGCTTAATATTAATTAATTTAAACTAAGAACTTGAACACCTAACAACTTGGAGGAGAATCTCAGAAGCAGCTTTCAGCTTTTAGCTTTTAGCTTAGAGCTGGCCAAATGAGTGGGCAAGATAAGCCAGCGTTCCTACGAGGGGTGCGTTGATGTAAGTGGCTGGCTCGGACTGCTGGTAATCTGACCGTTGATCTGGGAACTTGTCGTTCTGGTCGGGCCCACCGATCACTGCCCCCACCAGGATGTTGGGGTTAGGGGATTGGGAGCTCATCACGCTGAAGCCAGACGAGCATTGGATCTTGGCCGGGTGTGCGGCGACGGACGGCAGGGATGAGCCCCTGTGGTGGATCCTCTGTGGGTACCTTGGGCCGTACCCCACCATGTAGGACATCTTCATTGGGTTGTCTCCTAGCAAATAATCCACCTGATAAAAATCATTAACATAAACATGATTAAAAAGAGATTGATTAAGACAAAGTCTACTTGCTAGAAAGTTAAAACTTTAAACTCTGTGTAAGTATCATTCTCTAGTTGATTAATTTAAAGAAAACTAGAGTATTAGTCTTTGAACGAGCTTTAATTTTTAAATTGAAAACTCGTACGTATTCTTCGAACCCGTCACAATGTGAACTATCAAAAGGCGAAACTTGTAACCGAATTTCTCAGAATAGTCATTGTTTCACGTTGTGACAAGTTCAGGACCACTACTCACTACAAACAAAGCTCCCATCAGACCAAAATTTAGGACCAATGTTCTAACTTTCACATTAATTTGTATAACAAGAGAAATTAATGTCTTTAACATGACATTTACGAGTAACATTGTCCAATCCGAACTCGATCACGACATACCTGTCTCTTGGCAATTGCTCGGAGCCGCGTTGGGGTGATGGCGGTGCCGCCGCAGTAAACCACCTGGCGGGAATGGGTTAAGTACTTGGCGTAGCTCAAGATCAGAAACGAGGTGGATGTCACATACTGCATGTTGCTGTCATTCATCTTGAACAGAAGACCACCTGCATCCAAAAACACCAAAACCAGCCGTTATAAACAGGACCACTCTGCCTTTGATTTTTAGAGCGAGAGAGAGAGAGAGAGAGAGAGAGAGAGTACCTGGAGTGTATTGCGCCGAGTAAGAGGCTCCGGGAATGATTGAACAGATGAAACTATCTGCATGCCCTTTGTAGTCATGGAGTGACATCACCTTTTGAACGAGGAATGCCTGTGAAAGCAAAACCCAATGTCATAGTTGTCGGAGTGTTTTTTCTAATTTACTATAATATCGAAGCCCCGAGAGCACGAAAATTTGATATCGAAAACGAAATTTTTGAGAAAAATGGGACCTTGGAAAGAAGAATTCGTGCTCCGACGTGCTTGTTATCCCATCCGAACGTGTTATCGAACTCCGCCGCGCCGAGGATCTGACCGTTAAGCTGAATGTAGCTGAGATACATGGGATTTTTGGTGGCCTTGTGCAGCCAAGCAGCACCCCACAAAAGCTCATCCTGATAGCCAGAGAAATCACAGTAGTAGGGGCACACAAACTTCTTCAATCCGATGCTGTAAGGGCCTCTGTGCCTATCGGCAAACGCAAACACCTAGAACCAGAAGCGAAACGTGATCTCGGTTTTTTGTTTTCTTTGGTTGGAGTTTAAAGTTGGGTTTTTTGAACTTACGCTCATGGCCCTCCTGAGCAGAAGCTTGGAGTAAGATGGGTCACATCTTCTGAAGACCAATGAGGCAGAAGCGAGAGCAGCAGCAGTTTCAGCTGCAACTTCAGAACCAGGGGTGTTTTGGTCAATCTTCAACACGGTTCTCGGGGTGTCCATTTCTTCTGGTCGCTCCCAACAAGCATGGTCCTTGGTCGCATCACCAACCTGCAAAAATCACCACAAAACGCCTCAGGAAATTAGTAATTTCTGAGAAAAAATGGGGGAAAAAAACAGAGAAATGTGAAACAATGGCTTGGGTGGGGGAATAAAATACCTGAACATAGATGGTGCCTGGGTGCGCGGTAGCTTTGAGGAGGTAGTCGGTGGCCCACCGGATAGCCTGCCTAGCATTCTGAAGCTCTCCCTTCATCAACCCGCCGAACTCGATCACACTCCATGAGAGCATGGTGGTGGTGAAAGCCATGGGAAACCCAAACTTCACATTGTCCCCAGCATCGTAGTATCCTCCAACCAAATCAACCTGCATTTAAAAAAATCTCACAGAAATCAGTAAAATGGTAAAAGCCCACTTCATATTTTGAGGTACATATCGAAACCAAGAAGAGAAAAGGCCGGGAAAATGGAAAGAAAATGTGGGTTTTAGCATACGTGTGCGGCGGCGCCGTCGGAGAGGCCAGAGTCTCTCCTCCAAGAAACCCTCTGGTTAGGAGGGAGCTTTCCGGACCTCTGGCCTTCGAAGAAGAGGATGGACTTGGTGAGGGCATCTCTGTAGTTGTGGCTGGCGGAGCGATGGTGGTGGTAGATTGGGTTGCGGTGGTAGCCAGGAATGGGGTTGGCATTGCAGAGGAGGAGGAGAGTGGTGGAGCAAGAGAGGAGGAGGAATCCAAGTGTGGAAGAGAAAGCCATTTTTTGGGGAGTAAAAGTAGAAGAAAAAACAATGCAGGCCAACTAACAAGCCAACGGCCAACCTGCAAGGCCGCAGTGAGAAGAAGCAGACACCTCTTCCTTCTCTCCTCCCTCTGTATTTATAAACTGCAAAGGCTGCAAGCTGCTGGCCTCCTCTGTTTAACCATGCTAGGTCTTAATCTTAGTTAACTCTCCACATCCTCCAATAACGGCTTTTGCTTTGTGTCAATTAAAATTGGATTATCTTGTAGGGCACTTTTGCCTTTGTATTGGTACATTGTGCAATCACTGCAATGTGCATGCCCTTTCCCTTTACAACGAAATGTCATTGTAGCCGTATTCAAACTAATAATACATTATCATGTTAAAAAGGTTAAAATGTTTGGCACAATATGATTGACTTGAGATATTGTCATTCACATAAGTTTTTTTTAACTCTTCTGTAGTTTCCCTCTATATTTATGAACGACATTGGTCATATGAAGAATGACTTATCTACACCAGGTACGTCACTGTGTATGTATCTTAAAAAAATAATGCAATGACATGCGGTTTGACTTTCCTCCACAACATTGCATTATTGATTTGAAATAAGATCTCAATGACATACACAAACCAATATATTTAAAATGCACAACGGTGCGTAATCGTTTGAGCCTTTGAGATATCTAACACAACAAAATTTGAATATATGTAAGTTTATCTCTTTTTTTTTTCTGGATTTCCTCTATATTTGCAGTGATGCTGAAATAACCTCTTTTTGGGTGTTTACTTACTTATCAAGAAATTACAGTACAAGTTCAGTGAGTCGTTTTGTTTTTTGAACTTATGACAAGTACCTTTCCTTTAACCTTAATCTCAAAGCCTATCACCCATTGTTTGCAATAGGCATCAGATGCAAAATGTACCAGAAATGCTCTCAAATTCTTTGGGCTTTGGATACTAAAAGACTCCTACTTTGATTTTCTCACATCAAGAATACCTTATAAAGTAATTTTTTTGGGGGAAGTACTTGCAATTTATGACCATGTCGTTACCAAAGCTAAAACACATTGGATTGAGTTCCACTGTGAACCTTTGTGTTTAGAGGCTGTGTACCGAGAGATTCGGACTGTTCAAAAAAAAAAAGATTCAGATCGTTCAAATTTTTAGGTTTTTGTGAAGTAGGTCAATGTGAAGGACTAATGGAGGCCATAACCGTAAGATTAAAATTGAGTGACTAGATCTCTTGGTCTGCGAGCTATGAACAAAGAGATCCGAAATGGATCTCCATCCAAACAGACAAATATCATTGAAGCTACACCAAGGTAGCTACGCAGCTAGTTTAAGAAACAAAATTTACTACCTTGGAGATATTGATCATAAGAATCATATTCTAACCTAACCTAACCTAATCTAATTTATAAATAATGAGTTTCGGATTTGAGTACATATGGTGAGTACATTACTCTAGTTAGCTTGGATATGTTCATATATACTTAATTAATTAAGAGAGAACTTGATAACTGCTTTTTTGTTTCAAAAAATAATAAAGGACAACACTTTTCATTTCCGGAGAGGAGGACACTAACATCATTTCACTAGATTGCAAGGATAATCATAATCGTCATTCCCGTTATCATTACTTGAAAATTATCGCTAGAATGATTTATTCAATTTTGAGACTATTTTGTCACCTACATGTGCCAAACAAATTTACACTTATGATAACAAGTAGTAATTTCATGATGAATCGTCAATTTCTTCGAAAAATATAGATGACAAAACAATCTTCAAATCGAAAGAATCTTTTAAAGAAAATATCTTTAAACGATGATAATGAGAACGAATAGTATGAATTATTCTTATTGTACAGTGAAATGAGGAATGAGTGAAATATTATTATACGATAAAGTGATATTGAACATTGTTTCAATTCCTATGGTTACGATACAAGTTACAATTGAACTATGCTCCAGTTGCCCATACCGTTAGAATCTAAATTTACAGTCAGACCAGAGAGAAAAGGTGATGAACCTATAAAAGTTGGGTTCTTCGGAATGGATATTTAAATGAAATATGCTGTCGGAGAAAAGTTGTGACCTTAAACGTGAATATCTTTGAGTTCTGCGATTCAGTCGCACAACGGTCAACAAAGCCCCATCCGTCCCATGCATATATACATATATGGAAAAGGGATCTGAATATCTTTTTCACCAAATCCATTAAATTTATTAATTTGGGCCCTTAAAATTTGATGCAACTACTAAAGTTATTATAACTTTTAAAAATGACTTCTGTTATTAGTCTTTGGATCAAATTTCAAGAATCCGGATTGATGGATTTAGTGAATTTGGTGGAAGGAAGATCCCTTTCCATATATATGTACTAGTTCTAGTTTTTGGGATGGAACACACTTTTATCGAGAAATACGATGACTTCTTCTAAATTCTGATCCCTAATTCACATAATACCAATAGCAGCCCATCAATCCAAATCGAGTTCACACATGCACCGACGGATTTTGCTTAGTTTCATCGATTTTTTAGGATACAATCACGTACTAGATACAAATATCTACAAATGACTAATTATTTTGTGTATTCGACAAATCATAAATGTGTCAATGTAAATACAATGTGTATAAGGTATTTTCAAATGTTTGTATTGTAACTGAACCCTAGTTCAAAGCCGGCTTACTGCAATGTCATTGATATTGTTGGAGCTGAAATATATAGTTGGAGAAATTTGGAGTAGTGCAAAGAGTTTAGAAGAGAGTTGCTTTTTACGATAGAGAACTCAAGTGCAACCAAGTGTATATCTCTTTAGGGTGTGCCACTGAAAACTCAAAGCCAAAAGTTTAGAAGCAACTTTAGAAACTATATAAACAGCATCCAACTCTTGTCAAGAATCAAACAAAAGCAAAAGATAATATGATGAAGCCTACGTATTCTAGAGCATATGTATAGTCATAAAGGAATATGGTTTTTTTATTAAAGAAAAACATGAGGTCTGATGTTCTTTCTTCAACTTTGATCTCGTGTTTATGAAAAGATTAGTTATTTTTAGGATGTACAATGTGTCAAATTATTAGAGAGAGGGGTAAATGCTCACTTTCAACAACAATTGATATTATTCATAACTTGTTAATTGCCACTTGCGCAGTTCAACAAATGTTGAGTTTTATAACAATAGACTTCAGTAGTAATTGGAGTAGAGTTTTGGAATACTTTAACTCTTCTTTTCTCCTTCATCTTGCCGTTGTGCGATATTTCAACACAAAGAGACCTTAGAAAATTTAGGAGTATAGTTGATTATTGGTTAATCCCTTCAATAATTTGGATTTTAAGTATTAAATTATCCGAAACCTTAATGACTTTTTATACGTTAAATATGTTAAATAATCAATCATATTAATAAATAAGAGCAAAGTTGAATATCAGAGTGCGCGATAATCAAGACTACAAAATAATAGGAATATTATTAAACAAACAAGAATGCCGAAACGGCTACAAAATCTCAAGAGGCTACATCGTGACTAACTTATTTTCAAATGAATAACAAACATGCTATTTATATTAAACTAACCCTAACCTAAAAGGTAAGAAACCGAAACCCTAATGCTAACGGGCTAAGCATAGAAAACCAAACATTAAAGTAAACTTAAATACTAATATTTTCCAACAAGATCAAATGAAGAAAGTTAAGTATAATTAGAATTTTTTCAGCACGCCATATCTTTCTTTGAAGTTAAAAACATGGCGTGACATGCACAAAAATCTAAATTAAATGAATCTTTATTAAGTTACAAGTTTTATGTAGTCGAACATAATGTGTAAGAGTGAAGAGGTTGGATGAAAGGGAATTAACAATCACGGGAAAGAATAGATGTTGATCTATCTATCTATCCAATAATGGAGCTTGTTCAGTTTTTCTTCTAGGTCAGAAACCGATGGCCCAGATTTGACGGGTGAGTGCGAGAGAGCATGTTTCTTATAAATGGGCGTATTTGTATCATCGCGTGGTGGTGCCCCTCTCCACATGCTAAACTAAAGCATGCATTCATGCATGTTCATCTTTATCACCTTCCTCATCACTCATGCATCGCCTCTCTGTAAAACACAAAGTTTGAATAAACGATGACCGAAAAATCTGACACCAAAACATACACACACACTTTTGAAGTTTTAGAGAAACGGGACGCGGTCCACTACTAATAGTATTGATATTGTTCATACTTAATCATTGATCAGTATAGAATTTATATACTAATATAAGACTTTTTACTTTATTCAAAATACACATTTGCTTGATCATCTTGTATGATGCATGCATTTGCAATCAAACCCTTCATTTATATATTTTTCCCTTGTCTTTTAAAATTCAAAGTATTTAATCAGTTAGATTAGCAGGGAAGAAGTCAGAGATTTGTATGAGCAGGGGCATCCTCAAACAACAAAGTGACATTTAAAAATCTCAAGAATTTATTGACCAAAATACTAATATATTAATCCATAAAGTTTTTCATACAGCATATTACAATTGTCATCGAATCGTTTTCATGTTTTGAAAGCGTTGCATAACAATATCATTACCAATACCATTAAATATCTTTTTATATAAAAATAATCATGTTATCATTCATCCATTGATCTCTAAATTAGAAAGCTAAATTCTAAATTGAAATGCCAAAAACAAATTAATGAAGTAAAGTCGTATAAAATACCTTGTGAAGTAAAATTCTTGTGTTGAATTTTGATAATTGATTACTTGAACTCCAACTGTCTATAACACTCCAAATTCAATTGAGTTTTGGTTGAATGAAAGGGGAGGAAAAATCTGGAGAAGTTGAGGACTGGAATTGCTTTGCCGTACGTGGTGAGATGAGTTTTGTGTGGATTAACGACCTAGGGTTAGAAAAACGGGGAGGCACAATTAAATTAATTGTTAATTAAATTGTCATCAGGTAGGGCATTTGGGATCCAAAAACAGTAGACTAGTTTAGTTGCCTACCAATTTTTTTTAATTGTAGTTTAATTAGGGCTAGTTAATGAGGATTGGAATGCAACCATACATTATTTTTAAATTAGTGGGGCATCCGCTCCCCTTAGGCCTATACTAGCTCCGTCCTTGTAGATTAGGGTTAATGAAGTTTCATGAAAACGAAATCGGATGTGTAGGGCTCTCCAGTCGATTTCAACATGCCCTCATCAATAAGTTTCTAATCCTCCAGTCGATTTCAACGTGCCCTCTTCAATAAGTTTCTAATCCTTAATAAATGTCTTGGAGCTAATCTTCCAGCTCTGCAGTAATGATATTTGGTCATAGCAGGTTAATTAATTCTTTGAGTCTTTATATTCTACGAGAAATTTTTCGTGCACCTAATGCTGCTGACGACATTGAAAGTCGATCATTACTATGCATGTGGACTTGGTATTGTGATTAGCTTAACATACCAACAATGTGACATCTAGTAAGTAGAAGTTTCAAGTTGTTGCATGCACCTCTATGTTGAACAAAGTTTTTTTCTTTTTTTTTCTGGGTTTGGAAAGTGTTAATATTGAGCAATAAACCTTAAAGGGGAAAAAGAAGACTTCACCACCAAAATAAATAAAAGAGGCTACTCTTGTCGTGGCATAGAACTTACTTTTCTTCTCCAAATCTTGTCATGTACAATGGCTTGTCAAGTCTTTTCTAGAAACCCTAAATAAATATAGACACTAAGATTGTAATTTAGTGGGAAAAGCAGGTCTGACCAGAGCATGTAGGCATGTGGTGCAACCACTTTCATCATTGCGGCCCTCTCCTCTTCCAAATAGTATTTCTCAGCTCACCTTTCATCATTCTCCAACTGGGGTTAGAGATTAACTCCGGATCTCATTGTCTGGAGTCTTAAGATTAAGTAATTTGAACAATTCAAATTGAATCTAACATTAACTCATTTCACTGGCTCACATCACATAAATCAAGGCTCGGATTTCTTTTTTCACAAATTAAGAGCTCAAGTTTTCTAATTCTTAGGCTCGAAACACTAAAGTCCGGAAAAGACCTAAATTCCCATTTGGGATCCCACCTTTCACGGTTTTCTTGCTTGAATTGTGCTATAATTCTTTTATGAACTGACAAATGCAGATACCATAGAAAAAAACTCGCACGACTCACTACATACAACACGCATCTCACATACACTTTATATTTACTGTTTATATGATATTGTAAATGTAAGACATCCGTTACATGCAACCGAGCATGCGAGGTTTTTTCCTCGATAGTAGCATCGCTTCGACCTCAAACTAAAACCCCTTCAATAAAACCGATCTGCTTACTGTGAATATTGAATGCACATTTTAATTTGGAGTTACATGAAACCTTTGAACACTCCACAAATTCGAAGTCGATGTACTTACGTCAAAGATCATGCCAATCTTATATGCATTCATGTTTTAGAATTAAGTCATAAAAATGCCAATAATTATGAATTTGGGCCCCTACTCAACAACATTGATATATGAAAGTAGAACACGCATAACAACATTGTAGATCACACTATTAGTTCGAGATGATGTCGTGACATTCTAAAAAGAGTAGAGTACGATAGTCTGTTTTCGCAATGTCTCAACTAGTCAAACCAAGAAAATAAGGAATATTGGTAGACTTGAGCCAACTACCTCCCTGTATAAATTCTCCAACAGTGAACTGACTTGCCTCAACCGAACTATTAATGACCCGATAACCCGGCCACGTCACCCTCGCACTCGTATTCGAACCGGGTCCACGGTTCAAATACTCCCCATAATACAACGTACTCAACGCAAAGGACCCGTTCCACTCCAACCATCCAGCGGGGTCCACCAAATCATCAATGTACGATTTCAGATAAACGGTCCTCGAATACTCCTTCCACGGACGGCCCAGATACGTTGTAAAATTCGATTTCACCGGAATCAAATCCGACCCGGCCGTGACCTTGCAATTCAGGATGGAAATCCCGGTGTTCTGGTTCGGGTCCTCTCTTCCCTGGGCGGTGAAGATGTTTTTCTGCTTTTCGTTCGGCTTGCGGGCGTAGAGGTTGCAGTTCTCGAGGACGACGGCGGCGTTGCCGAAGATAAAGTCGACGGTGCCGTAGACGTCGCATTCGCGGTAGAACTGGCGGAGGGAGTGGACGTAGAGAGTGTCCTGGTAGCCGACGAAGCTGCACTTGTAGAATGCGGAAAAATCGGCGCCGCTTCTTAAGGCGACTGCTTGGTGTTTACTTGGGCCGGCTCCGTTTTCGAATGTGATTCCTTTGGCGATGAATCCGTCTCCTACCACAGCTGAAAAAAAAAAAACCCATTTCAGAAACGGATCAGAAAACGGATAGTTGAATTAAATTGGAAAAAAAAAAACAAAGAAAGTATTATGGCTCCTGAGGACATGCTTATTCATTGCCCATCTTAGTAGGTTTAGAGAAAATCATACACGGTCCATGGCCCAATTAAAGGATTTGGATCCTCTCCATATCCCCTCCCTGGATCCCGGGGATCAAGGCAAAGAACCGTTCATCAAAGATCGTGCGGCCACAATTAAATGTTTTTATATTTTTTTAAAGTAAAGTAATCTCATTTTGCGTAAAAAATATTTAATTATGACCGCACGATCTTTGATGAACGATCATTGTGCCTTGATCCCCAGGGGATCCGGAGAGGATCCAAATCCCCAATTAAAAGCCAGTTCACTATTTTATTAATGATTTGTTTACTTGCACATAACACTTGACCACAGTGACGGAAACAATCATGCTTATGCATTATGGTGCGAATTCAATTTCTACTGATTTTTCTCTCAACTTACAACTAATTATTTAATCGATTAATGTTGTTATTGTACTAATTTGTTATTTACTCTTTTATTTACTAATACGTTAATATTAAAATTATTTTTCTCCCTTGGTTTTGACTTGGTCTTTTGTTGTACAAGTGAATAAATTTTATTGTGATAGTACATTTACTTCAAATTAGGGAAGTCAAGAATTAGAGACTATTACCTAATTAATCTAATTAATTGGTATTCATGTAAAGTGTTGCTAGAGGCATTTGAAAAAGTCATTATGCGCTCTTTTGTAGTGGATTTTTTTTAAATATCTATTTGGAGTGCCTAGTGATTTTTTTGGAATATTTTTAGCTGCTATCTTTTAGTTATTAAATTATGAAGTATAATGTTGAACCTACTTATACTTTATCCGAATCCGGATTTCATATGCATATTGTTTTGAAATTTGAAAATTTAGAAGTAGAAAAGTGAATGGACAAATATGGATTTGAAATTTGAAAATTTCTTCATCTGAATCCGGATTCCATATCCATATTGTTTTGGATAATATTCTTGTCCAAAAAAAAAGAATACGTCTAGTCCACACATATCACATATGACTCACGAGAGACATGAAGAGGTCGAAAAGGATAAGGGATAGATGGGACCAGCTTACGAGAGCTCAGGGAACCAAATCAAAGCAATGACGACGGTTGGTTACAGCTTTTTTAGGCCACAGTTTTTCAATGCATAGCTAATATGTAATATTCTATAATAATATGTCTACCACTACCATAAGTGATGAATTATTTTGGTAGTTAAGCAGAAAAATGTAGAGTTATACTTATGTTTTTTAAGATTTTCCGTAAGTTCAGGGTCCTGACCAACGTTTTTACTTTAATTTCTTTTATCGTGTTTGATTTGAGGTTGTTGGCTCCTATGAAGTTCAGACAATTTGCTGCTTGTGAGCTTTGAAGAGGACTTTGGTATGAGGATCGGGGGAAGGAGAGAGGGAAAAAGGGAGAAAGGAAGAAAGTTAGAAAGGTTTGGGGTTTAGGTTTCAAGAAAAGGGTGATGAGGATGACCATACTAGACTTAAACAACGGTGGTTAGTTGCTTACCCCACGACATTTTTTGTAAGATCACAAGAGCATTTCATGTTGAGATTTTTGGGCTCTTTTTAAGTTAAAATTCTGACTCCATTGCTGTAGTGAGGTCATTTACCTTCAAATCACTGTGTTACGGATATAATTTCTTGTTAATATAGTTTAAAGTAAAAATACTACTTTCATGAAGAGAGAGAGAGAGAGAGAGAGAGAGAGAGAGACATATATATATATATATATATAATATGTATGTATATATATATATCGAGAGAGAGAGAGAGACATATATATAATATATGTGTATATATATATATATATATATCGAGAGAGACAGAGAGAGACATATATATATATATATCAGCTGGATCTTTAGTTCTTGTATTATTGATTTTAAAAGAGTAAAAAGATGATAATATTTTGTCCAACAAATTGATGTTGCCACGCGTTTCTAATGCTACCAACCACGCAACACGGGCAAAATAATGACAAAAGTAGGGTCCTGACCTGAGCCACCGACACTTAATAATCTGGCTAAAGTCCACTCAGTTATCCGTCGTCCTTTAATTCAAAAGTTTAATCAAGTTTAATCTCAATGATTACACCCTTAATTAAGCTCCTTTATAGCAAGTTACTGTTACATATTTAAGAAGTAATTTAATCTAATTCTTTATTGAGCCAAGTACATTTTACGTTATCAAAATTTCGAGTCAATTTCATAACTGATTACACTATTTCAATTTTTCACGTTACACCTTAATGTTTTGACATTTCACCAATTTACGCCTTATATTAGGTGAGTGTGTACGGCCAACTGTTAATTGTTAAAGTGACAATGCGGGAACCACACTAACCATGCATGCTACATATATTGAACACGTTGATGGCATATTAAGAGTAGATCCAACGCTATTACTTCAAATAATTAACCAGACCGTCAACTTAACAAAATGCATAAATTTGTCAAATTTCAGAACTTTTTGCAATATTTGAAATTCAAAACCTCTCAGCACAAGTTGAAACCAACTCCAAATCTCGATGGTGTGGAATGTACTATGCTCTTGTTTATTAGAATGTATGCATATGGGATTTAAGGAATTTGTTTTTTAAGGAATTTGTTTTTGGCTCTTTTGTGGCTGTGAATATATATGTACAGATGCATATGGTCCTACAATTATAATACGAGTCCTACGTACAATTGACTTAAGGAGAGATTTTTTGCTGTGCTCGGAACACATATTGTACATTTTGTGTCATTATATAAGTGGAGGGGAATTTTATGTTTTAAGTTGATAATTTTTTAACATAAATATCTCATTACTTTTTTAGCAATACGTGGTTTACTGACTCATGTTTTGGACACATTAAAAGATCTGACTTAAGACAATGCTCGATTATATAACATCACATGCACCGTGGGACAACCCTCACCAGCCTGCCAATCTATTTCAAATTAGGACAATTAATTCAAAGTTTTTTTTGTTTTTTTTTTCTATTTTGGTATTGATTTCAAAAGTTTGCAACCTAATAATTTGAAGCACTAGCTAGCTAGTTGAGAAGAAGAGAAAAAGAAATACTCACCGACGGTGGCTGATCGGAAAGTAGTCCACCCATCCACTACATTCCGGCTGGCTTTCACAATCGTGTTTCCAATCCCATCTCCCAAAAACATCAGATTTGTCTTCTTCTTCACAACCTCCACATTCTCAAAATATGCCCCGGCCTTTATGTATATCACAAACCTACGCATACAAAGATAGCGATTATATACATCAGTGTGGTTACATTGTTTAGAGCGTATGTACTTCTATGTACTAAACTTCTAATTTTCTTCTCGCAATTTAAGGTAGCTCAAACAAGACTATCATTTGCATAAAAAAAAATGTCATAATTATCGCACGCGGTGAGAAAATTAATGATGAGAAAAATAAAGCGTGTGCGAAAATCAATACAAAATATCGTTGTCTATAACCTAGTCGCACTCAGCCCAAAATTAATTATGTAAAATATTACCTGGTTGCGCTTGAATTAGGAGCCACAGCGACGGCCTCGCTGATGGTAGTGAAGTTTCCAGTGCCGTCCTTGGCCACCACCAAATCGTACTTTGTCTCATTCGTCGAGGACTGCAACAACCTTCGATCTTTCGATGAAACCCAAGTCGGGAACCCCTTTTTTGCAGGTCCGAAGTCGGGGAACATCTCCGACTTCATCGTCTCAGAGTACTCGTACTTCTGAGCTCCCGGAATCTTCTTAAGCATAACGAGCGCATTGCTAACGTGCTGTGAGATTGTATTTATTCTACCTTCAATTTCGCCCTTCACAATTCCCATATTGCTACTCCGAGGAGCAGTCCCGTTAGCACTAAAACCATCGAGACACGTGTACTGGTTGGTCATGGCAGCACTGAGTAGGGCTTTCAAGTGGTAGTAGATGTTGGAGTTGAGTTTTTTGTTGGGGGAGAGGTCGGAGATGGCTGACTTGAGCTCGTCGATTGTGTTGTCGAGGAGCTCAAGGCAGTCGTCGAGAGGCCAATGCTGAAGCGAGCTGAGCATTTTGTTGAACTGCTTTTTGATCCTGGTGCAGTTGGAGGAGGAGGCTTTGACTTCAGTCACGGTGTGGGAGACGGTGGAGGATATGATTTGCGGGAGGGTTTTGGAGGCAAGATTGGGGAAGGTGGCGAGGGTGGAGAGGCAGAGGGATTTGTGGAGTGTGTCTTGGCATGCCCAATGGGCTGTTTCTAGAACCTGTTTTTGAATGTGGTTTTGGAAATGGATTTTTGGGCTTTTTGACTTTGAGTTTTTGAAATGTGGTTTTGAAAAGAGTAGGATTAGGAAAAGGATTGAAGTTGGAAACAATGTTGAGAGCAAGATTTTTGTTCTTCTTAGATTGGACATGGCTGTGTACTTGTGTTTGTGAGAAACAGAATGGGAGACAGATGCAGGGGGGGAGGAGGATTAATATAGGCGGCTGGAGGATGAATGTTAAAACAAAGAGACAACTAATGTCATTATGACGGTATTATCAGCTAATCAGAATATTGTCATGGATTTTATCTTGTCACATAATCATAATATTGTTACAGTGACATCTTTATTGCATAATAAAAATATGACTTTTTTAGCCATAAGTACGGTGATATCTTTATTGCATGATAAAAGTATGACCTTTGGTATAACCTCTCACTTTGATCATTGATATTTGAAACCAATATAATTAGTTTCAGATATGAGAAATTTTTTACTGTGATTGGAACACGAGTGGTACACCCGTGTTTTTATATAAATGGTGAGAAATTTATTTTTTTTAAATTATTAACTTTTTATCACACATATCCCACCATTTGTACAGTGACACGTGATGTACCATCTCATCCCCATGTACAGATCACATTGAAAAATCTCCCCTCTGATATTGTCCACCATCAATCATTTTGATTATTCGATGAAAAATCTTTATTAAATAAGAAAATAATAATAAAATATCCTCAATTTTTGTCACATCATTTTGGCCCATTGAGGTCATTTTGTTATTTTGATCCTTATTTAACAGAATTTTCACGAAATACCAAAATGATTGATGATGGACAAACTTATGAACCACTTATATTGGTTTCAAATCTCAGATACCAAAGTGAAGAGTTATGCCAATTGTGAAAGCCCGTTCCGGATTTTCGAACCGTAGGGGTGAAATGACGATTTTGCCCCTAGCATGTTGGTTTTGTTGTGTGGTTGTTTTGGGTTTTGTTTGGCTGGTTCTGGACCACACACACCTTCCCACATCCCTTCACCCCTTTCCCTATCCCGTACCTTGTCCCTTTCTCTCTCTCTCTCTCCCCCCCATTTCTATCCCCGCATGTACGGACACAACCAAAACCATCCAAACCTTCACAGATTAAGGAAACAAATTACATACTCGTGCTCGTGAGGTCCGTAGGAGTTCAACCATACCCATTTCAGGTAAGAATACCTTCGTTTTCACGTCGAACTTGGGATACCCTTATTTGGTCACTGTTCATGCACACGTTAATTCTTGTGTTTTTTGGAATTTCATGCTTGTAGGAAGCTTGGTGAGGTCCTTAGGAGGCTCGGGGTGGTTCGTTTGAAGGTTTTGGACGTCGGGATCGTGAGTTACAAGGTTGGCCGGAGTTGGTGGTGTTTTCCCAGCAAGATTCCGTGTGTTTTAGTGCTTGAAAGTGGTATGGATTTGTTCCTCTTGTTGTAAGCCTCATTTTGGTACCAATTTTGTGAAATTTGGTTGAAAAACGAGTGAGATACAAGATTTAAAGTTTTCCCGATTTTCCGGCGCCAGAGCTTCGCCGGAGAAGATGACGGAATATTCCGTCAATTTGGACGGAATATTCCTAACGGCGTTAACAGAATTCGTCAGATTTAACGGAATATTTCTAACGGCGTTAACTAACACCGTCGGTGTGCCAGGCACGTGCCTGCGTGTGGGCGGCGCATGGGGGCGCGTGCGGCGGTGGAAAATTTTTCTAAAAATATGGGGATGTTCCTGAGGTTGAGTAGATCACGTTGGTGTATTCATACACCCCATTTGAGCATTGTATGAGAAGTTATTTCGTAATGTTGGTTATGTGTTTTAAAATTAACGTTTTTATAGTTGTTTCACATATAGATAAGACCTATCCCGAGGACGAGCGCGGTCACTCGAGGTAAGGGGGTTACGACCCTTCTACATATCAGTGAGTGGGTTTTTGATTTTCCGTATATACCTATATACTTACGTTTTTCCCAGAAAGTGATTGGAAACGTTTATACATTTATATGCCATGCATTATGTTTTCCGTTTGTTTATGCATTATTAGTAGCATATATATATTTGTATATTGGTGATGCGGACGCACAGGTAAGTGCCAGGTAAGTTATGGTTATATTCATGTTCAGTAGTGATTTGAGATGCATAGAGAGCTCATAACCTGCACCCCTGGTGTTAGTGCTCCCGCCCAGAGTTGGGTACAGTCCTTCACGTGATGTTCACCTCCCGCACTACACGCTCATCTTGGATCCAAGTTAGGTGCACAGACCTGTCGTACATACCACTTTAGGTGGTTCCGACTCGTAGGTGACCCGCGATTATTCGCCCAGCCTTCACGTGATCGTAGCACTCGACTTTAGGTGGTTCCGACTCGTGTGCAGGTACAGTTAGTGAGATGGAGATCTGAGCTCTAGATTCAGCCGTACAGGTCACGTTAGGTGACTCCGGCTGACAGATTCATGGCATTGATTTTGACATTTTCCTGAGCACTTGCATTTATTCGAGGCATTTGGCATGGCATATTTTCGAGCATGACTTATATATATATGTATATTCTATTTTTCTGCGAATTATACAGGTTTTACGGCGATGGGTTAGAACCTTGTTTATGAAATGGTTTTTGAAAAGCTTTGTTTTTGCCCACTCACACTTTTTGTTTTGCGTCCCTCCAGGTTCTAGTGGGCTAGCACTTTTGGTGGCTCCCCAGAGGATTTCCCCGGCATATCTGACAGATTATCACCAGTGTAGGACCACCTTTAGATGTGTTTTTGTAGTGTTATTTCTCCCGGACTGCATTAGGTCTTCGAGCTCTGAACTTTGTTTTTCACACTTATGTTTGCACATGTATGTTCTTACTTTGTGTAAAGCTGGTTTTTAATTATTCGTACTTTTATTATTATTTTATTAGCTTCCGCACTGTGCACATGGTTACGTCACTTACACGTGACGGCCAGCATGTCTTGATCTTGATCGGGATGTGTCACCAATCATGAGGATCATTTTGACCAAAAAGTCTAAAGATATTTTCATGAATTAAAATAATTGCAGTAATTTGGAACCTATATCAAAATTTCTTTTCAGCAAATTAAAACAATTAAATTAATTTTGAATATCTTCCTTATAAAAGAAAATGATTGGTAATAAATGTGCGCTTATTTGTGGACCACCCTGCATTAATAGAAAAATGTTTGTAATGCTCTTATAATAGTGAAAAAGCAGAGTGTTATCATCTTTACCAAAATTAACCGACACTTTTGATTTCTACTCTCCTTTTTTATGGATTTTTTCAGAAGCCTTTTGTTTATTTGCTTACAGCTAATTTGACAATGGATGAATGAAGAAAGGTATTAGAGGGAGATGACGAAATAAAGAAGGATAAATAAAAACAAACAATATATTTAGTAATGATTTGTTTGAAAGTAATTTCAAAACAATTGAAAACACTTTAAAATCACCCAAGACGACTTTGAAAATATTTATTATAAAATTTGAAAATCTCTACTAATTAATAAAACATTCATTGTCAACCAACATTCTATGAAATTACCAGTTTAACCCTGTAATTAAAAAATAACATAAATAAGAAATATAGGCCAGAAATGTAATTTCACATAACCAAATTTTGTTGTTTTTTTTTTCAAAGACTCACCTACATGTAATCCTAACATATGTCTAATTATAAAAAAAAATTAAAAAAAGTTAAAAAAAAAAACAAAACTTCCCACTCCCACATTCTCTATCACTCTCTTCCTCTCTCCTTCTATTTCAAAAACAAAAATAAAAAATTTTCTCACACACTTTGTGTGTGCCCGTATGCTAGTATTTATTATAAAAAGTTCAAACTGCTTGATAAAATATCTCACATGAAGTATGTTCAATAAAAAGAAAAATAAGGCACTTGAAGTTTTTTTTTTTTTTTTTTGAAAGAAGCACATATATGTAAAAGGCTTTTTTTTTTTTTTTTTTTTTCTTTTTTCAGGAAACACTTGTATTTTTAATTAAAACTATGATATATTTCGTTCTCATTTGAAAGTGTTTTTAAAATAACTAAAAACGTTTTTGGATTCCAAAAGCAATTGAAGTGCTCTTTGAACAAGCATTATTTATGTCTTTGTTCCAATAAACACTTCAAGTGTTTTTTTTAAGATTCACTTGCATTTTTATAAAGATATTTTCACCAAAAAACTTTCTAATCATTTTAAAAACACGTTTAAACGAACACTTTGCAGAAGAACACTTACGTTTTAAGCAATTACGTTTCAGACTGACCCTCAATTGCCCTTTCTTTTGACTTTGAGCACATGCATGAGAAGGACTAGCGAGGAAGCCGTTGAAAATTTGAAAGAGAACGTGCAGGTTAAAGCTGGTTACCCCTGGACCGGGGCTGTAATGGTGAAATTCCCATCATCATGATGCATCATGCTTGGCGACTGGTGTTTGGAGCACGATATCCAGTACAAGCTTTGTCCTCAACTGTGTTGACGATTAGTGCTCCGAACAAAAAATAGATTGTCGTCTATTAATGATTAAGAATAGTGACATTTGCACACTTCTTTTTATATTTTAAATACTCCTTTATTTTATTTTTTGTTTTGAATCAAATAATTGAAGATGATTAAGCGACAGAAACTAATGGTAGGTGTGCGGGAGAAAAAATTTATCAATGTGCTCGGAACGTAGCTCGATACACTAAGTGTAATAATACAATTAGTTGAAATTTTCTTTTTCAAGTTTTTAATTAATTGTATTATTACACTTTATGTACTGGGTTATGCTTCCGATACATTAAAAAATATGACGTTAAAGAGAAAAAAAAAAAACGTTTGTAAATAACATCACTCCATATTAAAATGTTTTTCTTTTCAGTAGTGTTTGAAATAAGATTAAATTTTTATTTTTTTTTTGTAAGTAGGGAGAAAATTCTTACATCCGAACGATGAATCACGTCATCCGTTCAACACGTACAACTCATAAAACAATAAAACTTTATGTTGTTTGGTCTCATCTACGACGGTATTAGTCTGATGTGATTGCATCTGTTGGTCTATGTATAGGAGATTACAAGTTGATGGTGTTCACGTTCGTTGTTTTTACAATCATTAGTACATTGTGATTTAGACCTCTAATTAGTACATTTCCACATGGTGGACTGGAAGACTCAAAGTGCAATTATTCCGACCGTATAATAAATTTGAAATAATGTTATTTACATCACCGGATCCCCTCCTGAGGATCCTAGGGACCACGCACGTGGATCATTGATAAAAAATCATGCAATCACAATTAAATACTTTTTATATTTTTAAAAGTAAAGTAACCTCGTTTTACATAAAAAATATAAAAATGAAAAAATTTGTAACTACACGATTTTTGATCAACGGTCCATATACGTTGATCTCTAGAATCCTCAAGGATCCAAATCCCTAAATTTGTAGTTGTAGTTAGCTCGGAGATTAATTTTCTCTGATTAGTTCCTATTAATTTGATTTTCCTGTAAGCAAACCGAGAGAGGGTCCTATTATTTGAACAAGGAAACTGATGGCCTGCTGTCAGGGAAGGAAATTCTGTCGCTAACCAAATATCCCTGAAACGTTGTCGGCTTTAACAAAATGTACCAATACACCATGTGAGCGAACGAGCCTCTATCTTCTTCTTTCTTTTTTTGTTTTTTTGTTTTTTTTTTTTTTTTTTTAGAAACTTTCATTAATTAAAAAACTATTACATAAAATAGAAAGTCCAAAGACAATCCCAATATAAGTATAGTTGAAAAGAAAATACAACACAGATGCTCAAAAAGAGCAAGTCGACAACAACAAAAATCCTAAATCTAAAAAACTATTGGATTTCCGAGATCTACCTTTAAATGAGTGAAACCAGCTAAAATAAAAGAAAATTCAAAGCAAAAATGTTCGAGAAAGGTTGTGATGGTGATATTCATACATTTAATTTTTTTTTGATAAACTACCATTTGACCCCTTAAACTATTATTCCAGTTGAAATTGATCCCATGAACTGTTTTTTTTTTTTTTTTTGGTAAATTTACCCCCTGAACTATTTGAAATCAGCCAATTGACCTCTTGTTGGTAGATTCCATCCACTATTTTGTCAAAATCAAAGGAAAATTAGTCATTCATTCATCAATTCTTACTTGTCAACTATAACCATCAATGAACTTATAACATTTGAAAGCAAAATAATGTGTAATGACAATGTGATATAGTATGTTATGTAAACGTTTGGTTTCTTTTATGTTTTCTCATTATGCTATATGTTTTTTTTACTATGTCCATGTATCAAAATTTTATTGGTGGTTATAGCTGACAAGTAACAATTAATGATGAAATGACTAATTTGCCTTTGAATTTGAGGGAATTGATTCGGCAATCTAACGGCAAGGGGTTAATTGACTGATTTTAAATAGTTAAGGGGGTCAATTTCAACTGGGGTGATAGTTCAGGGGGTCAATTTCAACTGGAGTGATAGTTCAGGGGGTCAAACCGTAATTTATCCTTTTTTTTAACACACTTTTTAATTTTTGGCCGTTGGAACAAATGAATTGAAGAATATTAAATAACATAAATTAACAGAAGGTGGGAAAAAAGACGTGTGTTAATAGCAGTACCCATACTGTATGGGTTGGTTACTTTTTATTTTTAAGATATAGACAAATTACATAGAAGAAATGTGGGATGAAGAAAGGTTATATGGTGAAAACAACTTCAAATATACTTCAAAATTTTTTTTTTTTTTTTTGTTCTTGGTTTTAGTGTGTGCATTTCTGAGAGATTTTTCAGTGTGTGCATTTCTGAGAGGTTTTTCAGTGTGTCCAAGACATGGAGCAAAATAGTACATGTCATTATGCAATTGGAGGAACATTTGAAAAAAAAAAAAGGTTCCCTCCAATTGTATAATGACATGTGGTGTTCTGCGCCGTATTTGAAGGAGGTAAACAAAGAGGTTGAATGTACATTATTTGTCTATTTTAAAAATGAGAACTTGTTACCGAATCAAAGGGACGAGAGGAAAAAAAAAAAAAAAAAACGAATCACAACACTCCGATCAACATTAGATAATCAAATTTCTTGGTTTGAAGAACCACCAAATGTAATCTTTGATATTCTTTTCAAGGATAGTATTCAACATTAATTTTGGTGTGGGATGCTCTTTTTATCTTTGACCGAGTTGAGATCCCGTGCAAAGTTTTTATTAAGGTCCATTGTTAGCACCTTATCCTACTTGTTTGTACGTATTCTTTAATCTTTAATGAATATCGTACTGTTTATAAAAAAACAAAAAAATATGTATCAAATAACTTATGGAGACAAACGATTTGATATTTCTCACAAATTAATTGAAGTGATAGATGGTGCGTACCTTGAAGTCTAACGTTTGAATTCAAACTTATATTTCATGCAATAAACTTTGATCAATTTGGCCAAAGGGTTTGACTTTAGTTATACCTGTTAATTTAATCTACTCCTAACGACTAGATTTCTTCTCAAGCATTATTTATTAATATAGTAGATTTTAAGATTAATTTGGGAATGAAAGGTGTTCCTGACCTTAATTAATTAGCCCCTAAAAAAATTTTAGGTGTATTTGGATTGTGACCGCATAATTGTGCTATTTCATCTAAAGTATAATATATTCAAAAAGTAATACATATCAACTATATTGTTTCCATTTATTATAATATGTAAAATAATACACCACGTTGTTTGTATTTTTAACTACTTGGTACAATAAAAATTTCTCGTAATTTGGGTGGCGAACTTGTTAATCATCATTATATTTTTATGACAAGTATCAACCAAGTGGGATTAAAGTTAAACATAAAAAAGTTGGAATTCTAGATTTGGAGGAAGCTGCGGGAAGCTTCATTCCATTTGCAATAAGCTTAATTAGGTAGCACATGTTTCCGCATCAAGAGGAAGGTTTTAACTTGGGAGTGCCACACATTGACTTGGTCACTTCACTTATATTTATATCCCCAAATGGCCAAGGGCTTGTGCACAGGGTATGGTGTCTAATTCCACCGTCTTCGAAAGATCTTGAATTTGTCAAATTCCAAATGGTTAAGTTTTCAACGCGGTTATAGACTGCATACGTTTCTGGTCAATTGACTTGGAATATATATAGTTTATGTTCATACACTTCATTAGCTTAGCAAGTCAATATAGATAGGGGCTTAACTTAAGATCAAGAGGAAACAAAGATTAATCACCTCTCACTCTCAAATGAGAGATTCCCTCATGTTCATCAAATATATCACGTGTTATAATTGTCTGTTAGTGAATAATGTGTGCATTTTTTAAATGCGTATTTTGAATGGTGATGCCATTAGAACTAACTATTACTTGCGTGAAAGTATATCCTTCCAAACTTAGATCCTCTCATTAACGCTTGTTTAAAGATGTAAATCCCAAATTTGCCAACCCTAACAACTTAACATTATCCTATGATTTTTTTTATGATTGTTCAAAGTTTAAACCAAAGCATAAGTGACACGTAGGGTTCACATTGCCGTCACTCGTCAATGCAACGTGGCAAAAGCAAATATGGACAAAATCCACCGTCACCAATTGAACTGCAATGAACTCTTCTTTTAGTTTTTACTAATCAGCTAGGCAGGATATAATGGTATATCTTCAGGGAAGTTGACAATAATTTCACATCCAATTTAAAACAACGCCACTCGCTATCAGAAGAATATCGAATTAAAAATTCTTGAAGTAGTAAATGCGACAAATTGTTCGGAGGAAAGTTGTTCTTACATGCATATATACCTCATCAAATGATTATACAAATCATGCCCTGAGATTGATATCTGACCTATTCGATATATGTCACCAATCCCCTTCCCCTTGGCACTTTCCCCACCGTTGACAAATGCCACAATGCATCTAACCTCTAAGTAAATAACAAAATACAGTGAAAGCTTAAGGTTAATTTAGGAACTGTAATTGGACAATCACACTCCAGGAATCGTATATCTTTTACGTAAATTTTATTTTTGGTCAAATAAAGTTTAGGGAAGAGGCTAACCCATCTCAAGGCTAGGATACATTCGAACCTTTTTTAGGACTTACCTTAGGCCTTTTTTTGTTTTTTTTTGTAGATTGCTTACTAAAATAGATGCCAATAGCGGGTCGAATCTGAGCCTTAGTTTAGCGAAGAAACAATCCTTACTCACTCAACTAATCCTCAACATTTTAGGTTATTTTCTTTTACAAAAATGATAGAGTGGCTTTACTGTGAGAAGCATACAAAAACAAATTAAAAAGTACTTACTAAAGGGTAATATCTTGTCAAAATCATACGTCTTTTTTTTTTTTTTTTTTTTTGTGGAGATAAATTCACGCAATAAGAAAAAAAATTAAAACTCTTACATGATCACCACAAGAATTAAGAAAAGTTGGTATAAATCTGCCACAAAGGCAACAAACCTAGCAAGCTAGCGCCTGTGCTCCCAAAAATTCCCTCGCTAACACAACGAGACCACAACATTCTACTGGATGAGTGCAGGCTAGGATGACCACTTAATTTTCTCAAGTACATACACTAGTCATGGAATTTTTCTTTTATGGTACGTGCTACTGTTAGATTTTTGCATATAGAGATCTAATATATCTTTGTAACAATTAAATCTTGCATAAAATTTGAACTACTAAGTAGTAAGTTGGACACTTCGTAGCAGAACTAGCAAATTCAAATTTGCCCAACTGCTTGATTCATGGGTGTTGGTCGCAAACTCATACAATAACATCAAGTCCCCAGATCAAACGCGCATTTGTTTGCACACAGTATTACAATTCAGTTGACCTCACAAATTAAAATACAAATATCCACAAAAAGTAATTCACCTCCCTCTCCCTCTCGCCTCCAATATATATATATGGATCAAGCCCATCACCTATCATCAACTCCACTAAGTAGTATACAATACTAATTCAAATTCCAATCCAAATGGCTTATAATTCTAAGCTCATCTCATCCCTCCATATTTTAGCTTCATTTTTCATCCTTCTTGTTCCACTCTTTGCCTCGCTATCTTTAGCTGCAGATAACTCTTCAACCCCAGTCTCCACCGGAACCATTTGCAAATCCACCCCCGACCCTTCCTTTTGCAAATCCGTCCTCCCCAGCAACAACACCGCCGAAAATGTCTACTACTACGGCCGGTTCTCGGTCCGAAAGTCCTTGTCTCAATCGCGAAAGTTCTTAAATTTAGTCGACAAGTATCTCAAACGGAGTTCCACTTTGTCTCTTACCGCCGTCCGAGCCCTCGAGGACTGCCAACTGCTTGCCGGCCTCAACATGGACTTTTTGCTGAACAGTTTTGAAACCGTCAATAACAATAGCAATACCCTTCCCGCACTCAAAGCCGACGACGTCCAAACCCTCCTCAGCGCCATTCTCACCAACCAGCAAACATGTTTCGACGGCATTCAGTCCGCCGCATCGGCGTGGAGTCTGAAAAACGGCCTCTCCATCCCGCTAAAAAACGACACGAAATTCTACAGCGTTTCGCTAGCACTTTTTACCAAAGGGTGGGTTCCCAAGAAGAAGAAACAAGCCGCGTGGCGCCCCAGTAGGATGCAGCGCGGCTTCAAGAACGGACGCTTGCCGCTGAAGATGTCGAGCAAAAAGCGTGCCGTTTACGAGAGCGTGAGCAAGCGGAAAATGCTGCAAACGGAGACGGCGGACGATCTGGTGTTGGTGAGTGATATCGTGACGGTGAGTCAGGATGGAACCGGAAACTACTCCACCATCAGTGACGCCATTGCCGCGGCTCCAAACAACTCTGCACCAACTGATGGGTACTTCTTGATCTATGTCACCGCCGGTGTTTATGAAGAGTACGTCTCAGTGGCTAAAAATAAGAGGTACTTGATGATGGTCGGAGATGGCATTAACCAAACGATTATCACCGGCAACCGAAGCGTCGTAGATGGATGGACAACTTTCAACTCTGCAACATTGGGTAACTTATATTTTTAAACAAGAAATGAAAAATGCAAGCTGCTTTGTTATATTTTCAAACTGTGAATTAGGATCGTAATCAAGTTTACTATTTGACCATACATAACGGTCAAATTTTTTTATGTGCATATTTTATAAAATCAACATAATTCTGAATTAGTATCTTACAAGTAATTGAATATGATAAATATTGCAGCTGTGGTTGCACCTGGATTTGTAGCGGTGAACATAACGTTCCGCAACACCGCGGGAGCAATCAAGCACCAAGCAGTCGCAGTCCGAAATGGGGCGGATCTGTCCACATTCTACAGTTGTAGCTTTGAAGCCTACCAAGACACATTATACACACACTCTCTTCGGCAGTTCTACAGAGAATGTGACATCTACGGCACCGTAGACTTCATATTTGGAAATGCTGCTGTTGTGTTCGAAAACTGCAACATATATCCCCGCCTTCCAATGAGCGGCCAGTTCAACGCCATCACGGCTCAGGGTAGAACCGACCCGAACCAAAACACGGGCACTTCAATTCACAATTGCACCATTCGTGCCGCTGACGATTTAGCCTCCAGCAACAGCAGTACACGGACTTATTTGGGCAGGCCATGGAAGGAGTATTCTAGGACAGTTTACATGCAGTCTTACATTGATATCGTGGTGGATCCTGTTGGTTGGCAAGAGTGGAATGGAGATTTTGCACTGAGCACGTTGTATTACGCTGAGTACAACAACACCGGACCCGGATCCAACACTACGAACAGAGTTACGTGGCCCGGTTATCATGTGATTAATTCTACCGACGCCGCTAATTTCACGGTGACAAATTTCTTGCTGGGAGATGACTGGTTGCCCCAAACCGGAGTGCCTTACACCGGCGGATTAATTTGAGACATTTCTTGGACTGCAACCCATTTTTTCTTCTCTTTTACAATTCTTTTCTCCTTGTCATTTTTTATAGTGAAGTGATAAATATGTAATGCCCAATTAGGAATTCTCAATTTACAACTTGGGTTTTAAATTGTAAACGGTTTTATTTTTTGTTTTGTTAACTGATTGACTTTATAACAATCGTGTTGGAAGAAACTTTCGTGATGCATCTTAATTCAATCTGTCACATATGAAGCAAATACATCTAAATATTAGATTGCACCTTACCTTGGTCATTGCTAGTAAAGTTTTATTAGTGTGTTTGTCATTATAACATTCTGAAAACGCTAAGAAAACGCATGAGTTTAAACGCTATGGTGTAGTGTTTTGACATATCAATCATGTCGTCCACTCATTTTATAATTGAAGGTGGAGATAGGATTTCTTAAACTGGTGGGCTAGCAAAAAATATAACCATAATATGATTTGATCCATTTTTTTTTGTCTACATAAAGTTACATTATAATCAACTTGAAATAAAAAAAATTAAGTAATAAATTGTTGACCCTAAAAATTACAAAGTCTACGTGGCACGCAGGCCGTATAACTAATGAGCTAACTACGTCCTTCGATTGATGCGGGGCATGCCAACTCGTCGGTCAAGCACGGCCGACGAGTAAAATTTGTTGATGATGTTGTGTTGAGCGCGTTGCTGACTTCTTGATCTTGCGATTACGGCCGAGGAAGGAACAAGTCTCAGCCTTTGGATTCTCGAGCCTGAAGATAAGGCTGCTAGTTCTGCGAAGTTCACGAATCGTCGGCGCCGAATTCAGTCACAGTGATTATGTTCGTCAGAGTATAAGCACGTCGAATCGACACCAGACTATATGTACACAAATACTCAAAGGAGATGTATATCTTGATGGTAAATGTGGTTCGGCCGTCAGAATGCCGAACTTTGAAACTCACTTGTGAGTATCCAATCATAAAATCACTCGGTGTTCAATGTGCTGAATGTCGTAACTCGTAACACCTTACTTCGCTGAGAAGACTAATAAGATGACATCTGCCAATATGGATTCGGAAACCCTTCTCGACCGAGGCTTGGATAGATAATCAGTTGGCCTCGACGCAGTGTTGTTTATCCAAACTAAATGTGCTCCTCGGTTGGCTGATTCTACGGCAACAATGTTGTTTATCCAAACTGAAGATGT
This sequence comes from Pyrus x bretschneideri, assembly GCF_019419815.1. NCBI lineage: Eukaryota > Viridiplantae > Streptophyta > Magnoliopsida > Rosales > Rosaceae > Pyrus > Pyrus x bretschneideri. The sequence continues at coordinate 5,490,832 of NW_025999557.1, forward strand.
GTTGGTGGAAAAAGAAAATAAAAATTCTCAAGATGTTTGAGAGGTTTGCGCAGGGCAATTGTACATTGAATTGGAGGGGGCTTGAATGATGCACTCTTCCCTCTACTTATAGCAACAAATCCTCCTCAAGATCGAGTTGAAACCACATTCGGATTAGGAATTCTTATTCTGATCCAACTTTATCTCGACCAATCCTACTCTTACCAGGACTTTGAACTCACCCTCTTTTCAGGTCGTATTCATTACCGGTCAAAAATCCAATATTGCACTGGAACCCCTTATCGTATTGGGACTTCTTCGACTCATCCGCTCATCCAAACTACTCCTTCTTGCAATAGGACCCAATCATCTTTACTGAACAGCCCCCGACCACCAATCATCCTGTTGTATATTTGGAAAAACTTTGGGCCAAACCTACGCTTGGCCCAAAATATTATTTTGGGCCTAAACATAAACCAAACAATTCTACAGCTTTCCATTAATTAATTTCCAACCAGCTTAAATATAAATAAAAGTAAAAGTAAAAAAATTGGATTATTGACTCCTGATATACAATCAAATTGGAGTTTTGATCCTTGAACTAAAAATTCATTAGCATTAATCCTTAAACTTATCACAATGTAGAGTATTCTTTTTTGTTACTCTATTACAACTTTAGCGGATTATATAGGCATGGTTGCTTACAAAAAGAAAGATATGTTTTTTGCTTGAACATATAGAGGAAACAACCTTCTACCTGGCCTCTGTACCAGTAGTGGAATGGCTTGCTACTTTCAATCAGAAAAGGAAAATTGAGCAAGGCAAGGAAGAAAGAAGTTGACCCCTCTTCTCTGGTAACCCGTCACCACATATGTAGAAAAAGAGGGAGCAGGAAGGAGGAACAACAGCTTGACTTTGGCACAGGAGGTGGAAAACTCCTTATTTGAACGAAAGTTTTAATGATGTTGGCGTGATGAGTTTAAAGACTACTGTTCACATATTTTAGTTTAGATACCAAAACTCTACTTGAATCAAAATCTAAAAACTAATACTAAATTTTATTCAAAAGATAATTATAAAAAATGCAATAACATAAAATAAAATAGATATATCAAGTTGTAAATATTGTTTGTTACTTATGATGCAATACATACATATGACAAATTGATAACAGTGGAAGTCGGTGGGCTGTATTTGGTGACAATAGGTTGCAGTAGCCTAACTGATATGCTAATAACTTAATATAGCAGAAATTCGAACAAAATGAACCTAGGCTACAACCCATCTTAGTCGTGGATGTAGCTTCATCGGTGCTTAATTATAATATATGAATTAGTAACGACATATGATAGCAGGATCGTTATACACAAAATTTTCTCTCTCGGATCGAGAAAGAAATCTAGATCTAAGTTGGCTTCGATATTTGACTAGCTGCAGGAACTGCAAGGTGTACATCATGTGATAAGTCAACCATGATTCCCTTGCCTTTGTTGGTTGTTAGTATCAAACAGTTTTCCATAACTAAAGCATACATCCCAAGCCATCCACGCAATTGAATTTAGTGTTTTTTATGGACACGAAGGAGTACTCTGTTTCGTGTTGGGCAAAAGTTTACAGGCTAAGATGCCCAACTTATTAGACAGTCCTAACATTTGGTCGAGAAAGCGATTTATAGCTCCAATTATTTGACTCAAATTTTGGTCAAAATTTTAAACCAAAAAGTTAAATTGAGACAAATCGCGTTTTTGTTCTTTTGAACACCCACGTCGGTTTATTTGACATACTGACCTTTAGCGAAATGCTAAAGAGATATTCTTAAAAATAGAACTTTACGTATTTGTTTGGATCTAAATTTATATCATCGGTCTATGCAATCAAGATCGTTGAGTGAGCATAACTCTCAATTGTTAGATGAAAAAATGAAGATAATTTTTGTTATTATTAAAGGATAATGTTATGGTTTTTATCATAATAATTATCTTTTAATATGAATTATTTTAACATCTTTTTTAACCAGATAAATATGATATGAATTATATCCTAAGCAAGCAGTATAGTTCGAGTTGATTTGGAATATATGACGGCACATGGAAGCTAAAAATGAATTTGAAATGCATTCAGATAGGGTCAGATGCATGCCACAATAAAGGTGATGGATTTGGGTGATGAGACAAGCCTAGAAAAGCTAGGTTTGTAATGATGACAAAGGAAACCTAAGGTGGGCTAGGGTTTCATTTTTGCATGGTGATGGAAGTGATCGAATGGTTTTAAAAAGGCTTCTGATAGAGGTTTTTTTTCAAGGAAAATGAAAATGATTTAACAACTTTGAGTTTTAATAATAAAAATAAAATAAATAATAAAATAAATAGTATCAGGATTGACATTTAGTGTAAAAATATGATTTTCGATAAAACCATTTTTTTTTTTTTTTTAATGAGATCAGAAGCCTAGGTGGGCTAGGTTTCAAGTGTGATGTGGAAGCCTAGATAGGCTTTTTTTTAGAAGTCACGAACTACAATTTGAAGATATGCTTGGCTTTTGACGCGAATGAACTTCAAGAATTAAAGTTGCAATTAAACTCTGCAACATTATCTAACCGTGCAAAACAAGTACTTCAGTCCTATAAATACAGATGCAATGGCAACAGGAAAGCCCCTCCAATTCAACACATAACTGCCCTGCGCAAACCTCTCAAACATCTTGAGATTTTTTATTTTCTTTTTCCGCCAACACATCTTCAGTTTGGATAAACAACACTGTGAAGGCAACCGGCGAACATCTTCAGTTTGGATAAATAACACTGTTACTGGAGAATCAGCCGACCGAGGAGCACCTTCAGTTTGGATAAACAACATTGCGTCAAGGCCGACTGGTTACCTATCCAAGTCTCTGTCAAGAAGGGTTTCGGATCCTTATTGGCAGAGGTTATCTTATTAGCCTTCTCGACGAAGTAAGGTGTTACAAGTTACTACATTAGGCACATTGAACGCTGAGTGATTTTATGATTGGATACTCACAAGTGAGTTTCAAAGTTTGGCATTCTGACGGCCGAACCACATTTACCATCAAGACATACATCTCTTTTGAGTACTTGTGTCTATATAGTTTGGAGCTGGTTCGACGTGCTTATACTCTTACGAATATAATCACCGTGACCGAACCTGACGCTGACGATTCGTGAACTTCGCAGAAGTAGCAGCCTTATCTTCAGGCTCGAGAACTCGAAAGACCGAGACGTGTTCCTTCCTTGGTAACAGTTGCAAGATCAAAAGGTCAGCAGCGCGCTCAACGCAACATCAACAAATTTTACTCCTTGGCCGAGCTCAGCAGATAAGTTGGCACGCCCCGCATCAACCGAATGACATAGTTATCTCATTAGTTACTCGGCATGCACGCCCGTAGGCTTGGTAGTTTTTAGGGTCAATAGTATTCTCTGTCACTTTATATTTTTTGCATAATATTTTGTAAGTTGTCATTATAGAATTAACATTAAATTGTGATGTGATAAAGAGTTCATGAAGAGTCCCACTATTGAAAAAAAAATTTCCCTTTAGAGCATCTTTAAATAAGAATCAAATTCAAAATATTATATTTCAATTTGAAAGCTGACTTGGCAATTTAACATATTGTCAATAATTCCATTCAACCGATATGTCAGAATTTATTGCTTCATTTATTTTTTTTTAAACAAAACTAATAAAAGTTGGGTTGTTGTTGGTTTAAAAATAAAAAAAATAATACTTAAATATTCTAGTATTAAAGATAAAATAAGTGGAATGTCTTTGGAAATAGCAAAAACTATATTTGAAGGCAACGTTAATTTTGACATATCTTTGTCCATGTCAACTTTGACATTTCGGTTGAAGTAAAAGGTGTGTCATTTGTTACTGTTATATGTCTATGTGGCATTTCTGACATCTTAGAGTATCTCCAAATAAGATGTCAAAATGTCCACATAAGCTATAACATTAAAAAAAAAAAAAAGATCACACTAATGTTCTCCAACGGAAATGTCAAATCCTATGTGGCGATGATATGGATTGGCAGCGAAAGAGTTGCTGTCAAATTTGACAGCAGCTTCAAAATTAATTGTTAATGCTTTTTATTAATTTTTTATTGGTTTAATGATTATTATAATGAATGTTGGTTTTGACCCGTGCATTCATGCCTCTTTGGTGCATTTGATGAACGGTCCTGATTTAGTAAGTATTAAATATCTTTAATAAAAAATTTATTTGTTTAATCATTTATTTTGTAATATAATAAAATAATGATTTTATTTGACATATCGGCTGGAGAGTAAAACTTTAAAAGATGTCAAAATGCCACATAAGCTGTCAAATGTAAATTTTATGTTTAAACTTGACATCTCATTTGAAGATACTCTTAGCATTTCTCATGAAAGAATGTGGGCTGTCGGACTCTTTTAATTTTTCATCAAAGAATGTCGGGACAAAAGTTAACGTTAAAAGAACTTATGGCTGAGTGTTTTTAGCCGCTTTTGACTCGGAAAAGCTGTTAGCCTTTTATGCCCTACTAGCCTTTTATGCCCTAGCCTTCCCTAGCCTTGAAAACGATTATGCTTTCGTAATTAGTTCCAGCTTAGCTTCGTCATGCCCACCAGAAGGAACGCCTTCACTCACGCCAACAACAACAACAACCTCTGCTTAAGCAGCCTACCTTGAACCAGCGAAAGTTAAAATCACATTTCTTTGCCTGAGAGAGAAGAGCGTCAGCCCGCACGGTCCCTGTGAGCAGCGGATTGCTTCCGCGTTGAGCCCTTGGCACTGACCTTTGAGATATCATTCCAAATTGTGAGGTAACAGAAAATCTATAGAACATTTGGAAGAGTCTCTTAGCACTTCTCTTGTTACATCAGCAACAAAATTGATTGCGTCCTTGTAGTCTATTTTGTTTATGGTCTTTATCTTTGCTATGACGCATCTGAAATGAATGTAATTGCCACTCATAGAAGACAACTACGTAGGAGTTACCAAAAGCAATCCTTTTGAACCGCGTTCTTTCACATGCATGTGTTCCGTTATACCTTGGAACTCTCATACATTTTATTAATCTTTACTTAAACACAAAACCAAGAACATGTAATTAATTAGGTTGGCTCTTCTAATTATTTCTGACAGATGCATTACTTGAAGAGATGAGACTCTCAAAATTAGGAGAAATTTTTAGTTATGACGGGAACACGGATGGTACATTACGTATTTTTATGTAAGTGGTGAAAATTTTTAATTTTTAAGTTATTAACCTTTTAACACACATATCCCACCATTTATATAGGAACACGTGGTGTACCATCTCGTGTAACGGTCACACTGAAAATCTCTCCAAAATTGGAACTATTTATGGACTTTAGTCTCTCGGTCATCTCATGTTTTTGATAAAATATTTTATAATGTTAACACGAGAATTAACCTTAAACTGTGAGATGGTAGAGAATCCATGAAAAATTGAACTTTGAAAATCTCCTAATTGAAATATTCGTAGTCATACGTGTTATATAACTATATGATCAATGTAATCACGTCAACTTGATGATGTAGCTATGCCATATTGTAACGGCAGAGATTGCTTTGGGTTTGGCTGGCATTTGGCAAAAACTAATAGAGGGTAATACATAGCTAAGTTTTTTGCACATGATTATTTAATCCAATAGCAATTAACTAGGTGTTAAGTTCAAATCTCCCAAACAACTACGTTTCATAAAATTGCAAGCCTGATGTATAAAACCAACAATTGTTATCGAAAAGTAGCTAGTCAATCACAAAGTTGGCACATTTTAGTAATTATCATTTATTAATTACATAAAAATTAGATCCTATTTAACTAGCTACTAATTAAATCCGTACAATGGAGGATCCAAGAAAATCACTTGTGGGCAGGCAAGACCTTGATGATGGACAAAATATTATTGCACGACAGGCGGAACGCTTCGTTCTTGGTTTGGATCACGGATTTCTCTCCCCTGAGCGAGCTGTCGCATAAATCAGCGTCGGAAATCGCCACGTTGACCCACAGTTCCACTTCCTCTAAGTTATTCGTCGAGATGGCCTCGACGCAATCGTCGAGCTGCTCGTTGGCATCGGAGTAGTGCTCAATGCAGTCTGCCAACGCCTGCTGAATCGTGGGGTCTAAAGTGGTAGCGTTGTGGATGAGCAACGACCGCATGTGCTCGTCCACGTCGGAGGCCATTGCGGCAGCCAGCCGGATGGCAACGAAGGCGAGGCCGGTGAGGTCCGCGCCCTTGCTGTTCGGGTCCTTCTCCAAGGTTTCGATGCATAAGTCCTTACGGGGTGAATGCTGGCACGCTTGTTCAAGAAGCTTCATGTTCACCTCACCTGCGGCAGCGGCGGTGTTGCTGCCTTGACTTTCACCTTGAGCTTGACCGTTACCAGCGACGACGAGAAATCTTGCGGCACATAATGTTGAGAGGAAGAAAAATGCTGCTGCAATTGGCTTCATTTTCCTTTTCTTTTCTTGTTCTTGTTCTTATATTTGTTGTTAAATCAATGGAAGGGGATTAACTGATTAGAAAACGAGGAGAATGAGTGTATAAATATGAGGAGGAACTGGAATGGTGGTCAGCTTTTTTGGAGGAGGGCCTCTCAATGCTGCGATTTATGAGGAACCTTCACTCATTTCCACAAATTTTTTAAACGCGTATTGGACGTTGATTTGAACGACTGAGACTTAAAGTAGATTTTGTTCTTTCAAATTTAACACTCAATTCTATGGTTACGTAGCTTGTGCTGCATATAGGCTACTTAGAAATTGGGTTTGTAAGGTTTGGCTTGAGTTGTGATATCAGGCTTTACAAATTTCCTTAGTGGTTTGTAGCCCTAGGAATGCTTGGGCTATGTCGTTTTGTGTCATACAAATCCCACGTCACATTAGGAAATTGAGAAAATAAAACTTTTTTGTCATAAAGTTCAACACCTTGGAATAGGTGGTTAAGTTGAGACATTATTAGTGTGGTTAAGAGGGGGCAATGGTCCGTCTCTCTGAATATTTGACATGTTATTAGAGTGTGTTCGATTGCGAGTCGAAGAAAAACTTAGATAAAACAACTTGACACCTGACAAATTGATATACGCTCTTACAAAAGTACATATCAAGTGTAATTGTTAATAGGGTAATGATAAGTAGACCATCTATTTAAATAATATTTTGTAAACTATATGATGTAGTTGTTGATTATTAGATTATTATTTAAGTGTTGATTAACGTACATATTTCATATTAATAACGCATCACATAATTTACAATTTGGTCTAAAAATTGGTCTACTAACATTATCATTTGTTAATAATGACAAAAACATTATAAGATAAATATCTTGTATTATTAACGCTCAAAATTGTAAGGTTGACAAATTTAATTAAATAACATAAGATGAGCTAATAAGATGGGCTAAATTCAAATGGACTTAAAGATGTAAGTAGTTTACCTCTCAAAACTGAGTTACATCCACTGTGTTAGTCTCAATAGATTAATTTCTAGATTAAATAACGCTTGGCTTAATACATACACCTTATTCTCTTTGATTCGTCCGACCCCCACAATGAAGGTCTCTACCCCTTTATATTGGCCTTACCCCCTTGAGACCTATCAAAAGAATATTTACTTTGCCAACCACCCGTACTAACTAACTATCAGCTTTTCACCCACTCCGCCTGGCCTGAGCGTCCTTCTTGGACCTCGGTTACTTTGCCTTGCCTTGCCAAGCACTGTGCCGACGTCCTTTATGTCCCATCTTAAGCCTCTGCCTGCATGTCATTGAGTAGTCCAGGTAGTACTCGAGTACTTCGGTTCTTGGAGGCTTGTGTTGTAAAACCGTTAGCATACCCATGTGCTCTTCTTGGTCGGATAATCCTTCAATTGCCTTGGTTGGCCCGAGCCCACTGGGGTCGACCCTCTATCAACTCTTGGGGCATTGGGCTCCTAAAACTTTCTTTGGACTTACGTCCTTGAGTGGGCCTAAATGGGTCCATCGTTAACATGTAAAATCAAAGCAATTCATACAAAACTAACAAAACATCAAAATAAACAAAAACGTCATTCAAAAAAAAAAAATTGAATATTGTGTGACACCTTCTAAAATAAAATAAATAAAAATATATATCTAAGAGAACATATTTTAGAACATGACTACATGAGTTAATGTATATACTTATACAAACATATTATACAAATACAAATACAACCACAAGGTGTGTACCAAGACGCTGCCAATGAAAAACAAAAGCGCCAATTTATTATATTCCCCACTGGACTAACAAAATCCAAATGGATCAGATTGGTATGTGTCTATATGCTCCAAATCCTCTTTAACGACAGAATCTGGGTGCCCGAACCCGATGATTTTTTGTTCGCTGTAATTGTTTTTGGGTGAACCGAAACAGATACGATTAGGCACCTCATCCACGAGAACAGATACCCCCACCACCTCCGTGAATGGCTTCCTTCCACATTCCTCCGGCGATATACTCGTCGACGACGCGCATCTTGAAAAACCCATGTTACTCTTACTCCTCTCTTGCTCCGAACCGGAGGGTTCATTCACTGTTATCGAGATTTCTGGCGAAATCTCTCGCTTCGGAACCGGAATATCGGGTTGTACCGGCGCCCTGCAGAGTGGACAATTGGACTGCGACTGAAACCAAGTATCGATACAGTCGATATGGAAGGCATGGTCGCACTTGGGCAGTAGACGGCCTTGCTCTTGGTCTTCGAACTCCGATAAGCACACTGCGCACTCCAGCGGTGTTACGACGGCGTTTTTGGTGCCGGTGGAGGCAGAGTAAGTAAAGGTAGGTAGGGTTTTAAGAACAGAGGAGTCCAAGGCCTTTGGATTGGTAATAGAAGAGAGAGTGGTCTCGAGGAGGGAGGTGAGAGAGCGGTGGTTGCGACGATGTCGTTGGTGGCGACTGCGGTGGAAGAAGCAGCGGACGTAGCTGTGGAAGCAAGCGACGGTGAAGACTACGACGAAGAGAATGACGACTGAGCAGAGCATGATCTTGCCGTTCAAAGCGTAGTGGGTAGGTTTGTGGGTGTCCATATCCATGGAGTGGGTTAGTTTCAAAAGATCTGTTTGAATTTAAAGGAGAAGGGTTGGTTGCTCTGCAATTGGTAGTGATGACTGATTTAGGTTTGAGTTTGGCGGGTTGTTTTTATGAGCCTCAGCAACTGGGCATGCATTTATGCATGGCGTGCTTTATTATTCCTCTGCAAGCTTAGATTTTTCAAAATGTCGAGAACACGAGTTGTACACTAAGTGTAGTAATATAGTTGGTTGGAAATTTAAAAAAAAAAAAAAAAATCTAACCAATTGTATTATAACACTTGATATAATGAACTATGCTTCCGGCACACTGAAAAAATTTCTTACAAACTGCAGGATGAGTTATCGACAGACAATACTTTTGCCATTCAATTGTGATTTACTTACGTTTTATTTTACTGTAAATATGTTATATTTAGAATCATTTTTTTAACTTTTTTTTTTAATTTATTATTATTAAGAGGAAGTATGAGGGTTTCAAACTATTATAATAATTTTAAAAAAAAATTTCGAACCCGAAATGCATGAATGGAAACCCAACACTCTATAGATTATGTTATTTGACCACATGCATCATTTTTTTTTAACTATCACTCAAAGAGAGTCAAACTAAATATTATTTTGTCGTTGATATAAAAAGAACTAATTGATAAGTATCATGGTTATCACATCATTCTTCTAAGATATGCGTTTTCATCCGATTTTTATATGCAAGATAATTGAACTTTAAACCTCAAATACAAATAGAAAAATGAATGTTTTTAATTATGTGATCCACGTATCTATCGCAGATTGTCCAAGTTTTAATTGGTGATTAGTTGGTTAAATCAACCCCTGCATGTATTACTTGAGCACAATGCGGCGACGAAAGATACAGCTGCTGTTGCTAAAACCGAGACAACATGAAAAAGCCGACGGAGCACGAATCAACCAAACATGAAAAAACCGACGAAAGCTAGCTGCTGTTGGTAAAGTTATTTCTCTTACATGCATGCATGTCTCGATGTGTATGAACTTTTCCCAAGTTTTGAAATATCCAATATATTCCGATTAGTTTTCTTGACTCATTTGTCATGCAACATATCATACACATCATGTGTATCACATAAAAGATGCATGCATGAGAACAAGATAGAAACATATGTTCAATAAAATCATAGGGGTATTTTAATAAAGAGAATCTTCCGTATGGACAACTTCACCAACGAATTGGTCAGGTCATTCTCATAAAAGGTGAACTGTGTGCACTGAAATAAAGTTGCACGTATACTGCGTCTAAAGGTCTTTTTGAGTTTAAGAAGAACACATCATGTTTGTTACTTTGTGAACAAAATGTCTCAACAATTTAACAGATTAGATTGTCATACTTAAATTTTTCTAAACTATTAGATATTTCTAACATAAAGTTTCATCAACGTAAATGGGTGGGAATTATCTTACAATATGGCAGTAGTACGGTAGTGGATCAGGAATATAATATATATATAGTAGCCTTTCATCATCAACTTGAATCATCATATTCTATCTAATCCATAAGATTATATATACATATGTATATATTATCATCAAACAATTAGATGACATGGCTAGGAAATAAAGAGGAGACCCGTGCATGATCGATAGAGATCCTCTTCGAATCTCACTGCCTGAAGTCCAAAGAGCAGAAAATTCATACCACTCAAATTGAATCTGACAGTCCCCATTAACTCATTTCGCAGATCCACCTAATACAAATTAAGGATACAAATCTTTCTTTTTCTCTCTTAAACAGTTCGAATTTTCTAATCCTTGAAATATGGACAGTGAATTCCGCAGATAATCCAAATTTGTGCATGATGGCAACAAAGAACATAATATTTCATAACTCCTGCCCCCACCAACCAAATGAAGCTTCCGCGGTGCAACTTGTTAGTTTTCAGTAAGCGGATTCAGTTAATATTTGCTTTTAAGCACTTGGTTTTGCTAGTTGCTACCATGTTGAATTTAAGCTGTGGGCGGCACAAGTGGCATGCATATTCTAATGCCGCCACTAAGATTGGATGAACGAGCTCTACATTTTGATACTCAATGCCAAAACTTAGCTACAATGCGATATGTATTGTCTAATGGCAAGAGGAGTTTTTAATGCTGACTGTCACAGTTTTACGTGGAGTTTTATTCAATCTTAACCATCGTACTAAGTGAATTAGTAATACTATGTTTGAATTTGGTGGTCACAGTAAACTATTTTGTTAGTTCAAACAATGGCAGAGTTAGAAAATTTTTACTGGGTGGGCTAGCTTAAAATTTTAAATCTTTATAAATAAAGAAATTTAATACCGTATTTTTCATAATATCAGCTAGATTTAAAAAAATTCACAAGGCGAGCCAAAAATTTTTGTAATTAAACAAATATGTGTTAAAATTAAACAAATCCAAACTTGTACATGTACAAGAAGCAATGAGAAAAATGATTTAAGAAAAAAAATTGGTTTGTAAATTGTATTATATAATTTTATATAGTTAAACCTAAAGAATTCGAATTAGTAACTAAATATATGGTGGACTACATTCGAAAATCAATTAAAATTACATGTAAAAGTTTATTTTTCTCAAGAAGCTACCTGGGCTATAGCCCATGGCAGCCCTTAACCTGGCTCCGCCAGTGAGTTCAAGGTCTGGTCAAGCTTTTAATGCGGGGCTTTTTCAGAATCTATCCATAGGGCCAAAATTTATCACTTATGTCTTCCACAGTTATTTAAGTGAGTTTGATTCTAACAATTATGCAACCTAACCTTGATCTATTTAGCATAGTTATAGAGACGTGAGTTAAGTAGTTTTCGGAGCACTATTTTACAACTTAATCTCGTGAGACCCATCTATTACACTGAATAACTAAACTCAATTATATTGGAAGTCAATTTTTCTGACTTACCGTGAAATTATAATTCAGCTCGGCGAGAAAGGGTTGGTTAAGAACTATTGAATGTACACCATAATAGTTACAATCACTTAAGGAAATGTTCGCCTTCGGAATGAAAATGGATGAGCAGGAACTTGAGCCTCAAAGTGATGAAGTTCGGAGAAAAACATGGAACCTGTCACTATACTTGGGGGCGAGGCATGACCCAATTTATAAGAATCAAACTAATCAAACTCAAAATTTTCGACTCACTGTACAAGTTCTTTATAGTCACACCACCGCAACTCTTCAACTAAGGACAAAAGCAAACCAATAGGCCTGCGTCAACAAATGCAGACGTGCAGATGGGATGCCTAAGCTCGTTAGATTGATTCGGGCCGAAATACACTCCCCCAACATTGCCCCATAAGATTTCAAGACTGAAACAGGCCCAATATGTGAGTTGGGCCCATATACTGTATGTTCATAAATCATGAACCTAATTTTTCCTTCTACATTACTCATCTGAATGCGTTAATTAAATTTGCTCCGTTACAACTAATTTTTCGTAACTGTCTCCTAACAATATAAATATTGACTGCATTCAGTTCAGTGAATCAGTGTTTGGTACCGTACCATGCACACTTGGCCAAACCCTGCCATCCTGCTTCCCCAGATGAACAATGTTTTCATTCTCTTTATTAATGTTGGTGACGATTGTCAATGCTGTCCTTTTCACTTCATGCATGCCATGCAAGAAAAATGCTAAGGCCATTTCTAGCTGAAAGGGTTAAAAATAGTCTCGTTCAAAATTATAGTTTGTAAGAAATTATTTTTAAATAAACAGCATCATGTCATACTTTATACCATCTTCAATTTAATAGGCTAAACTTAATCCTCTCAATAATTTATTAATTTTAAGTTTATCCTTTAAAGTTATTGGTTAATTTAATTAAACTACCGTTTAGATGTTTTTAAATCTAGTCTTTGAATTTGAAAAGGCTAATATAATGGTCTAGTAGGTCATCTCCAACTGAAATGGCTAATATAGCCCTGTCCACAATTATAGCCTAAAAAAACTTATTTTTAGTTGAACAGTATCATATCATAGTCATATGCTATCTCAAAACAAAAGAGTTAAACATAGCCCTCTCAATAATTTATTAATTTTTAGTTTATATTATAAATTTATTAGTTAATTTAGTTAAACCATCCTTAGATATTTTCAAATCTAACTGTTGAATTTGAATCAATTATTACAATTGAGAAGCTGAGCCCAAAAAAAAAAAAAAAAAGGCTAAGAAGGGGGCTACATTTGCCTTCTCTGTAAAAGATGGCAGTAGGCTTCATAGAATTATAGTCAAGCTATCGGTTGAAAATAAATTTTTGGACTGATACCATATTTTGGCTTTTGGACTTTCCTTTCTATTAGAGATGGCTTAAAGGGATTCTCTTAAAAGTGAGACTTTTAATGGATTTCTTGTCACCTTACAGTTTAACGTCAATTCTCGTGTTAGTATTTGTTTGGGCCCGAAATATTATTGCTGGGCCGAGCAGCAGGATGTGCTCGGCCCAAGGAGATGATAAATACTATGGGCCGAATAATAAGGCCCGGGCCAGCTGGCAGGGTCGGCCAGATCCCATCAGAGGTAATCCGGATAAATAGAAAGGTCGAGGAAACCTGATGCAATTAGGATTCTCGACCAGCAAGGAATGAAGTCCCGAAAAGAAGGAAAATTCAGAATCCCAGTAGGAGTAGGATTGTTCGAGGAAGAGGCGAATTGGGAAAAGGACTCCCGATCCAAATCGGAGTCAGATTCAAGGAATGGGGGACTATAAATACAAGAAATCATGCAACAGAAAAGGACCTTGAACTCAGCATACAGTTGCCCTGCGCAAAACCTCTCAATCACCTTGAGATTTTTCCTTTTCTTTTTCCTGCCGACACACCTTCAGTTTGGATAAACAGCACTGTGGAAGCAACCGGCGAGCACCTTCAGTTTGGATAAACAGCACTGCTGCCGCAGGATCAGCCGACCAAGAGGCATCTTCAGTTTGGATAAACAGCACTGCGTCGAGGCCGACCGATTATCTATCCAAGTCTCGGTCGAGGAAGGTTTTCGAACCTTTGTTGGCAGAGGTCACCTTACTAAGCTTTCTCGGCATAGTTAGGTGTTACGAATTACATTGCTCGGCGTACTGGTTGCCGAGTGGTTTTATGATTGGATACTCACAGGTGAGTTTCAGGGTTCGGCATTCCGACGGCCGAACTACGTTTACCATCAAGACATATATCACGTTCGAGTACCTGTGCCCATACACCTTGGTCTCGATTCGACGTGCTTATACTCTCACGAATATAATCACAGTGACCGAATCGGGCTCCGACGATTATTGAACTCCGCAGAATTGGCAGCCTTGTCTTCAGGCTGTAGAACTCAGAGACCGAGAGCGTTCCTTCCTCGGTCGCAATCGCAAGATACAGAAGTCAACGACGCGCTCCAAGCGATATCAACAAATTGTACTCCTCGGCCGAGCTCGGCCGACGAGTTGGCACGCCCCGCATTCAACCGAAGGACGTAGTTAGCTTACTAGTTGCTCGGCCTGCGCGCCACGTAGGTCTTGTAATTATTAGGGTCAACATTTTGGCACGCCCAGTGGGACCATTTGTGCTAAACCTTCGGAGTTCATGACCATTGAGACACGGTCTACGAAGCAGAAAACAACCATGGGAAAGTCAACGACTGACTTGCCAGTGCAAGGCCTTGGGCAGGATTTGCACTCTACAAAAAATCCGATCATAATTGCGCCGCCCGAGGCCACAAGTGTAACACGCCGAGAGAATGAGGTCTGTCTCGGCGGGCAACCTTACAACCCCGCAGTCCCGAATCAAACAGCTGGGATGTTCATGGAAGGGATTGTGGAAGATTGTGATGACGATGGTGGGGAAGGTTCCGATCCACCAACTAGGACATTCCTTCGGAGACGACTAGATGAACAATATCGTCAGGTCGAGCAGTCGATTGGTCAGAAGATGAATGATTTGCTAGACGCAATACGTAGTAACAGCGATACACAGACCAGAATGCTTGAACTACTGGTTAGTAAAGCCTTCGAAGATGGCCAGGTCGGCCAGCCTCGGCAGCTCCCGACGAATTTGCCCATCCCAGCCGAGAGAGGGTCCGCTCGGCCACAACCAGTCCTCTTGGAAAGAAGAGGACCAGGAAATAGAGCCGAGGGACCGAGCCAGGGAGAAGAAGCCGCTTCCGTAAACATCACCGAAGTCCAGAGAATGATTGACTCGGCCCTGAAGAAAGGGCCGAAGTTTCCAAAGTTTATCCATCCATACCCAGCTTATGTAGAAAGGTTTGAATACCCACGAGGATTTAAGATCCCCGATTTCAGCCTCTTCGCCGGAGAATCATCTTTATCCTCACTAGAACATGTGGCTCGGTTCACAGCGCAGTGTGGGGACGTCAATAGCGATTTCTACAAACTACGGTTGTTTAACTTTTCACTGACAGGCTCAGCTTTCGCCTGGTACATTAATCTTCCACCCAACTCCGTGCAAAGTTGGGAAGAGTTGGTCGAAAAGTTCCATGAACAATTTTATCGGCCAGGGATGGAGATGTCCGTATCGTCGTTGGCCAGGATGGCTCAAGCATCTGACGAATCTCCAATGGAATACCTAACAAGGTTTAAGTCGGCCAGGAATTGGTGCCGAGTACCACTCCCGGAGGTGGAGTTCGTCAGGATCGCCCTTAACGGATTAGACGTGGAGTACAAAAAGAAGTTTCTGGGGGCAAATATTCGAGATATGTACGAACTTGCTCAACACGTCGAACAATATGAGTATCTGCTCCGAGAAGAAAAGATATCCAAGTCACCATCCCGGGGGACGTTGTATAAGAACCCCACGGTGAGCTATGCATCGGCCGAAAGTGAAGACCCTCAGTATGTTAGTGTGGATGCGGCCGAGATAATAATAGACAAACCCTATGTTTGCAAGGCCTTGGCGCAAGTAAATACCAAAGACGCCAAAACCCGTTTGGCCACCGAGGAAACGAGTAAGTCATCAAAAGTATACACTTTTGATATCACCAAGGCTGATGCAATTTTCGATCAATTATTGGCAGCAAAAATCATCAAGCTTCGGCCGGGACATACTATCCCTAAGGCCGATGAATTAAAAGGAAAGATATACTGCAAATATCATAATTCTAATAAGCATGCAACCAATAATTGTGTTGTGTTCCGGGACACAATTCAAAGTTGGATCGAAAAAGGAAAGTTGAAATTTCCGGAAAAGATGGCGGTCGATGTTAATCCTTTCCCTTCCACAACGATTGGTATGGTGGATGCTCACCTTCCCAGAAACAAAGGGAAGGCCGAATATGTCCCGGTGCAGCATATCCGTAAAGGGAATGGTCAAACAAGACTAAAGCTTGATATATTTTCAAATGCACCACCAACGGAACAATCGGTGCGACCCGCCGATGAGCCGATGACGAGGTCAAATTCCGACGAAACTTGTGGATCGAAGGTTTTATGTGACCATTGTAAAACAACAGTTGAACCTGGGAAGAAATCTTCAACCCCACCAACGGCCCCTACGGCGTCATCAAAGGGATTAGGTCCACGACGTCAAGTGTTCGACCGACTCGGCCCACAAGTAAAGCCGAAAGAACAGACCTCGGTCAGGCGGCGTCTTGACTTCGCCGCACCCTTCTATAATGAGGATTATTATTCGCGCAATGCCAACCGTTCGGGCTCGCCAGTTGATCGCAAAACTTTCAAACCACCAAGGACATCGGATCAACGCTGGTACAGTTACAATTCTCCGACAGGTTTGTATACGGCGCTGTCCAAATCCCAAAAACGTCGTCGTCAACGGATAGATTGCATGGCTCGGCGACGAGAAGCGCAGGCCAGCCCGGCCAACAAATGGCAACCAAAAAAGGTCGTGGAAGATAGTAGCGAACGGCCAACCCCGACTATCATGACCGAGTTAGCCGAAGGCAAGAAAGTAGCGGATGCTGATTTCGAAACCACCATTGAGGAGGCTGAGAAACGTATTAAGATCCTTCTCCGGCCAGGGGAAACGAGAGCTCGTCTAGAGTACTTTACACAAGAGGCCGAAAGGAAACTTTCTCCGTTACCACCGCGCGAGCCGTTTATCAAAATACGGCGCAACTTACACCCTCCATTCCTCGGTGCATCCATGGAATACATGCGAGAATTTCATAAGAAATACTCCGCAAATGATTTGTACGGACTCCCCAAGGCATGTCAGGAAGCCCTCGACTTAGCGCTGACTTGTCCTGATGCCGAGCAAATTATCCAGAAAACTTCTGATCCAGCCATTAAAGCTCGGTTTCAACATATACGGGAGGCTCGGGTCCTGGGTTTTGAGGTCGATCCTTATACAGATATCGACACCGCCGAATTACCCTTCTCGCTTGAAGACCTCCAGCATTTACGTTATCATTTCGAAGTTTTCTCGGCTGTATCGCTTTTCGGCCTCACGACCGACGAGGAACAACGGATAGCACGGTTGGATACGTATCTAGACACGAGGAACGCCCGTATTGCCTATGAAGAACGAGCCCGTGTAACCAAGGATCAACATGAATCTTCGGCAGTCAACATGGTCGAAGGAAATCGCCCACCCACATTCGATTTGGTTCCTACTTCTCAGATACCGGCTCTTACCGAGGAACTCAAAAGTTTAATTCAGGATGTTCCGCCAACTACTACTGAGGCTAGTTCTGCAGACGACGATGACCACGAGCCAATGGGTCCCTCGGTCCTCGAACATATGGAGATCAGTATGGTCCACGTCCTACCAGCCGAATTCCAGCCAGGTACCCACCAGTCGAATTTCTTGGACGGGGACGTAGTTACCGAGGAAGCAACGCAAGTAGACTTCGTCGCAAACGACGACGATAGAGAAAACCGAAGCGGGGACAACCTTACGGCAGCTTTGGCCGAGCTATTTCCCCGCTCCCCTTCGGTTAATCTCCAACACCTGAAGCCGTTGTATGTCACGGCTCATATCGAAGGATTCCCCATTTCTAAGGTGTTCGTCGACTGCGGTGCCACAGTCAACATTATGCCAATCTCCGTCATGAAGGCTTTACGCCGTTCTGATAGTGAACTCATTCCGTCAGGGATTACTATGAGCAGCTTCGTCGGTGACAAGTCTCAGACCAAAGGCGTACTTCCGTTGGAAGTTAGCATTGCCGGTCGTCAACATATGACAGCTTTCTTTGTCATTGATTCCAAGACCGATTATAACGCATTACTTGGTCGCGACTGGATCCACCAAACCAGTTGCATTCCGTCATCACTCTACCAGGTCCTCATCTTTTGGGATGGCAAATCGGTCGTGGTCCACCCAGCCGATAACCAGCCATTTGAAACCAACATGATTCAGGCTCGCTATTACGATGATCACGTCGGCTACATCACCCTCCAAGGCCTTAACGAGGATGGGCGGCCGACGAGAATTTCGGTACAGAAAGTAATTGAGGTCGGCGCCGAGACTGTCCAACAGGATTCGGCGAGACTTGGCTTGGCAGATCTAGTCACCAACGCCGATGATTGAGCACACCACGCAAGAAAGGCGTCAGGCCGCGGTTTCATCTACAATGGAACGTCTGCTGGCCCATTGGTACGCCATTACCAAGCAACCGCACTCGGGCGTCAATTTAATCGAATTTCTGGCCGAAGCAGATAACGGCCCCGTTCTTTCTTTCGATAAAGTTCAGGCTGCGCCGGCCGAACTCGAAGACCATCGGCCTCAAGTCAAGGACCCGTTGGCGGAAGTTAACGTAGGCACGGCCGAGGATCCTCGAACATTGTTTATTAGCGCGTTACTCCCACCGTCCATGAAGGTCGAACTACGGAAGTTACTCCACGAATTTAAAGATTGCTTTGCGTGGAGCTATCATGAAATGCCCGGCCTCGACCGAAACCTTGTAGAGCATGAGCTACGCATCAAGGAGGGGTGTAAACCTTTTCGACAGCCTCCTCGACGATTTTCGAACGAAGTACAGCTCGGCATCAAGGAAGAATTAGTTCGGCTTTTGAAAGCCGGATTTATTAGGACCGCACGGTATGTCGAATGGTTGGCCAATATCGTCCCCGTGTTAAAGAAAAGCGGTGCCCTTCGCATTTGCATCGATTTCCGTAATCTAAATCTGGCTACTCCCAAGGACGAGTATACAATGCCGATTTCAGATTTATTAATTGATGCCGCAGCTAATCATGAACTGCTCTCTTTTATGGACGGTCATGCGGGTTATAACCAGATTTTCATCGCCGAAGCTGACGTCCACAAGACGGCTTTCCGATGCCCGGGGGCACTTGGTACTTATGAATGGGTCGTCATGCCTTTCGGCCTCAAGAATGCCGGCGCCACATACCAACGAGCCATGAATATGATCTTCCACGACTTAATCGGTACAATCGTCGAAGTTTATATCGATGATGTGGTCGTGAAATCCAAACGTCGTCAAACACATCTGGACGACCTGAGGCAAGCGTTCCTTCGCATGCGCAAGAACAAGCTCAAGATGAACCCGGCCAAGTGTGCTTTCGGTGTTTCGGCCGGTAATTTCCTAGGATTTTTAGTGCACCACCGCGGTATCGAAGTCGACGAAAATAAAGCTCGCGCCATCATTAGCGCCCCACCACCAACGACAAAGAAGCAGCTCCAGTCGTTACTCGGGCAGATAAATTTCCTCCGTCGCTTCATCGCCAATTCGGCGGGTAAGATGAAGGCATTCTCTACGCTCTTGAAACTTAAGGATACCGACAAATTTGAATGGCGCGAAGAACATCAAATGGCATTTACACAAATCAAGGTGGCTCTTTCAACCCCACCCGTGCTCGTTCCACCATGTCGCAACAAACCCTTGAAATTATACATTTCGGCAGCTACTGAATCCATTGGTTGTCTCCTCGCTCAAGACAACAATGGAGGGCGTGAACAAGCGATCTTTTATCTTAGCCGAAATCTGAATTCACCAGAGCTCAATTACTCCCCTGTCGAAAAACTGTGCTTAGCTTTGTTTTTTGCTGCGTCCAAGCTTCGGCATTACATGCTCCCATCAGTAACGCAGGTCATCGCCCAAACAGACGTAATTCGGTACATGCTCACTCGGCCTATTGTCAAAGGCCGCATCGGGAAATGGACGCTCGCGTTATCCGAGTTCAGTCTTCAGTATGTACCCCAAAAGGCCGTCAAGGGGCAAGCTCTCGCCGATTTCTTGGCCCAACACCCTTCTCCTTATGGTTCTGAGGGCGACAACGTCGATATCGGTTTCATCACCACGCGTGATAGTCATTGGACTATGCATTTTGATGGTTCCAGCACTTCGACCTCGGCGGGTGTGGGAATTGCAATTCAATCTCCTGACCACTGCCGATGGTATTTTTCCCTCAAGTTGGATTTCAGCTGCACCAATAATCAGGCCGAATATGAAGCCCTCATTATCGGCCTCCACGTTTTACACGATCTACGGGCCTCCCGCGTTCTCGTCCTCGGTGATTCCGAACTGGTGATTAACCAGATAAACGGCCTGTTTCGTTGCATGAGTTGTACTTTAGCGCCCTATCACATGGTCGCCACCTACCTGGCCGAGTCGTTCGAACGGATCACATTTGAACACATTTCACGCATCCACAACACAGACGCCGACGAACTCGCCCAGATCGCCTCCGGAGCACAACTCAAGGGGGGCAAGCTAGGCCGAATTGCAGTCACAAGTCTGCGCTCATACCCAGCCTTGATTAATCGGCAAACTCTCCAGCGCGCACACGTAATACGCACAAGGGTAATGTCTCTCCCATCCTTACTAGAACGAGGAGATCCCGTGGAAATATGTGCTGTCGAAGTAGAACCAGATGATTGGAGAAGGACGATGTTACGATACCTCGATAACCCCAATGGGAAACATGACCGAAGAACGAAGGTCCACGCCACGAATTACGTGTCGTACCAAAATGAGTTATACCGCAAGGGCGAGGACGGGTTACTACTATTGTGCCTCGGCCCACAAGAGGCCACCCAAGTAATGGCCGAGGTACATGAAGGAATTTGTGGGGCACATCAGTCCGGACGAAAGATGCGTTGGTTGCTCCGACGACACGGTTATTTCTGGCCCAATATATTAAAAGATTGTATCGAATATGCACGGAGATGCGTCCCATGCCAAATTCATGGACCTGTACAGAGAGCCCCGGCCGAATTACTACACTCGGTCACTAAACCTTGGCCGTTCAGGGGTTGGGCAATGGACGTAATTGGCAAAATCACGCCATCATCAGGGGCAGCGAAACACGCGTGGATAATGGTAGCAACTGACTATTTCACCAAGTGGGTCGAGGCAAGGTCATACGCCGAATTAACTGCTAAAGAAGTATGCAACTTCGTAGAAGAGAATATTGTGACCAGATTCGGCGTGCCAGAAACGATCATAACTGATAATGGCACTATATTTACGGCCGATAGGTTTAGGGAATACGCGGCAAGTTTGAATATCCGACTGGAGCAATCTACGCCGTATTACCCACAGGCAAACGGGCAGGCCGAGGCAAGCAATAAAGTGTTGATCGGCATCCTTGAAAAAATGGTAAAAGAGAAACCAGGGTTGTGGCATTTGAAGTTAAATGAAGCATTATGGGCATACCGAACTTCACCCCGGTCGGCTACTGGAACCACTCCCTACGCGTTGACTTATGGACACGACGCTATGTTACCAGTCGAATTGAGTATAAGCTCGTTGCGAGTAATTAAGCAGAATGATTTGTGCAGTATTGAATATAGTCAAGCGATGCGACAAGAGTTAGAAGACTTGGAAGAAAGTCGAATCGACGCGGGTAACTTGTTGATAGCACAAAAGAAAATTGCCGAGCGAGCATATAATCAGCGTGTAAGACAAAAAACGTTCGGCGAGGGAGAGCTGGTTTGGCAAACTGTGTTGCCTGTTGGAATAAAAGACCCCAGATTTGGCAAATGGTCGCCAAATTGGGAAGGGCCATTCATCGTTCACAAAGTCCTCGGCAAGGGGGCATATCATCTAAGAGATCGGACGGGTTCAGTTCACAAATTACCGATTAATGGAAAGTTTTTAAAGAAGTACTATCCAATTACATGGGAAATGCAAGAGTAAGACCATTGTATTGAGAGCAAGACGACCATTGTATAGCAAAACGACCATTGTATTGATAACAGAAAATCATTACAAGTACAAATACAATGATGAACTCCTAAGGGGTCGAGGGGAGGTAAGTCTCAAGGGCAGCTTTCAGCTCCAGCCACTTCGCCTCGCTCAAAATTATCTCAGCCTGCCGCGTTTTCTTGTTGCACTGCAGTTGCTGGATACGTCGTGCGCCGGCAGCGAAGGCCGTCAGCCGAGCCTTGTTAGCCTCAAAATCCTTCTCAAGCTCGGAAGCAGCAGCCGACCTTTGACGTTGAAGGTCAGAAATCTGACGCTGGAGGTCAGAGATCTGGAGATCAAACTCGGTCAGCTTTGCTTTCTTTGCTTTGAAAGCCTCCATCTCTACTCGGCCAGCCTCATGCGCAACCTTGGCCACCTTCAAATCGTCCTCGGCCTGTAGGGCACGCTCAAAGATAAGAAAGTGTTGCCGAGTCCGCTCCAGGAGGTCGGTCAGGAAAGAGATGCCCTCCGGGCTAAGGTGACCACCGCTGGCAAGGTCATTAAGACACTCCCCAACAGAGTCAAGGCCCTTGCTCCGGAGAGCTTGGGAAGCAGTCAGAGATAGGACTTCGTGCAGCTTCACGAAGACTTCGGCGGGCGTGTCTTCTGCCGATTCGGCCGGAGCTGCAGAGGAGCCGACCTCCCCGGTCGTGCTTTGAAGCAGAGCGTCAAGTTCCACTTCCCACGATGGCTGTGCGCATAAAAGGAAAATGTGAGGGAAAGTAAGGCGTGATATGGTGCATGAAGAAAAAGGGGATTGTTTTAGACCTGCTGAGAGGAGACTTCGGCCATGCCCTCTGGGTCATTGCTCGAACCCAGAGAGCTTAATGGCCGAGCCCAGTGCCTTAGACCGCTACGCAATTCACGCGGCCGATGGAGTTTATCTACATTTGATGGCCACGACGGCGGCCAGGAAATATAGACAACGCCCCTCGGCGCGTAAAATTGCCGGTGAAATGAATGTTCAGGCACCTGACATTTAATATCGTTTCAAAAACAATGTCACAAAAACTCAAAACACAAAAGAAACAATACTTACAAAGGCCGAAGAGACTTCCTGTGGAGGAATGGGAGGGTCTTCGTCCTGCGGGTGGATCGGTGACTCAGCCGTGGCCTCAGGATCGACCATGGGTCTCTTGCCAAGTTCCGCCGCAGTAGGACGTGGTCGAGCGGTCACCTCGACTACAGGAGGAGGATGGACAGGAGAGTTGACTGGTCGACGGCGGCGTTGCAGCGGGACTTCGTCACTCTCGCTCTCGACATCCTGAACAAAAAGAGAACAGTTAGCATTACGATCAGAAACCTAAGGAAGCAAGTGAAAACAGAATTATACCTCCAAAACGACCGGTGGAGACAAGGGTGCCTCAGGTGCCGCGACCGACTCCGAAGCTAGAGCGGGTGCGGCGTCTGGATCTGCCGGGGAAACGGCTGGAGGATTCGAGGTTGGGGAGGCCGCGGCTGCCGGCACAGATGGAGAGCCGGCGGGAGCAGGCGTCCCAGTAGTATCACTGGGAACGACATGAATTTCCCGGTCGCCCTTCTTCGCCAATTTCTTGACACGTTTAGAAGGGCGAGGGGTCTCCTCCGCAGGCTCGGCCTCTCGGTGGGGGCGCTTGGAAGGCACCGATCGCTTGGTGACAAGGATTGCCTTCTTGGGCACTAGCTTCTTCGCCTTTGGCACCGCAGCGACTACTTCGACCGCCTTCGACCCACGACCCCCTGGAGCAAAGTAATTAATAACAGGGACGAAAGATAAAACAAAAGGAGGAAAGAAACGGAAATACTACCTTGGGCCGACTCCTTAGGGTGAGTCGAGGATGCTGATCTGGGCCGATCGCCGAAGATTTTCTTTACCAGATCTTCGGCCGGGGCGCCGAAGAAGTCTCCGGTATATTCCTCCCACCAATCCCCGAAGGTGTCAGTTCCGAAAGACTCAGGAACCGTCGGCCGAAGCCGAAATTTCTTGCACTTCTCCTGGAACTCCTGGTCTGACGTCTTGCATTCCCTTTCAGAGGAACCAGTAAGACGTCCCCGACTTAGGAGCGACCGAGAGGCGAGCAGGGGGACTGGACAGCCTTGAAGATAACCGAGCTGCCGGGCGAGAAAATGAGGGTGATAAACCTCCCAGCTGGCTCGGCGAGCATCGCAACCAAGAGGAAGGTCGCGAGCCAAGACAAACGACCCCCAGCGCTGGCGGATGCCCGCATCCTCAGATTCGGCCCATGCTGCCGTAGGGAGTCTAAGCGAGGATGGGTACTCCTGGCGCCGACACACCAAGAACTCGTCATCCGAGAGGACGTCGAGGCTGAGGAAGTGTTTGAAAACCTCGGCTGCCCGGTGAGGTGGCGCTGGTCGAGAGGCCAGTTGAAGGCCGAGGGCGGCCGTTCGCTGGAAGGCAGGAACCTCCGGTCGAAGGGTGGAGAAGTAGACCTGCAACCAGAGTTGGAACACCCAGAGGGGTCCGTTCTGGTGCGGGTCGATCTTGCCAATGGTCGCCTCGGCCAGGCAGCGGTAGAGGTTGGCAAGGATGGCTGGACTGAGCGCCAGCAAGCGACCATTAGCCAGTGCCTGGGCCACCGGCATATTCTCCACCAGGCATTTATTTGACCTGGTACAACAGATGAATTTGTTGTACCAGTAGAAGAGGAAGGCCTCGTGCTCTCCCTTCCTAAGACCTTCTTCGCCTCGGCCGGCGAAGTGAAGAATGAGCGTGTTATAGTTGAAGAAATTCTTGTGCAGCTTCTGAACTTCTTCCCTTGAGGGCTCCCGGTCGTCCCGGCTTAGCGTCTCGACGGCCCTTTCGTCGAATAGTGCCTTCAGGTCGAGAGGAGAAGGGTATCCGGAAAGGGCAGCGTCAATAGGAAGGCCGGTCGGGGAAGTCCCAAGGATGGCCGAGACGTCAAGGATGGTGGGGCCGAGTGGGCCGAAAGGCAGGATCATGGTGTTGGTGGCCGAACACCATAGACTCAGGGCCGCCATAAGCAGCTCCTTATCCATGGCGACCTCCATGGTCGACAGGATGATGGCATCATAAATACCCAAAGCCTTCCATTCCTTGGAGAAGAATGTGCTCATCCGGTCGACCCAGGCAGCCCAAGCCGCAGTAGTCGACGGCCAGGCTCCCTGAGGCCGCGCCAGAGTCCATTTCGACCAGTCGAACCCCTGCAGCAGGGGTGTTAGGCACTGTTCCTTGAGCAGGTTAGTGACAGACGACGGCACTGTGTCTCTGAAAAGGGGACCCAGAATTTGGTGGGTCGTGGTCATGTCTTCTTCAAATCGTAGCGTCTTGACGGCGCTCCGGTCGACGAAATCTTTGCACTTGTTGATCTCATCAGAGAACTTTGAAATGAAGGAGGCCATTTGTGGAGAAGTGATGTTTCTGGAAAAAGAAGGTATTGCAGAAGAACTGGAAGGTTTGATTTGAACGAACAAGGATGAGGAATTTGAGATTTTAGAATTTCTGAAAGCGTAAAAGGCAAATGGCAGAAATATGGGTATTTATAGGCCTTTCAGGATGAATATCAAACGTCTGGGATTCAAAAGGCACTGGTTCAAATTGGGGGGAAATTTAACCGGGAAAGGCTCAATCATTTCGGATATTTTGGGAAACTGCGAAGAGGGGATCGAGGAGTCGAAAATCCAGGACGCACGATTGCGTGCGACGCCAGTTTTAAGGCATTAATAAGGATGAGACGTTTCAGTTAGCGCACGGTTTCGAGGCCCACGATTGAAAGTTTTAAGAGCGGCGGAGAATCGACACGTGGCCACGCTTTGGGGGCAGCAAGAAAAGTGCAATCATGCTTCATAAATGCACAGGAATAACGGTCATTAAGTTCAAAAAGCAATAAACGTTTTCGCTTCTTCAAGGTCGAGGCCCGACCAAGAGCTAACAGTCGGCGACCTCAGAAGCGAGGGGGCAATGTTTGGGCCCGAAATATTATTGCTGGGCCGAGCAGCAGGATGTGCTCGGCCCAAGGAGATGATAAATACTATGGGCCGAATAATAAGGCCCGGGCCAGCTGGCAGGGTCGGCCAGATCCCATCAGAGGTAATCCGGATAAATAGAAAGGTCGAGGAAACCTGATGCAATTAGGATTCTCGACCAGCAAGGAATGAAGTCCCGAAAAGAAGGAAAATTCAGAATCCCAGTAGGAGTAGGATTGTTCGAGGAAGAGGCGAATTGGGAAAAGGACTCCCGATCCAAATCGGAGTCAGATTCAAGGAATGGGGGACTATAAATACAAGAAATCATGCAACAGAAAAGGACCTTGAACTCAGCATACAGTTGCCCTGCGCAAAACCTCTCAATCACCTTGAGATTTTTCCTTTTCTTTTTCCTGCCGACACACCTTCAGTTTGGATAAACAGCACTGTGGAAGCAACCGGCGAGCACCTTCAGTTTGGATAAACAGCACTGCTGCCGCAGGATCAGCCGACCAAGAGGCATCTTCAGTTTGGATAAACAGCACTGCGTCGAGGCCGACCGATTATCTATCCAAGTCTCGGTCGAGGAAGGTTTTCGAACCTTTGTTGGCAGAGGTCACCTTACTAAGCTTTCTCGGCATAGTTAGGTGTTACGAATTACATTGCTCGGCGTACTGGTTGCCGAGTGGTTTTATGATTGGATACTCACAGGTGAGTTTCAGGGTTCGGCATTCCGACGGCCGAACTACGTTTACCATCAAGACATATATCACGTTCGAGTACCTGTGCCCATACACCTTGGTCTCGATTCGACGTGCTTATACTCTCACGAATATAATCACAGTGACCGAATCGGGCTCCGACGATTATTGAACTCCGCAGAATTGGCAGCCTTGTCTTCAGGCTGTAGAACTCAGAGACCGAGAGCGTTCCTTCCTCGGTCGCAATCGCAAGATACAGAAGTCAACGACGCGCTCCAAGCGATATCAACAAATTGTACTCCTCGGCCGAGCTCGGCCGACGAGTTGGCACGCCCCGCATTCAACCGAAGGACGTAGTTAGCTTACTAGTTGCTCGGCCTGCGCGCCACGTAGGTCTTGTAATTATTAGGGTCAACAGTATTATAAAACATTATACGAAAATCATGAGGTGACAGAGAATCCATTGAGAATCTCATTTTTAAGAAAGTGTCCTTAACATTTCTCTATCATGCAAACTACCAACAAACATAAAATAATATTGTATTAGGAAGAGTTGGATTACGTTGATATTGGCTATTGACTTATGGTCAAACTTTGACTATCTTCATGGTATCACTGAATCAAAGCATGTTTCTCCATTTATTGTGGCTAACATCCCACTTGTTTCCATGTCAACAAATGTGTTTTTATTAACGTGTTAGGCTTAAACAATTATATTTATATACACCAAAAATTATAAAGAAAACTAATGAAAATGACTTGAAAACTTTGAGTTTTAATTAAAAGGATAAAAATGTGTTATAAGTGAATAGTACCAAGAGTGACTTTTTAGAGTAAAAATGTCATTTTCGTTAAAAGTGAACAGTACCGAAAGTGTTTTGTTAAAACTCCCAAAATTATAAACACATGGATATTCCTGTGAGAAGTCAGACTATTTCATACACTTCCAATTAGTTTACCGTGAACTTTAACTTTCTTAACAAGAAAACTGTCATATATAGAAATGTATATTTGATTCCACAACTCAGACATTTCAATTGAAAATGAATGAAGGGACAAAGGCACAAAACAACCAACCACTACATGTTTAGCACATAAATTCAGGAGGCTAACTTATCATGCATACAATGTACCAATGTTTGCTGATGGACTTCTTTGGAATCAACGGTCCTTCGATTTGGAGAATAATTTACATGTAATCAAGTTGTTAAAGCACTAACCACACATTATATTATATTATGTGATTTAATTAAAACGCGTAACCACTTTATGTTTAGCACATAAATTTAGGAAGCTGACTTATCATGCGTGCAATGTACCTATGTCTATCACATCCTGGCCCAGGATATGGTGGGGGCTCGGGCTGGTGCTATGACTCCATAGCACAAAAATCGAGACATCACGAACCATCGTCGTCTATAACAATTATCAAATCACATCTCAGAGTTCTTATCGATAAAACATGTAACTTACACAAAAAATATCCCCAATGACGTTCTAGAATGATTTGGGACCCATTGACCAAAAGTCAATCGTCGGTCAAAGATCGACGATAGGGTCCACAACACTACGTAATTCAATCCGGAAAATCAGCATTTCAGATTTCTGATCTGTAACTTCTAAAGATCTACATTGTGCTTCTAAGACAACATACTAAAATTTCAGTACGATCCAATGGTTAGATCTCCTCCAATTGTTAATTCAAGTGGTGGTCAACGTTTTATTTTACGAACTTACAAATTCAATTTGGGAAGATCCGTACGTCAGATTCCAAATCCGTAAGTTTCTAATATCCTCAAATATTACGTACTATAATATATTAAAATTTAATGGCCATCCAACGGTCGGATCATCAGTTGCTGTAATAATCAAGTGGCGGACCTCAGGTGAGTGGGTCTTTTCTTTTTATCGTAAATAGATATGACTAATAATTCCACAAATGCTTTTAAATTGTTCTATGCATTGTATGCCATGTGTTATATATATATATATATATATATATATATATATGTTACAATACTATGGTATGGTTGAGTTTTAGATTGCATTATGGTATATCTATATGCATATTATCGGCATATAATTACTGTGAATGCTTTGAAGTACTAAGTTGAACTACGAATGGTTTGATCCTGTTTGAGGGTACATAGGTAGTCTAACAAGACAGTTAGATGCAGCCATAAAACAATCCAAATTTAACATGGTACTTGATTTCTTTAAGGAAAGAAGTTATGATGGTTAACAGCGTAGAGATTAACCATGATTTTATTTTGGCCTATTACCAGGTTTAGTGTTGATATACTGTTGATATACTTTTGATTTTACATTGATACGTGGTATGAGTTTTTTTTTTTTGGAAACATGTGTCACAGCGAGGGGTTATAACAATTTAGAAGGTTTTTATTAAAATTTTATTTCCAGGGCCACTCACCCTTGCTTTGTTTCCACCCTCCAGGTTTTTTTTTTTTAGCTGAACTTTCTTATCGATGAGGATTCATAGCAAATCTTGGTATTGGAGCTTACCTTTGATGGTATGATTCTCAATCCCCTCTACTGTACTTTACTTATGCTCTGACATCACGTGTGAAATGGGTTCATTTCCGCTCACAGCGCACTCTCGTATTTTGGCACTTTTAGATTTAAATTTATTCACATTTTCTCCCATCACTATATTTTATGTCTTCGTCACCTTCTTGGTCTCGGCCAGCACAACTCGATTTGGAGTCCAAGTGGACTTTCCAGATCAGGATGTGTTAATGTTTGCTGAACTAACCACATGATACTGTAAATTTGATTCCACAACTCAAACATTTCAATTGAAAATGAATGAAGGGACAAATGCACAAGACAACTAACCACTACATGTTTAGCACATAAATTCATGAAGCTAACCAATCATGCGTACAATGTACCAATGTTCGCTAATGGATTTCTTTGGAATCAACGGTCCTTTGATTTGGAGAAGAATTTACATGTAATCGAGCTGTTAAAGCACTAACCACTCATTATATTATGTGATTAAATTAAAACGCATAACGACATGTAATATAACCTCCTGATTGTCTAATTACAAAACTTTATCAATTTGTTTTTGTCACATCCCCGCCTTGGCCCCCACCATAACCCGGGCTCGACTCCATCGTAGCACTATGTTGTCCACTTTGGGCCCCGACCACGTCCTCACAGTTTTGTTTTTGGGAACTCACACGAGAACTTCCCAGTGGGTCACCCATCCTGGGATTGCTCTCGCGCAAACTCGCTTAACTTCGGAGTTCCGATGGAACCCGAAACCAGTGAGCTCACAAAAGGCCTCGTGCTACGTAGAGATGAGAATATATATATAAGGTTTACATGATCCACTCCCCTGGACGATGTGAGATGTTACAGTTTTAGTATAAATTAGTATAAAATATCGATTATATTAAAAATAGTGCACAATAAGACACATTATGAAGTGTACCAAAAGTTTTTCAAACTAAAATTAAAGAAGATGAAAGGAAGCAATTTAAGGTAGTGCTATCCATACATCAGTTTTTACCTTTCACACATCGTTATTTACTTCTAACCTTCGCACATGATGAATTGAAGAAGATCAATAAACAAAAATTAACAAATGTGTATGGAAGGTTAAAAATGGGTGTTGTGAACAACACTACCCCAATTTATTGTGCTCATCCCTGACTGACGGACATAAAGAGTTGAAAAAGATCAATGAACAAAGATTAACAAATATAGGTGGAAGGTGAAAATGGATGTTGTGAACAATACTACCCCTCATTTATTGTGCTCATCCCTGACCGTCAGATATAATGAATTAAGAAGATCAATGAACAAAAATAAAAAATATGTGGAAGGTAAACAAAGTGTGTGAACAACACTCTCCAAATTTATTGTGCTCATCCCTGACCGTCGGACATAATGGATTGAAGAAACAATAATGCTATTCTTACCACATTATTAGACCACAATCTTATACCACATTATGTGGCAGCTGAGTTAGACATGCCACCTCACTTAATTACAGTATACTTGGATTTCCATATAAATTTTATTAATTTTAATTAGTTTTTGTTCAGAAACAGATATTAGATTGAATTAAAACAAGTCAATTTTCATATTCTTGCATCCCTCATCTAGTCGTCCTCAAATACTCTTTTCGTCATCCCAATCTCGTCCTCACTCCTTAAAGTTCCTCTAATTGTCTTGTGCTTCTTCATCCTCCTTCCTCCTCTTTTCCAGAACAAATAGAAAGAACATTTAAAAAAAAAAAAAAAAAAAAAAAACAAACAAACAAAGGGCCAATTGCGAAAGTAAAAAAAAAAAAAAAAAAAAAAAGCATAATTAATTTCAATAATTGGCGAGCAACTGCAGCATAAATTTGAGTATTTTTCAAGAACAGTGACCCCATAACCTTAAATCTGATAGAAAACTTGTTCCTTTTGACTCCTTCATCAAATTTTTAAAGATGCTTATAAAGTCATTGTTCAATAAAACGATTAGCTAACCCTTATTTTATGACAATAAAAAGGAAAACAAATACGATCAGTTAGAAACCAAATAAATTTTGACAAAAAAATGGAGGTTGCAGGAGGCTGAAGAGGAAGGAGGGAGGAGATTGGGGTGAGAGGGAGAAAGGAGATGGAGTGGAAAACGAAGGGTCAGACCTAGACCTGGTTTGGTACTGAGGTGATTCTGAAAAAAGCTGCTATCAAAAAAAGCTGGGAGCTGTTTTTGTGTTTCGTAAACACTCAGCTTCAGCTTTTTTTCACAGTTTTGGATGAAAAAAAGCCAAAAACAAGAAGCTGCAAAACTTAGCTTTGAAAAAACAGCTTTTTTTCACATCTGTTTTACATAAAAGTTTACCAAACACTCTAATACTGCTTTTTTTTTCAAAAGCACTTTTACAAAAAAGTTTACCAAACACTCTGGTGCTTTATTTCACAGCTGCTTATTCTCACATCACAGCAGAAGCAACTTTTTTTCAAAGCACAGCAATACCAAACCAGCCCCTAATCAATTCTAATTAGGATGTTTTAATTATTATTTAAAAAAAAAGAATAAGTGTGTTAATTATAGTAATAATAAAACTAAAACTAAAGATGTGACATGTTTAACTAAGTTGTCACATAAGATAATATAGAAATTATGGTATAATAATATGGTAAGAATAACATTACTCTTAAAGAAAATCAAAGACTTCAAAGTAAGTTCAAGCTTACTTCTAAATTAACCAAATTGTGCAGAACTTCATCGAGAAATAGATGTTGTTTGTTCTATGTGCAATTACCATACTTAATCTTTGCAACAATGAATAAAAATTAAAAAGTACGTATTAAAAGTAAAAAAAAATGTGTGAACAAAACTATCCTTACTTTATTACGCTCATTCCTAACTTGTTAGACATAATGATAAAAAATATGAATAAAAGTTAATAAATGTGTATAAAAGATAAAAAGAAAAGAGTTTTAACGAAAAGTTCACAGTACTGTTCACTTTAACAAAAAAAATCATATTTTTACACTAAAAAGTCAATTCTGATGATATTCACTTTTTTCTTTATTTTGTTCTTATCTTTAAAACTCAAAGTTTTCAAATCTTTTTTATTAATTTTCTTAAAAAAAGTGTGAACACCAATTTATTAACAAACGTGCGACGTTTTGATACGTTTTGATTCGCTTTCTGAAATGGAAGGGTAAGTGACAACATCTAAATACCCGTCCCTCTCATAAAACGAAGCAAAACGTCATACGACTGCTATATAAGCATATATTTGTATATCTTTGTATACCAACAGAACAGAGAGCCGCCACACACCCAGAGTCAATGGAGAAAATCGAGCACACGACGGTGCGCACAAACGGCATAAACATGCACGTAGCTTCAATCGGAGCAGGCCCACCGGTGCTCTTCCTTCACGGATTCCCGGAGCTCTGGTACTCCTGGCGCCACCAGCTTCTCTCCCTCTCCTCCTTGGGCTACCGCTGCATAGCCCCCGACCTCCGAGGCTTTGGTGACACCGACGCGCCGCCGTCCCCGACGTCCTACACGGCCATGCACATAGTCGGAGACCTCATCGGGCTGCTTGACCATCTGGGTATTGACCAAGTATTCCTGGTTGCCCACGACTGGGGCGCCGTCATGGCCTGGTGGTTCTGCCTGTTCCGGCCCGACCGGGTGAAAGCCTTGGTCAACATGAGCGTGGCTTTCAGTCCCAGGAATCCAAAGAGGAAGCCCGTCGATGGTTTCAGGGCATTGTTTGGCGATGATTATTACATTTGCAGGTTTCAGGTAATCAAACTCCATTCATTTTTAGTTTCTGCTTCGATCTGATCTGAAATTTTTAAATCTTTTGCGAATTATTTTATTCAACTATATATTTACACACCAAGGCGAAGGATTTGGACTAAGTTACACAATCCGTCAGTTATCCAGCTCACGAAAGTCAAAACTAATACCTGTCACTTACAGGGGAGGGAATACCTCCGACCGGAATGCCAAGCAGCAAATCTTTTTGCGATTTAGCAGATAATATTAATTTGGTCAGATTCCAATTGCCTTTATTTCATATACGAAAAGATGAAGTTTTGCTAGTTTTGCTGTTTTTGGTTATCTTTTTCCATGTTCATATTCCATTAATGTGAGGGCTTAAACATGGTAAAGTTCTAAAATTGTTTGATTTCATACGGAGATAGTCAAATCCCTGCATTTTCCTGTATAGTATAACTTTTGGAGGCTCATAAAGGTCACATGTTCGAGTCGTGGAAACAGCCTTTTTGCAGTGCAAAGCAAGGGTAGGGCTGTGCATGATAGACGTTCCTCCTGACCTTCGCAAGGCAGGGAGCCTCGTTGACTTGGGGTCACCCTTTATAGTGTAATTTTGATGTTATATGCAGTTTACTGTAGTTAGTATTGCGTAGGCAACCAGAATTACTGATTGCTGTTGTTTTGACATATGATCTTGGTTTGCAGACATTGGCGGATGTGCTCCCAATGGAAACGAGTTTAAATCCCTCTTCCTGTGGTTTAGATTACTTTAAATTAGAATATTGCGTTATCATAGCCAATTCATATATTCATGTTTTGGAGTGTTTTCAATGCTGAAAATCCATCAACTAAAGACAGTTGCAGATTAATTAATCTGACCCATCGGGACTAAATTGTAATCCCTGTTAATGTGAAGGACTGAATATATCAAAGTTTGTTTCTTCCTGATTTTGTTGAAAATTTGTTGTTTGTGTTATAGGAACCTGGAGAGATTGAAAAAGATTTTGATAGCATTGGTGCTGCAGCGGTCATGAAACGTTTTCTTTCCAGCCGCAGTCCAAAACCTCCATGCATACCTAAGGACCGAGGAGTAAAATCTTGGGCTGCTCCAGTAACCTTGCCCGCTTGGCTGACAGAAGAGGATCTTAGCTATATTGTCAGCAAGTTCAGCAAGTCGGGATTTACTGGAGGATTGAATTACTATCGAGCTTTGAACTTGTATGTACATACCACATACCCCTTTGAATTCTCTTTGATTTATCAGAAGCATGATCTTAGACCGTTCTTCGTTGTTGCAGAACCTGGGAGCTTACGGGACCATGGACAGGGCTACAAATCAAGGTACCGGTTAAGTTTATCGTGGGCGAGCTGGACATCACCTATAATATCCCAGGCGTCCAGGACTACATACATAAAGGTGGCTTCAAAAGGGATGTGCCATTTTTGCAAGAGGTGGTTGTGATGGAAAATGCAGCTCACTTCATTGCCCAGGAGAAGCCCGACGAAGTCAGTCAGCATGTGTATGACTTCATAAAGAAGTTCTGATTTCTGTTAGCTAGATCAGCGAGCCGGCTTCCTGCAGTTTGTTTCGCTTTGCAGTTACTTCTATGCAATTACAGGGTAGGCGTGATGATGTCTGAAATATGGTGCGACCTTATGGTGTTGTGCTCCTTATCTCGAATAATTTCGTCCTTCGGGTTTGCTGGTTCTGTAATAATCATCCCCATCATGTAAAAATGAAAATAAAGAGCTTGGTCTGTATTCAATTATGCTTCTGTCCTTATTTTTCTGTTACGCTAATCGGACTGCTAGGGCACCTACCTTACCCTCTCATCATTCATAGCAATTACAAAGAGATTTTTCAATGTGCCAGAAACACAGCCTGATCAAGACGGAGCCAATCTAGGGATCCAATGGAAAGAAATTCATCGTCATTGTCGATGATAGGGGGCAAGGTAGGATATACTTCACGCCGGAGGTTATTTTTTTCATGTCAACACGGCCCTAATAAGCATTGTATAATGAGAGTTTTAACGAAAAGTCCACGATATTGTTCACTAACGAAAAGCTCTTTTCATTAGTTTTCTTTTGGTTAGATATGTAGAAGATTACAGAAAAAATTTCCCCGCTGAATCCGAGCCTGCTTCCTCATTTGTTCTCTGCTTTTTAAGAAGAGAAACAATGAAGAACCAAGACTGCATTCCAGCATTGTTTTATCTGTAATTTCGAATATGGTAGTTGCCATACGAAAAATAGTAATCAAGCACGGTTGAGAACCAAAATCGAATTCAACAAAATCGAAACATCTCCTTCAAACATCTAAATATCTTCCTCTCGAAGCTAAAAAAGTCGTGGACATAACGAAATATAGATGAAGGTAAGCTATCGATAGCATAAGAGTTCATCAAACACAAAAAGTGAAGAAAACACGACTGAGAATAAGGAGATAACTCATGCTTAAACACGGAAACCCTTGCTGTTTCTTTTTCCTCTGGCCTTCTCGAACTTCCTGCCCTTTGATCGCACATAGGGTTTGGTGTGGCTGTGTGGAACACCAGGAGCAGGTCCAAAATGCTTCACAGCTTCACGAGCATTCTTAGGTCCTCTAAGAAGAATCTGCCGAAAAAGATTAACATTTATCAATCAACGTAACTCTATTATTCACAAACTCCTTTGAACCAAAAAGTATCAATAGGAACAGATCTATTAGAACATGGAACGGCCTAAGGGAATGAGTCTCGTTTTACAAAACAAAATACTCTTGCAGATTTGCAATGTTAGAATACATTGGAACAAATTCGCAAATTCCACAAGCATATAATTAAACCAAAAGTACTGCTCATGGCTCAAAATTATACACACCACTCTCTTGCACATTCTATTTCACTTCACTACCATATGCTTCCTACACACGGGGGCACGTATTTCATGATTCTCATCACCATGAAACAGTCCACTACACGACGACCACTAATCAAAGCTCCGGTAAACTATCTACCACAATATGGTTGCCATCATAACATATCCCTTACTAATAAGGGCACGGCCCCAAACACAAACGCACCCATTTCTGAACCCAGAAACATACATTTACTAGAGGTTTGAAACATATACCCATTGTTCGATGCTGGCACTAACACGATTTCAAATTGCTTATGACTAAAAGACTACAAGATTATGCTACTTTCCAATAGATTCGACTTCAAGGCAAGTTTTTCGTGCACGCTTATACGCAAAAGAGCTTAATCAAGCATTCAATTCCAACTAAAACACTAGAAACCAAGATAAACCGAATCACGAATTCTCAAGTCATTTCAACAACCAACACAAACTCCTAGAGATTGCAATTCACATGTATGGAAAATCAAATGCAACTAAAAAATCAACATACCGTGTTCTGGCCAAGAGGAGCTCTGAGAGCCAGCTGGTCGAAAGTCAAGCACTCGCCGCCGGCCTTCTCAATCCGAGCCCTGGCGGTCTCGGTGAACCTGAGAGCGGTCACTTTCAAACAAGGAACTTCGTAAACCCGAATGTCGTCGGTCACAGTCCCGACCACCACAGCAATCTTACCCTCCTTTCCGGCCATGTACTTAATCAATCGGGAAAGGGACAGAGGGGCCTTGTTCACCTTGCTCATGAACAACCTCTTCAGAATCACGGCATTGAACTTGCTGCCGGTCCTCCTCACCAGAAACCGATACAGCTGAAAACAAAGATCCGACAACATAAAACCCACAAAAAAAAAAACAAAACAATTCGGAAACATGAACGCAATCAGTAACAAAAACCCAGAAACATTTGGATTCGAGGGAGGACCTTGACGAGGAGCTTGAGGTAGATATCGTCGGACTTTGGGGCTGTCCGTTTGGTCTTCTTGCTCTTGCCACCGGCGACCAAATCGATACCCTGCGAATACAGACATGAGGAGGAGAGGGAGTTAGAGAGAGAGAGAGAGAGAGAGAGAGAGAGAGGACGGAGTTGGAGGAAATGGAGACGGCGGCGTTAGGGTTTGGAGGGAGAGATTACCATTACGGCTGCTCCTTTGATGCTCTTGAGGCAGAGAGGCGGAGGGTTGTAGGGTTTGTTTGCAGGGAAAGCCGAACATGGTGTTGTGTTTAGGTTTTTATGTATAAATGGGGCATTTCCTATTCAGTTGTCGAGGGTTTTTGGGCTTTGTTTGGTTTTATTGTTCTTCAAGCCCACGAGCCCATATGTAATTTTCATTTCTTTTATTAATGTTTTTTAATCACTTTTGTTACCATGGAATTTTATTTCATGTTTGTTTGGTACTATAGTTCTTCGGATTTGTCCAACTAGTGAGAGATGGTGAAACTTAACAAAAGATAAGAGCAGTTCATGATTTCGTCACGGTAGTTTATCTTTTTGGAAGCTAAAGGCATTTCAACCTTCTTTTGACCATCATCGTGTGATTTACCAGCGTTAAGAATCAAACTCAGAACGTGTCGTGTAATTCACTATATGTAAAATGCATATAACAACAAAATTTTCTTTTCTTTTACAAAAGGAACCAGCTGCCCAAGCCACGATAGTCCACCAGTTTAGAAGTCGAGAAGACTCACAACCACGTTTCAGCTTCTTTTTTTATCATTATAAGTAACACAAAATATTCATATAAATACAAAAAATTGTTTGATAAAATATGACGATAGGAAATATACCACGCAACCAAGACACTTATAATCATGGTTTATAAATTTCATGTAAAATTAGGGACGCCAAATACCATAAAACATGCAGGTGTTTGTTTTAATCCAAGTGACCCGATCCAACCTAATCCAACCAACGAAACCCAACCAACCTTATATTTTATTTTTTTATTTTTGTAACAAAAAGTTTTGAAGGAGATTGTTAATCTCACCACCAATGTTAGGATATACCTACAATTTCGAGTTGAAATGATCTCACACCTAACTACAGCTACGATATAAATTTACGTAAGTATTTACAAATCGCGCACTAACAAGAATTACTAATAAGAGAACTCAAAACAGAAAACCTTACCAACTCAGGCAATCCTATATTTATACCAAAGAGTAACTTAATCATTCATACATCATGGGCCAATCTGATCACATGTGGCCCTACCTGCCACCACTTCCATAGCTGGCAGTGGCACGTGCCAAATTTATACCAAGTTACCAATGCAATGCAATTACCCTTACTCATTCGATTAGAGCAACATGTATGTCCTATTTATATTGTTCTTTAAATCAAAGTTCGATCTCCAACTTCCTGTATTTTTACATTATAATTCGTAACAAAAATCATAAATAACTTTAAATGTGTCGCAAAACAATGTATAGCATATAAACCATTATTTCACTATTCGACACGAGTTTCTTCCTTTTTGCTTACAATATTGAATGATAATTATCGGTAGTTGTACAATATATGATTCAAGGTTTCAAATACTCGGAAGTTTTTTATAAAAAATTTAATGATCAAATACTTAAAGTATAAAATATGTGAAACATAATAGAATTATTCCTTATTAAACAAAGTTGATGTTATCTACACATTTATTTTTATTCTTCGTACGTTTTTATTAATTTTTATCATTTAATATTCTTAATTTATTTGATCTTACTACTAAAAATTTAAATCAGCGCTGTTTAACGGTTAACACTAGAGTTTTTCTCACTGTCGTCCCTCTGGTCACCTTAGTCCACTCTATTACCACGTCAGTCATCGGACACTGCTCTGTCAGAACCGCCGTTGAATGTTACCATAATTCCTAATTACCAAACTACCCACATCAATCTTCAAACACCCGCACCTTCCTGCCTTGACCTTCATACGTATATTTCCCTCGTTCCCGGTGGTATTTCCGTCAAACAACAAAAAAAATCCCCAAATGTCCATGTAACGACCCCGTCTCTCTTTCTCTCTCTTCCATTTTTCCTAAATCCTCTCCGCGCCCTGTTCTCTCTCATCGCCACGATGCTGCCCACGAAGTCTCGGCGGAAAGTGGCTCCGTCCGCCGCGGAAAACGGCGACTCGGCTGAAAAGCTCGACCAGCTGCTCCTCTCCTCCGCCATCTGCAACGGCGAGGATGTGGGACCATTCGTCCGCAAGGCCTTCACTTCCGGGAAGCCCGAGACGCTGCTCCAGCACCTCCGCCACTTCTCCCGATCCAAGGAGTCCGAAATCGAGGAGGTCTGCAAGGCCCACTACCAAGACTTCATCCTCGCTGTCGACGACCTTCGATCTCTCCTCTCCGACGTCGATTCTCTCAAGTCTTCCCTCTCCGATTCCAACGCCAAGCTCCAGTCCGTCGGCCTCCCTCTTCTCTCCTCCCTCGACGCCTTCGTCGAAGCCCGAAACGTATCCCGAAACGTCAACCTCGCGCTTGAATCTGTCCGGAATTGTATTCGTTTGATGGAGCTCTGCTCCCGATCGAATCACCATATCTCCAGCAGCAACTTCTACATGGCGCTCAAGTGCGTCGACACAATCGAGTCCGAGTTCCTGGACAAAACGCCGTCGTCTACGCTCAAGCGGATGCTGGAGAAGAAGATTCCAGAGATTCGGTGGCACATCGAACGGAAGGTCAGTAAGGAGTTCGGCGATTGGCTGGTGGAGATCCGCGTGGTGAGTCGGAACCTCGGTCAATTGGCGATTGGTCAAGCTTCGTCGGCGAGGCAGCGGGAAGAGGATCTGAGAATCAAGCAGCGGCAAGCTGAGGAGCAGAGCCGCCTTAGCCTCAGAGACACTGTTTACGCTTTGGAGGAGGACGATGACGACGGACTCGGCGGCGGTGGGGTTGGAGATGATAGTTATAATGGCGGAGGTGGATTTGATTTGACTCCCTTGTACAGAGCCTATCATATAAACCAGACTCTGGGGCTTGAAGAGCGATTCAAGCAATATTACTTCGAGAATCGAAAGCTTCAGCTCACCTCTGACTTTCAGGTATCTTCCATGACTCCGTTTCTTGAATCGCATCAAACTTTCTTTGCGCAAATCGCCGGATTTTTCATCGTGGAGGATCGAATTGTGAGGACTAGTGGCGGTTTGATTTCGAAATTAGAGGTTGATAATTTGTGGGAAACTGCTGTGAGTAAAATGTGTTCTGTTTTAGAGGATCAGTTTTCTAGGATGCAAACTGCTAACCACTTGCTGTTGATTAAGGACTATGTGAGCTTGTTAGGTGTGACATTGCGTCGGTATGGATATTTGGTTGACCCGTTGCTTGATGTTCTGAGCAAACATAGGGATAAGTACCATGAGCTGTTGTTGTCAGATTGTCGTAAACAGATTGCTGAAGCTCTTTCCGCTGATAAATTCGATCAGATGTTGATGAAGAAAGAATATGAGTATTCCATGAATGTTCTTTCGTTTCAGATACAGACGTCTGATATCATACCGGCTTTTCCATATGTTGCACCATTTAGTTCGACAGTGCCTGATTGTTGCCGCATTGTTAGGTCTTTTATTGAGGATTCTGTGAGTTTCATGTCGTATGGCGGTCAGCTTGATTTCTTTGTTGTTGTGAAGAAGTATTTGGATAGGTTGTTGAGTGAGGATTTGGATGGGGCTCTTTTGAAGCTTATCAGTACATCTATCCATGGGGTCTCCCAGGCAATGCAAGTAGCCGCTAATATGGCTGTCATGGAGCGAGCTTGTGATTTCTTCTTCCGACATGCTGCTCAGCTTTCTGGAGTGCCCTTGAGAATGGTAGAGAGGGGGCGGAGGCAGTTTCCGCTATGCAAAGCCCGTGATGCAGCAGAAGACACGCTCTCTGGGTTGCTTAAACAAAAAGTGGATGGGTTCTTGACGTTGATTGAGAATGTGAACTGGATGGCCGATGAGCCTTGGCCGAATGGGAATGAATATGTGAATGAGGTGATCATTTATTTGGAAACTCTGGTTTCCACTGCTCAGCAAATATTGCCTCCTCAGGTTCTCAAACGAGTTTTGCAAGATGTCCTTTCTCACATATCGGAGAAGATAATAGGGGCTTTACTTGGGGACACAGTTAAGAGGTTTACCATACATGCAATTATGAGCATTGATGTGGATATTCGATTGCTGGAATCTTTTGCAGATAATCAAGCTCCTCTACTCTCAGACGAGGAAGCAAATCAGTTGAAAACAGCACTTGCTGAGTCGAGGCAATTAGTTAACTTACTCTTAAGCAATCATCCAGAGAATTTTCTTAATCCAGTAATCAGGGAGAGGAGTTACAATACCTTGGACTACAGAAAAGTAGTGCTTATTTCAGAAAAGTTGAGGGATCCTTCAGAGCGGCGATTTGGAACCTTTGGTAGCCGGGGAAGCAGGCAGAACCCCCAGAAGAAATCTCTAGATGCATTGATTAAAAGACTCAAGGATGTGAGTTGATTTTGTTATATAGTTGTACGTATGATCCTTGTCCTTTCCCCCTCCCCTACAATTTCCCTTGTTGATTGTGATTGAAATTATTTCATTTTTTGTTTGTTGCTAACTTTGTTATTTGCGGATGCCAATTGTTGTCTTCGGAATATATCATGGGACATGCAAAGATTCTTCTGTATGTATCAGGCTCGTAGTTACTCATTTGTTGTTGTATTGCTTTCTTTTCTTGAAGCGGTTTAAGATTTGCATTATATCTATGAAAAAAAATTGAAATGTTTTGGGGCAGACAACAAGAAAGATTTCTCCCTTTTCCATGGAACCCAATTCCTTCAAGTACTACTTGTTATCGGCTCTGTTGATGTAATATATATACCCTCCTTATTTGAATTAGGATGTGAATCTCATGAGTCTTGGACCTAAATCATGCTGTATGCTCGTATCCTGATGTAAATTTTAGCTTATATCGACATATGGACGCCCATAGGATAAACTATCACCTTGTGATTTTAACTGTTCCACTTACCGCTAGAGCTAGTCTCGTTTAACTCTTAAACTGATACGGTTCTGCTTCAATGCTTACATTTGAGATGATTTTTTTTGTTGCTGGATCTTATGTCAAGATTTTCTTCCTGCTACATATTATTTGCAGATGGCATAATTTCTCAAAGGATGAGTGCTTTGAGAGGTTAGAAGATCCAGCAACAGCGGTGACTTTTGTCACGGGAAAAATTATAAATCGCTGCCATCTATGTTTGTAAGTTTCAAGGGCTCCTTTTCTCTTAGTTTTCAGATAGTTGGTTATCTACGCCGACCGGTTTTTTGACTGCGAGATGTCTATAGTGCTTTCAAATTCTTGTTTCTGCTCACCATGACTAAGAATCTACACTGACAAATAGTCGTGATATCGATGCTTTTTAGTTGCTTGAACTGCCTTGCTTTAGTCTTTGTTTTACGATTTTGCCGTCATCTAACATTTTCTATCGGTTCTAAAATGGAACCGGAACTATGTCGACGATGCTATTTTCTTTATCGTAGAGCTTCTTGTTAATTTCAGTTCACTGTTGTAAAGACCGGTTCCCAAACTTTCTTAGTTTTAATGTGATACGGCCTTTTGTTTTTCGGTTACAAGGATTTGGTAGATTCTCACTCTCGCATGAGAGTGATCGATAACAATCGAGTTCTTGAATGAGGAGTTGTATGGTTCTACCGTGTTGAATGTGTTCATTAGTGCCGTTCTT
This sequence comes from Pyrus x bretschneideri, assembly GCF_019419815.1. Classification (NCBI taxonomy): domain Eukaryota; kingdom Viridiplantae; phylum Streptophyta; class Magnoliopsida; order Rosales; family Rosaceae; genus Pyrus; species Pyrus x bretschneideri. Next base: position 5,533,482 of record NW_025999557.1, read on the forward strand.
CGCTTGATCCCGAATCTTTTGATCGTCTGAAGAGTCGACGGCGTTGCGCCACTGGGATTTTGTGAACAAAACCGGAGTACTTGGAGGATACACTGATGCTCAGACGAGCCCATTTTACATCCTTGAGGCCGATTTTAATCTCCATCGCAGTCGCTCTCTCCCTCTAAATGATGAACTGACTGATAAGAAAACATTACGTGTGAGGTTTTGTCAGGAGTATTTTTGTTCACCACTTTTAAGTGCTGGTGATGTCTACCACTCTATATCACTTGTAGGATACACCGATGCTAAAACGAGTCCATTTTACAACCTTAAGGGCGATTTTTATCTCCAACACCGTCACGCTTTCTCCCTCCAATTGATGAATTGACTGATAAGAAAGCATTATGTGTGAGATTTTGCCAATTGGGAATATCTTTGCTCACCATCGTCAAGTGATGGTGATACTCATCGGTCTATTTTATCACCGTTAGATAAGTTTAAATTTCGAAATTTGAGTAGTAAATAGATGGACAAATCTTAAATTTTAAACTATCCAACAATTATAAATAAGGTGGTGAACATTACTACTACTTGAGAGTGATGGCATTGCTACTAAGAATTGTGAGCAAAAATGTACTCTCCCCAATCACTCTATGCTGACAACCATGCATGCGTCTGCATAGATGTTACACTTTCCACCCCTAACTTTCAATCCTATTGAGCAAGCATGGGGAGAGATTTTTCAATATGACCGGTACACAGGGTGATACATTACGTGTCATTATACAAATTCTGGGAAATGTGTGCTAAAAAGTTAATAACTTAAAAATAAAATTTCTCACCACTCCTATTATAACACGTGATGTACCACTTGTGTTCCTGTCACAACTAAAAATTTCTCCAACTATGGGTGCTTTATGAAAGCCAATCCTGTCTTTATTTTCCAAATGTCGATAAATCCAATCCTATTGAGCAAGTATGGGTGCTTTACGGGTGTGGGACAGAAATGCAGAAGTGTGCCGGAGTGATAGTTAGGGATGGCAATTCAACCAGTTAAACTCGATAATTGTGAATGGTTGTCTGAATAGACAGATACAGGGATAAAAATTCAAGATATGGAAAAAACTATGAATATTATTTGGTTACGGTTTTTAACATGGTTATAGGAGTTCTTGATCTATAACGGTCTCCACATTCAAACCATATAGTATATATAATTTAATGTTCACAAATATTTGCTTTTGTCATCATTTTTTTTTATAGAACTAATTTGCCTTAATTTGCTATCATATGTGGCTTATCATGAACATCTCAAGAAAGTATTATTATGTTTTTGATGATCTAGATGTGGATATCTAATAACGAGGTTAGTAGCTATTAAATTATAATGTGTTAGTTAAACAATTAATTATTTTTCATTGACGAAGATAAATATATTCGTGAACCTATGATGAATCCATTTTGTCATCCTTTTTCTTTTTTTTTCACAGGACTAACTTGCCTTAATTTGCTATCATATGTGACTTATCATGAACATCTCAAGGAATTATGGTTATGTTTTTTATGTAATTAGCTAATAACTGGGTTAGTAGCTATTAAATTATAATGTTTTAGTGAAACGAATAATTATTTTGCATTGACGAAGACAGATATAATCGTGAACTAATGAAAAATTCGTTACTCTATAGCTATGATTATTGGTAATCCCGATAATTAATTTGCATTATAAATATTGCTAATTTTCATAATCATGGAAATGAAAATAGCATTTATTCTCCAAACCGAACATTGTCACCCATACCGCTGATTATGGTGTATTAGTCGTACACATGATCTAGACAAGAATGATCTCCCAACCAACCCCTACGTGGCACCATGTAGGCTTTAGGAAAAGCGCAGCTCAAGAGTAGGGTGAAATTTACGGAAAATGATTCTTGTCTGATTCTTTTTCTAGGAATTTGAGAAATGTTGTAATTATGTTCGTTTATTGTATATTGTATAGTCAATTTTTGTTAAGTACTATTTATATTACGATGAACGGACATAATTATAAGATCTTTTGGACCTCCAAGAAAAGGATCCTTTTCCGGAATTTACGACAACCACACTTTACACGACAAAAGGATAAACGTCGTGCATTGAAAACCATTGATGAGAATGGTGACAAGCAAAACTTACGAATGGCATTCTCCCACGCTCAATATCGATAAATAGCTCACTTCTTCTACCAAAAAAAAAACAAAAAAAAAGCTGCAAGAAAGCTTCGATCTGGAACTCATGGCTCTGTCGTCGGTGTTACCCGTCGCCGTACTTTTGGTTGTTCTCTCATCGTCCTTCGCCTACGGCGACGACGGGCCATCAGCCTATAAGGTGCTTCAAGAATACGACTTCCCGATCGGCCTTCTTCCTAAAGGAGTGACAGGGTACGAATTAGACAGAGTCTGGCAATTTCAAGGCGTATTTTGACGGAACTTGCAGCTTCTCCATTGAAAATTCTTACCAGCTCAGGTACAAATCCACCATAACTGGTGTTTTGTCCAAGGACAGGCTCAAAGATTTGAAGGGCGTCAGTGTTAAGGTACTCTTCTTTTGGCTCAACATTGTCGAAGTGGTTCGCGATGGCGAGGAACTACGATTCTCCGTGGGGATTGCTTCGGCGGACTTCTCCATCGACAACTTTGACGAGAGTCCGCAGTGCGGGTGTGGATTTGCTTGTAAGAGTAGAGCTAGCTCTATGTAGATGTTTCGTTAATTGGCCGTCAAATGTTTCAGCATGCTTTAAATGATGTTCATCTACAGTATACTGGTTTAATGCTTGAATACATATTAACTTATTGATGTATGAGAGCAAAGAGTTTGTAGCTCAAGCAGCTAATAACGTTTTCTCTTGCATCTGACATCTTTTGTTTGAATTCTCTCTCCAAATTTCGATTGTACAACTATAACTAAATTTTATTCTATTTTAAATGGGGTCAGTTTGATCTAGTCTAGAACTGAGAGCCGTGTAGGAAGACTTGCCCTCGCCACTATTTGTATGAATCCTAGCAATGGCGGAACCAATATTTTAGTCTAGAAAGGGTCCAAATATCTCGATCTGAAATGTTATCCTAATCTTAATAATTTGACATGTGGTGACCAACCTACCACCATCATCTTTCATAAACCTAAACATGAACCCTCTCTAACTTTCTTCCTCTCTCCTTCCTCCTTAAAGCTAATAGGCACCAGATTGGTTGACACCTGAGAGTCATCAATCTCAAATCAAACCTGAAGAAAGAAAGAAATTAAACTAAAAACCTTGAAAATCATAAGCATGTATAGCTCTAAACTTTTCTGCGTGAAAAAAAATGTTAGGATGGGCTTAGGACTATATCGTGGTTCCTTCATGGCTCCACCAATAAATCCTATAACGCTAGTGCGCTCAATTTTGTACCAAGTCTTCTATTAATAAGAGAGTGGCTTTGTTGTATGCAAGAATGTTTGTTGGACTATCGTGCAATATACATGCACAAACGAAGTAGATGGAATGCTCTTGGTTTTGCCTTTCAATATTTTCTCTATATATTACAGGCGGCATAACCAAACAGTCAAACACTTCATCAAACCATGTCTCCAAAGGCAACACTGCTACCAAGCCTAATTCTCTTCTTTCTGATCTCCATCTCAATTCCGTCATCCTTCGCCGCCGATGAGCTGACGGTTTACGAAGCCCTCGAGGAGTACGACTTCCCGGTCGGCATTCTCCCCAAAGGCGTACTGAGCTACAAGCTGGACAACTCGACAGGTAAGTTCTCAGTCTACTTGAATAGCACTTGTACATTTACCATCGACTCGTATAAGTTGAAGTACAAGTCCACCATAAAGGGTGTGATAAAGACTGACAAGATCTCAAGCTTGAGTGGCATCCAAGTTAAGGTGCTCTTTCTGTGGCTGAGCATTACCACCGTGACTCGTGACGACGATGAGCTAGAATTCTCGGTCGGCATCGGCTCCGCAAACTTTCCGGTCAGTAATTTCGATGAGAGTCCGACCTGTGGTTGCGGTTTCGATTGTGTCAACGGGAAAAGAAAGATTAAGAATTTGGTGTCCGCACTTTTAAGTCAATCTTTAGCTTTTTAGTGCCTAAATTTCGGTTTTATGCTTTGATTAAACATGATTTGAGAATAAATGCTATGATATCATTTGTTAGTGAATATTATTTGCTTCTTTGTATGACTTATGAAACTCTAATCTACATAATTTTTTTTAATTTTAGATAAAACAATTACAATCTCAAGTAGTGTAACTCTTAAAACAAAAAGTTGTTCAATTCAACTGCAAATAGATTATGAGTTTGTTTTGAAGTGTTTTTCAAATGGAAAGAAACGTTTTAGGTCAAAATGTTTTTGTAACCAATCCTTGGTAAATATGCAAACCTTGAAAAGCATTTGACGTGCTTTCTGCAAATATTTTTAATCAATTTGAAAACACTTCAAATGAGGAATATACTTGTTTGAATGGTTGTTGCAAATGGTTGGGAAAAAACACGATAAAGAAAAAAGAAAGGGAAAAAAAGGGGTAATCAACGTGCAGAAAAAGTGGTTGGGCAAAAAAGCCCAATGGGCCACATGATGTCGGGTCCTTGTAACTGCTATGACACCGCAGTAGTCACCACGTGGTTTGCCACCTAAGAGAACTTTAACGAAAAGCTTGTAGTACTGTTTATTTTAACAAAAAAATCATATTTTTATATTAAAAAATCAATATTGGTACTATTTACTTTACCTTTTATTTTTTTTATTATTAAAAATAAAAATTTTCAAATTATTTTCATTAATTTTTCTTATTCCAAAAGAACTTTAACGAAAATCGTGTTCTCCACCGCCGTAAGTCAACCCACACCAACCCACTCTCTGTACCAAATATTCTCCCGGAAAAAAATAACAACAAAACAAAATTTCGGAGAGTGAAAAAAAAATCGGGAGAAAAACATCATGTCACGCACAGGAATTATTGCCGTCATCGTCCTCCTATCAACGTTCTCCACGTCACCAACTCTCTCTGCCGCTGCCAACGGCGGCGAATCGCGGTCTGTGTACGACGCAATCGAAGACTTTAACTTTCCGATGGGTCTGCTCCCGAAGGGCGTCACCGGATACGAGCTCGACGGCAACGGAAAATTCCGCGCGTATCTGAACGGCTCCTGCCGCTTCTCGCTGGAAGGGTCGTACCAGCTCAATTACAAGTCCACTATTACCGGCACGATCTCCCAGAACAAGCTCTCCTCGCTGACCGGGGTGAGCGTCAAGGTCCTGTTCCTGTGGCTCAACATCGTTGAGGTCACCCGGAGCGGCGACAACCTCGAGTTCTCGGTGGGGATCGCGTCGGCGGCGTTTTCGATCGACAATTTCTATGAGTGCCCGCAGTGCGGCTGCGGGTTGGATTGCGTCAATGGCGGACAAGTAAGGAAGATTAAAATGCCTCTTGTTTCTTCGATTTGAATTGGGACTTGGGGCTGCGGAGGAGGGAGGGTTTTAGGGATTCGGAATTATAGGTAGTGTTTGTTCACACCTTGATTTCTTAAAGATTATGGATTTAATGCTTTCAATAATTTTCATTTATGCAGAAATAATTTTTGTTTTATGCGTTTGTGGCATGTTTTGTTGTGGAAAATTAGATGTTTTATGATAGGATAGTGGTATTCAATTCAGTTCATTTAGGTTTTATGTTCTGACATGTTTCGGTTATGCTTCTTCTTCAATTCATTCGACGTGACAGCCGGAATTTGAGAGGGTGTGTGGAGGTGAAAAAGGGGTGTGCGGATAGCACCACCCATGTTAGATTAATTTAGGTCATAATGGCGTTGTACCGATTATGCATATGGCGGTTATGGTGGATTGTAGAAAGCTAAAAGCTTGTATCTTGATTGTTCGAGCTTTATGCAATATGGTTTAGGCCAAAACAAGTAATGCATTGCTTGCTGTTGTTCTTTCGGTTGCAATTCTTATACTTTCTTAGCATTCAAATTCAGGAGACAAGTTGTCTAGTAACCGGATTTTCATGCACGTTCGTAGATTTCATGTTAGTAGGGAATGTTTGATTCATGTTTCTTTATTGTAGTTTACTGTGTGGATGGATAGTTTTGGAAATGTGAGTTAGGTGGAGACGGAGAAGGCGCGTTGAATAGTACTCTGCTTGAGAGTTTGAGGTTTCAGATTAGGTTTAGGTATGCATTACGGACTTAGAGTCCGTGGGATGTAATGCGCAGATTACAATATGCTTGTACTATTATCTACCTCAAGTTTGTATTGATCATGCAATGCGCATATAGAAACTGGACCTTCAAGGGTGTTGAATACTTTAGACTGAGATTGTTATTTGCAGTTACTATTAGAGGTGAACTCAGTGGCTTAGCTGACAAAACGCTGCGTATCTATCGTCTGAAATGCTCGAGGAAGTTCTTATTTTGGTTTTCGAGAATAAGGAATTCAGGTTCAATACCCTTAAAAATCTTTTAGTTCCCAGTTCGACATAGTTTTTGTACTTAGTTGCCTCTTATGCCGAGCTAACCCTTACCTTCTCGTATCTTATCAATGTTAGCTTAGCGTTTGTTTGCTCAAGGTGTAAGAAACGTTTAGGAAGGAAATGCCCCATGACACATGTACCCCAACCCCGAGGAAATCTGCACTGTGTTATAGTTAGATTTCGGGGCAATGGTCGTAACTGCAAAGGAAGTTGGGAAAATTTAGAATTCGGATTAAGATTGGGTAGATGTCAGTGGCCTTAAGCATAGATTTTGCAGGTGAAAGATGTATAGTTTAAAACTTCATGTATATACCAAAGAATTGTGTCGCTTGTCGAATTTCCAAACAGACAAATAGGTCAAAAGGATTGAAAACCTGGGATATCAATTAGAGTTTGTTTGGTACTCTAATTAAATCCAACTTTTAAAACTCAAAAACAATTTTCAAGTTTTAGGCTTTAAAAATTTATTTGGTAGGATTATTTTAAAAAACTGAACTCAAGACTAACTTAAAAATATGGTATATTCTCTAAAAACAAAAAAAAAAAAAAAAAAAAAAAAGAGTTTTTAGTTTTTAAACTTAAACTCACTCATTTCTTTTCTCTCCCTCCTCCCCTCTCCCTCCAAATCTATCTCTCTCCCTTTTCTTCTTTCTCTTTCCCTTTTTTTTTTTACCTTTTTCGTCTCTCTTCTAATCCGCTCTCTTCATTCTCTCGGTTCTTTCTCTCAATCCTCTTCCTCTCTATCTCGTCTGATGATCTCTCTTCTTTCTCTTTCCTTTAATCATCTCTTACTTTCTTTCCTCACCTCTCCTCTTTCTCCCTCTCCTACAACCCCTTCTTTTTAGATGCCTTTGTCTAGTTTAAGTCGTAAGATTTAAAATTTTTAAATTGCAAACCAATCAAGTTTTTGAGTCTTCAAGAAAATTGTTTTCAAAAAATGTTTTGAGAAATGATAAAAAATTTCAAATAAGATACCAAATAGGCCTTAGATATTTGAAGAACTTCATTCGGGGGAGACTTGAGATGTGTGTGCAATGGCGGTTTTCAAGCTGTGTTGGAGAAATCCTCTTCCAAATATGCCCTGCCTTGTCAATTGGGCTTATGGTTTGCCTCATAAGGGTTTCCATATGGTGCCCCTCCGTCTTGGGCTTTTGCCAGTTTTTTTCGTGCGAAATAGCTACAACCTCGAAAGACAATTAGGCCATCTCCAATGCAAGGCTAAAGGTCCAAAAGCTAAATAATAGTCTGGTTTGTTCAGAAATTCATCTCTAACCGATGGTTGGATATAATTCTATGGAGCCAATCGAGCCATTATTAGGCCAAAAGGTCGTCAGGGTGGCCAAATATAACCGTCCTCTTAGCCTTTTTTTGGAGGCACAGCTTTTCAATTACAATAATTAATTCAAATTCAATAGGTATATTTGAAAACGTCCAACGTTAGTTGAATTAAATTAACCAATAAATTTAAAGTATAAACTTAAAACTAGTAAATTATTGAGGGAGCCATATTTAGCCTATTCAGTTGGAGAAGGTATATGAGTATGGCTTAACACTGTTTATTTAAAATAATTTTTTGTATGGCTATAATTTTGAACGAGACTATGTTTAGTTCTTTCAGTTGGAGATGGCCTTAGTTTCTTAGCCCTCCATCCGGAAATTTGCTGATGATTTCTAGGTATGAATGGTGACATTGAACAAATTGGATACGCCTACATGCCTAATTTCCTTTTATTTCCCCACAATGGATACGCCTAATTTTTAGCAAGCCGTGTTATGAAAAAGGAGCAAAAAGTTGTGATTAGATGGTGTCTTTCTAGTTGTATTAAATTCAGGGATCGCGTAGTTTTGTGAGAGCTTTCCGATGGGTGACGTGGTCTGAGTGCTCGGCATAAGTTTTTATTGTGCTACTCAGAACATCTTCAAAAAGATATCAAATCTTAGGTGAAGATGCTAATGTGCATATTTAACATCAAAAATCATTCTAACTAAAGTATTATTTGTTGACGGGATTGAAATCTTTGTGATTAATTAATTTTAATAGTGAGTCTCTTATTCCATTAATATTTCAACCAATAAAATTTTTGTTTCAACAATTTGTTTTTTAATAAATAAAACCATTTAAATCTCTATATTAATAAAAAAATAACATTTGATAATTCGGTTGGAGAAATACAAATTTGACGTAAGACTTATCCGTCATCAATTATAATTTGAATGTTATAATTTGACATTTTGAAGATGGTATTAGTTCTTCAAGTTTGGATAGTTTGACTTGGTGATTCTCCCTCATCTTGATTTGCAAATTGCAAACAGTTCATTAAGAAAGTAAGGCCAACCCAGTAAATGCATCGTCACGTCAACGTCAACGTCAACGTCGATGCTTATTGCTTGGCTGGCTCTTCACAGCTCAAACAAGTGGACAATTTAAACCCGTTATCGTGTTTAAAACTTACGTGAAACCGGGTGTATCTCTCGTCACCGCTTCACTTATGTCAAACAAAGCGGAGACTCGACAATTCACCGCATCTAGCTAGCTAGGAGCTGGCATTTGGCATTGTCGTTGGCCAACATACATTGCATATGTGGCTTCAAATTTGGGCTACCCTAAAGTTTATAATATCTTTGGAATTGGCAAACAAGGTGACACATATTGATACCGATTCCCTATTTTATCTGCGCCTAAACTAATCCCATTGGTTTTGGACCTAACTCTAATAATTCTCCATCATCATGTTTACAATATTCATCCAAACCCTATCCTCACATTAGTTTTGAAATTGATTTTGGATTCCAAACAACGAACCTTTGCGTTTCGAATTTATACCTAAACTTTTTTAAAATTGATTTGGTAATTTAATAACATCCCACCACACTACGATATATTCAGCATATGTCTACTTCCCCATTTGTTTTAATATCCAAATGGTTTGAGTTAAATTTAATCACTAACGCCTTCATTTTCCTAAATTTGCAACACCCAGGAGACCCTTGTAGAGAAAGATTTGGAAGATAAAACACTTGTACATCACGAAGATGAAGATAAAATTACGTTTTCAAAATCCACTGAAACAAATGACGAACCCAAGAACAATGAAGTAGTGAATTAAGTCATCAGAAAGAGAGCATGTGAATCATTTTGGTTCTACATACGCTCTTAATGTAAAGTCAGTAGAATAAAGGTGCAAACTGAAAGACTGATGAATATGGGTGATTTTTGAAATTGTATGCAGTTGGAACTTAGAAGTCTTGTCCTTTTGGTTGTACATAAGCTTTTAATATAAAGTCAGTAGAATATAAATGCAAATTGAAAAACTGATGGATATAGGCGATTTTTTTTAAATTGTATATAGTTGAGACTTAGAAATTTGCCCTGAAGAATATTTTGATGTTTTAGTATTGAAGATATCTATATATATGGTTGTGAATTGAAGCTGCTAATTAAGCCTTCTCAAAGAATATTTAAAGTATGATTCTACATTTTGTAACTTCAAACCTACTAAACAATATGTATATAAACAATAATATCTATTTCTTTGTTTTTTTAAAAAAATTCTAAGAAACGATATTATCTTCATTAAAGTTAAGGAATGAGCTTAGCTTCATAACGAGCAAGCAATAATGTGATTCAAATTCACCTTTGCGCGAGAATTGAATCTAAGACATCTTACTTACAAATAAAAAATAATATCACTAAATCGTAATATTAAATGATAACAATAATATCATCTTAAACGATCCTATAATACTGCACGGGTATTTTTGCTAGTGCCAATTAATTATCGGCAGTTATTGAACAGTAGCAGTCCATTCCCTTATTCTGTATGCACTTATCGACCATTTATATGAATTTTGTAAGTGGAACTTGCTTTGGGTAGTTGCCAAGTTTCCACGGCCATTGACAATTTTTTAATTGGTTGCGGCGGCACATGATAACACATGGCGACCGGAGACGTTGCCGCTTGATTTTGGCCCCTGGTTGCGTAGCTAATCTACTAGCACTGCCGAACAATCATCTGCCGCAATCATTGGCTTTATAGAGGCTAAATTAATAAATTAATTAAGAGCTTTTAGTGTGCAACTTAATCACCTCCTTAATTACGTGCACACATCCATCTTCGTTCCAAGCCAATACTATCATTGTATGCTCATTGACATGCATTAGAATTACTCCCATTCACGAACCTTGTTAAAGTATTGGTATTGGAATAATTCTAATTATTAACTTTTATGCATCTACGACGCCGAAATATGTGAGTTTCAATTCAAAATCCGTAACCTTATGCTTGAAAAATTAAAAATTAAATTGATTATAGGATTACTTGATTCCGCTCATTCTATCGCGAAGCTAATTCTAACTTATTTGGTACCTTGATTCAAATGGGTAAACATAGAACTATTATTCCTTCACTCTTCCGTCCTTCATCCTTGTGGGTTTCCATGAAATTTGACGTAATTTTTCAATCTAATAATCTTGTAATCTTGTTTAGAGAAATGCTAAGGAGTGACTCTCTAACACCTCATAGTTTGTTAGCCTACTGAATTATCAGATAATCCATAAAAAATCACACTTCAAAAGAATCTTCCTAGCATTTCTCTCATGTTTAGTTTATCTATTGAATCTAGGACATACTCCATACGAATATAATCTTCTATTTTCTTGTTTTCTTTGGATAAGGATTGTCTGACCTCCCATTTCCGGTGCCCTCCCGTGCTTGATCACTGACTTAACCGTGACCACATAAACAAGAAGGCATGTGAAGGTATCGGAAGTGGAAGGGCACACAATCCTTATCCATTTTCTTTTACCAAAACCAGAAGACCATCATAAATCACAATCACACAAAACGATATGCAGCGACATAAATATTAATTAAATTTAAGCGATTGATTAGAGAATTAATAATCCTTTTATTGCCAAAGTTAACTAATACATGCTTAAGTCCCTAATCAGATCAGAGGACGGAGGAACCAGCTATTACCACAAATCATACATATTTTCCGGCCAAGTCTGAACTCCGAAGAATTCAAACACAAACACGCCGACAGCCCATTCCTCGTACAAACTTCCTCGTACGTTTCAACAATAAACTACAAGAATTTTTGTTTTTGTTTTTGTTTTCATCTTTAATTTTATTAATGCTTCTTCAAGAGCGCCGCGCGCAGCTCGGCAGCGTCGATCTTCTCGGCGCCGTTCTCGGGTCCGTAAACCCCGGTTTTTGGGTCGGGGACCCACGAGACCTTGAAGGTGGAGCCCACCTTTTCCTCACCGGAATTCTTCTTCGCCACGTTTACGCTTCTGGGATTAGCAGCACCTCCTCCTCTCACCACGCTCGACGCAACTCCTTGCGAACCCGCCGCATATCCACGTCTGCATTTCCATGAAAAAAACCATCATTAACATTTAATTAATATTAATTTTAAAGCATTAATCACGATTATAAACTATTCACTTTCGGTTCACGTGACTAACATGCACCGAAAGTGTTCCGCTTTAAGAAGAAAACCGAAATTAACAGCCGATTAATTATTAATTAAATACAGCGAAGAAAAAAAAGATCTTCACCGTCGGAACGGCAGTGGTGCATGATTAATTTAAGATGCCGTCACAAAAATATGATTTCTCTCTCTTACGGGGAGAGAAACCGAGATCGAGAACAACAAAACTTGGATTTGATTGTTAGAATTGGTTAGTACCTGGTGATAGAGCTCGAGAAACCGTCGACGACGAGAGCAGAGAGAAACTTAGCGTTGGAGAAAGAACGAGCCATTGTTTTTTCTTCGGTGACTGAAACTTTTAAAAGAGATCGGAATCCAAACACTGCTGCAGAAAGCTTAGTAGCAGAGAAAACCTTCACCTTCTACAGCAGCGAGAAGAAACAAGAAGCTCTTTTGCTGCGGCTCTTTCTTTCTCTCTCTAAAAACTCTGTGGAATTGCGAAGATGGTTTTAGAGATTGGGGGAGAAGGCGCTTATATAGCGGAAGAAAACGAGAGACGCGTGGATTCCAAACAAAAGAAAACGCTGTTTAAACGGAGCGGGGAAAATCGACTGACCTGTAGTTTGTTGCCACGTGGGATTAAAGCCAAGAGCCGTTTCCGATTGCTTTTGACAACTTGTGATCGGACGGTTGAGAGAGAGTGGGGTATGAGTGGACGACTTTTCTTTTACCTGAGTCAACGTCAAGAGGTGAGGAAAGGTCGGCGTATTGGAGGGAAGTTTTTCTTTTCAAGCGTCTGTTTTATTGTCTAACGTGGCGTACTACACCATGTTTCGGGCATATTACAAAATTTCTTTGGCACGAGTGCGGTGTCTAGAATGTTTGAGATAATGGTCGTCGGATGGAAGGACTTTTATGCATGATTACTGGTCGGTGCAATAGTTATAAGGTTATGTGTAAGTTTTTGTTCATATAAAATTACATTTTAATTTGAAATCTCATGATTATTATGTATCTGTATCTATATCATATAAATTGTTCTCGTGTATTCTTTGATGTATTTGTTCCTTTCCACTATAACACATTTTTTTTATTAATACACATAAAAGACAAAAAACATAATTATGTTGTGAGTGTAAAATAATAATACTACGTGGTACAGATGAAAATAAATTATGAGGCATACACGTGGTAGGAGAACGAAAGAAGAAGTCGTGGCGGAGTTTCGTGGCTGAGTTCTGGAAGGTTTTAAGGCAAATTGGCCACGTGAAGTATGGAAAGGTCCAAGTCAAGGGTCTGTATTATTAGGAGTCATGACCACTAGACTACTAGTGAGCGGTGATGAAGAAAGTTCCAACTTTTGTCCAATTTGTTGTCTTCGTGGTTACCTATCGTTTTCATTTTTCATTTTCCTTTAACAGCTGTGCAAATAAGAAATCAATCCAATTACACAACCTCCACAAATAGCAAATGAACATAATTTAGGTGAGCTTTTCTTTTAAGATCGAGATTGAAAGGGAATGAGATTCACTTGAGACTTTTGTGTTCAAGGCGCGACGACTAAGACATTTCTACCTTTTAAGAGAGAGAGAGAGAGAGAGAGATTGACAAAAAAAAAGAGTGGGAAAGATATCCAAGTTGTTCAAGTTTTTGAGTTTTTATGAAGTGAGTCAGGAAGATGAGCTAACTGATGACAAGAATTGAAGAGTGGTTCAGGTTTCTTGGTGGATGAGCTCCGGATGCATAAGTTCAAAATGGATCTCAATCCAAATAAAAAGGTTTGTCAGTGTTTAATGAACAAATTTTATAGCAGAATTGTTATACTATCACACAATTTTACAATTTACATATATTATAATAAGTGCTTGACTAATTGTCAGTCTTAAATAGAAATCAGTTGTCGCTTTATAGTAAATTTGTAATATCATTTTACATTTAGTGTTTAAGCAAGTTTGATTCGTATATAAATGATTAAGGCATCTAGAATTTAATTTCTATAGCATTGCTACTATAAATAGTTAGGGATCAAGCTCATTAGTTTAATATATTAAAACTCATAAGTTTAATAATAAAATTTGAAATTTCGAGCCATCATTTGAACTCATATTTAAAATTAGAATTAAATTCCATTTTTCGACCGAGTCTAAAAAGCTTGACAATCAAAATCAGTATTTCTATGTAAAGATCCAAAAAATATGAGTTAAATGAATTATTCACACAATTATAGGTGTAAGTAGTGTCAACGTAGATGTTAACAAGAATAATAATCATGATTTTCTTTTAATTAGTTGAATGATTACAACAATTCCTTGTTTATTGTTAATTGTGAGATACTCCAAAGCCACATCGCCCAAAATAATATAATTTGAATTTTTAATAATGTCACGAATATATAAAGTGACATGAAGACAGATACCCAACTAACTAGCCAAGTGGGTGAGATATCTTTGTGTTGTATATAATCGGAATACCATGACAGAAGAGAACAGCAGGCTGCTTTCTTTCGAAACCGCGGCGTCGCATCCGGATTCAGCCGGCAGTTAATTGCAACTTGCCCTGCTGAAGAATTAGATCGATGCAGCTGCCGCCACCAGCAGCAGCATGCATGCATGCATGCATCCTTTAGGCATTTTCTTGTTATTATGTTTTGTGTCATGTCACTCCTGTGTGGTCCTACTCCTCCACTAGTCATACGTCTTGTAGGAGACGCATAAATGGAGAAGAATTTTTATAGGACGGAATTTTAAATCAAGAGTACGAATTTTATTATGTAAAAAAGGTCAAAATTTAAAAGACGTAACGAAGCAGAATCAACTAGTACAAAGATGTGGTTATATGTATCGCACAATGTAATTAACTTGTAATATCGGCATAATTTTTATTTATGAGAGTTGTAATTCATGCATGTTTGATATAAAAAAAAGATATACATATATGAATAATACTAAAAAAATGAGTAAGAGTTCCTACTCAAAATTATTCGTAGCAAGTTCATAAAATTTCGTATTTATGATCATAACCTTTTATATTATAAATCACTCAATAAAGATTACCTTTACAAAAAATCAATTAAACTAATATTGTTTAGTCAAGGAGGTGTATAAAAACATTGTAACGGAAAAATTTTGAGTAAGAGGTCATATTCATCGTTGAATCACTAATTAGACATTGTTCTACACATACAACTAGCAATGGAGAGATTGTTTTCACGGCTCTCTCCTACGTCCTCTACCGCACTGAATCATTGGGGTTCATTGGTGACGTCCAGTCTGTGTTTCTAGAAAACCCTAAGAAGTATATGGTATTCGTCAAAATACAAAAGAAGGTACCATACTATTGGTGGGATTATTTGACTATTTGCTTTTTCTAGATACCGCAAGAACAATTCAAAAAGCCACGGCCCACGTCCATCAATTCAACAATGTGGCACGCGATTTAATATTTCTATATAAAATATAAGAATATGGATAAACAAACAATTTTCACTTGTATATCATCTCTTCTTCTGTTATTTTATAGCAGCCATTTCCTACCAAGTGGATGGAATGCGACTCTACAACGAACACAAGGGTCGGGGTTAAATTATGAGTGCAGCCAAGTGCCCCAAGTGGGAGAGGTCAAGGAACCTCCACAACAATCACCTCTGTTTTACATAGCACTGGTGAAATGTTATCGCGTTGTCTCGTGTTAATATGTACAAGTATGTGTTAATGTAGTGTTGTTCTATTGTCACAAAAAGTTACATTGACGGTGTATCTGAGTTATGTGCTCACATGTATGCCAAAGACAAGGAAAGAGGTTATATCATCTCTGTTATTGGCATGCATTCTATGTTGTGTCATTTTCAAAGTTTTATTGGTTGGATCGAGTTCTAATTCAAATAAATTGAACTAACATATGAATCACACGAAGAGTTCAAAGTCAATGAATGCTTGAATTGGAATTGTTAAATTGGACAACAATTCAACATTTTGTGTCTTACAAGTGTCATCTAGATGAATGAAACTACATAATATTGGCTTAGACCTAATTCGAAGTTTATCTAGTCCTAGCTAGTCACCAAACTGACTTTAAAATTTGTGCTTCTTACGCCTTTGGTGGCTAAGATTCTAATAGATTTGGAAAATTCACTAATGTGTTGAAGTAAGAAATTATGTCAATTTTTTTTTTTCTTATCTAAATTGAAGGAAGAATATGATTACTAATGAAAAAACTTATCTATCTTAATCCTTTCATTTTGGTGGCAAGGGAAAGTTTACTAATGATAATTATTCGAATTACTAAACTCCTCTATGTTTACTAGCACATATTAAGTCGAAAAAAAAAATTGTTGGTAACACCTTAAAATCCTTAACCCAATATTTGAAAATCCATGATTAATTTGAGGGACCAGAGTAGTCGTTCTCATTCTGTTTTTCCTTTCTCAATTCATGCCCTTTCTCATTCTATGTAAGTAAATATGTTATAATAGGAATAAGTTTTGTTTACAACTAATCCGTCTTCTGACTTCAAATTAGTAATTAGCATCTATTTCTCGTTAAATATACATTGAATTTAACAAGGTATTCAATCTGAGTGAGTAGTTTTTTATAAACCCAAGTTTCGTCTCTGAACACCCATCACTTTTATTTAAAAGAAAAGACTTTTAAACTCATAATTGCCACAAATGGCTTAATAATATTTGAAGGAATTACATTATTTTCTTTGGACATCCACATGGTTTTGAAAAAGCGGCATGGGTTAATAAGCGACTGAATTTCACTTTACCATTCTTATCTAAACTTTGCGAGTATTCCTCATATTGCGTTTGGTTATAATGCAAATTTTGCTTCACGAAATAAAAGAACCATGCAGTCACATGTAGACATAGAATTATGCCATCAAGCGAAAATTATGAAGTTGAAGAGAAAGCCTTCATAATTAATACAAGGAGAATAGGTGTCCAAAGAAAATGAAAAATCGGTGCCTAAAGAAAAATAAATTCATAAAACGTAAAAGAAAGGTATTCTTGAAAGTTTAGTAAATTATTTTGGGTGTCCAAAGAAAAGTGTGAGAGTAAATTGAATTTCTAGAGAAACAAGAGTGTCTAGAGACAAAACTTGGGTGTACACTGAACCAATCAATACAACGTTATCCTTGCACACCAAATTGGGCCTAAAGCATCTCAACCATTGGGCCTTAAATTTAGCTAGTAGCAAAAAGTGAAGGCCCATTAATCTACCCAAAGTTAAATTAGGGCCCAAGTGCAATGGGTGCCCGCCTTGCCGTCGAGCTCGTCGGTCAGCATAAACCGCTTCGTCTCCACCGCAGCTTCAAAACAAAATCCGAAACTGAGCACTGAGAAAACAGACATGGCAGAGAACAACAGCGGAGGCGGCGGCGGTGGTGGCGGCGGCGAAGTCGAGGCGAACCAGACGATCTATATCAACAACCTGAACGAGAAAATAAAGCTGGACGAACTGAAAAAGTCGCTTCTGGCTGTGTTCTCGCAGTTCGGGAAGATTGTGGAGGTCTTGGCTTTCAAGACGCTCAAGCACAAAGGTCAAGCCTGGCTCGTCTTCGAGGACGTCTCCTCCGCCACCAAAGCCCTTCACCAAATGCAGGGCTTCCCCTTTTACGACAAGCCTATGGTATTATGCAGTTCTAACCTAATTTTCTCAATTTATTTAAATTTGGCAATTTAATATTTCTTTGATTTTGTTCTTTTCTTTGAAATGCGGTTTGTATTGTTAACATAGTGCACAAAAGGGTATATATAAGCAAGTGAATTGAAATGGGAAAATGGATTTTAGGTGGTGGTAAATTCAAATTTGGAAATTGGGCATCATCCAGCTCTGGTTGTTAGTCAGTCTTGATGATGCCCGAACGCGTAAATTAGAACGGCTATATGATAGCGCTGCGGCTGGGGGAGGGGAGATTGGGAAGGTTTAGGTTAGGGCCGGTTTTTCGTTGCCATTCATATGATTGTTATGCTGTATTTTGCATTGTCTAGAATTCTGTTTTTTATTGTTGAATGGTGAATAAACGCATTCATATATTCGAGCTAAAGGAAGACTTGATGCAAAACGGAGTGCAATGGCGTTATAGGATTCATACAGCCGACCCTACTAAGTGGGATAAGGCTTGGTTGTTGTTGGTGAAAAAGCACATTGGCATGTCATTTCATTTTGTTGAATGGATGAATTATGTTTCACGACACTATTCTCTATGCTTGTTTGAGAGATATAATGAATTGGGATTACCGGAAGATTTTCCGTTTTGTATGATTTGTTTTGTTTTGTTTTGTTTTTGAGCAACATTTTACTGCTTTGTGATTAATGCAGAGAATACAATATGCCAAGACAAAATCGGATGTTATAGCAAAGGCTGATGGTACTTTTGTTCCACGCGAGAGACGGAAGAGGCATGAGGAAAAAGGTAAAGTCTCTCTCATTTATATAAACCGTATGACAGTGAGATATATTGTTTGGGAACAAAAATGCTGTATTGATGTATGATTGATACATTTGTTTTTAATGATTGTTTTCTGTTCATTCTGTGGCAGGGAAAAAACGAAAAGAGCAACATGATGCAAGCCAAGCCGGAATGTCCATTTCGGCTTATGCTGGTACCTATGGTTCAGCACCTCCGGTAAGCAAGTTTTCTGTATCATTGAGGGATAACTTACTCCCAATTTCAGCTTTGTTTATACCTTCTCTATTTATGTTTTTATTTGGATATCTTTGATCATATTTATTATTTGCCGTGATTGGTCGTACTTGAACTGAAACAACTCTTAACCGATTCGGAAGTCTATTTAGTGGAAAAACTGCACGTGGTTTATAAAAGTTGGGAAATTGAAAAATTTCTTGGAACATAAATTGGATAGGTGTATAACAGTATTAAGGTCTGGAAACTGTTATGCAAACACGTGGATAAAGTAATTTTGGTTTATTACAGTGATTGGAAATTTTATCATTCATGTAGTACCCTTCATGGTTTATCTATACCAAGTTTGTATTGGTTCATTGAAACTCTCTTCTCTCTCCCAACCTCGTGCAGCTTTCTCAAATACCGTATCCCGGTGGTGTGAAGTTACCCGAGGCTCCTGCTCCACCAAACAACATACTTTTTGTCCAGAATCTTCCGCAGGAGACAACTCCCATGATGCTGCAAATGCTCTTCTGCCAGTATGCCGGTTTCAAGGAGGTTAGAATGGTGGAAGCGAAACCAGGTATTGCTTTTGTGGAGTTTGGAGATGAGATGCAATCAACGGTAGCAATGCAGGAACTCCAATCTTTTAAGTTGACACCGCAGAGTTCGATGTTGATTACGTATGCCAAAAAGTAGACAACAAGATTTAGGTCTTTGCTATTCCTGTAAGCTGCAGCCACGGATCCTTAACTAGAATGTTGTTAATCTGTTGAGATACGATGCTTCAATGTATTATTGCTGTCGGGATATATTAGAAGAGGTAAAAATTGCGGAGTCAATGTTTCATTTTCGTGTGGCCCTGTGAACAATTGAAGATTCATCGTGGATTATGTTGTTTTTTTTCTTTTGGTTTGGTTTTGCAATCAGAACCTATCTTGATTTTCGTGGTTGGCCGTCGCTGTGGTTTTACGTGTACACTTTCTCATTCCAGGAGTAATTTTCAACCTACTATATACATAACTTGTCGATCTAGTATGCTCTGGTGTATATTTTTGATACAACGGCTAAAAATTCTCGATATCCTACTGCAAGAAACAAGTATTCTGTACAGCTCTGCTATACTTCTAATTTCATGCCAGACGAAGCTAAAACATCCCTACAGCATACACGCACTCATGGAATTTGCAAAGAAATGCTCACGAACCACGTCTTTTGGCAGGGCGGAGCTGCTTCCGATGAGGGTCCTTAGAATTGGCGGGGGACCGCTGTAAACAGTTTGATGCAACTTCCGCACATGAAGATGCTTGTCCAGAACCATCAACTCCAACAATTTTCGACAACTCTGTAAGAAATTTGAAAGTTTAACATTAGCATTGGTGAACCGAAAGGAAGAGCGGGCATAATATATCGGTAGATAAACTTGTCATGCAAGGGACTGTGGGTTGGCATACCTGCGGATTCAGTACATCCATCTTCCGGATAATTTCATCCTACAACGTAAGAAACAACGAGAAATAAGCGAGAATCAGAGGCAACAGGGACATGAAGTAGGGAAACATTGTTTTTCTAGCTATAAACAGGATTTTATGGTTCCAGGTAGTGAAAGTACCTCTAACATCCCTGGATTTTGCATCACAATCCCAAGAAGGCGCCGTCTGAGTCCCTTGTCGAAAATCTTGTTAATTTTCTGTTCACCATTCATCCACGGCAGTGTTGGCACACATATTTTGTCTTCCATAAAACTTTCAGGCAAACTATCAGTTTGTTCTACCTGCTTATTTCCACCGATGTGTTTTTTGCCACTAGAAGCACCGTCATCTTTCAACAGATTTACAGACTTCGATGTAGCAGATGTCCGATATACAGACACCATGATTCCTGGGAAACCTTTTTCTCGGCGGGAAAGATTGTCGCTCGAGTATTTTAGTCTTTTAGCGTTCAAAGATTCATCGCTTCTAGTTTTGATTTTTGAGCTTCTCAAATCTTCAGCCTCTCCCACTCCATCTGGAATGTGTGGTGAAATCGACAGTTGGCCTGAAGAAACTAGAGCAAACAAATGAAAAAAGTCCCCACATTTTAAATCTGTAGACAGATGAATCCCCCCTTCTGTAAGATCTTTCTCTCTTTCGTGGAGCCAACGAGCAAATTTGGCAGCTCTCTTTCCAGAATCAGTAGGAAACGGAGACCTAAAAATGTTAGAGAAAAACCGAGGAGAGAGGGATAGAGGTTGACTGTCAGTACCCCCAACCTGCCAAATAAAAGTTCATCAGGAAGGAAATATATATAAAACTTACGAATTATATGCACAGCAGAATGCAATTAAATGTTCAATCCAAAAATCAACAGAAACTAAGACATACCACAATTTTGTTATCTCTTAGGTAGTCAAGAGCTGCTAAAAGATCACGCTCTGAGTAATGCTGTTGGATTTCTGCAGGCAGATTTTTCTCTCCTTGTGCTGTTATGGTAGTCAAGAAGACATGTTTAAATAGCTCTACAGCCAAAGATTTGTAGACCGGTGCACTAACAACTCCTTCATGCAAAAGTTTAAAGAAATTCTGATGAAGGTGTTGAACGCATCGTTGTGCAGAAATTCCTCTACTATCATTCTGAATATCATCGCACGGAAGTGATGATGCAATCAATTCAGATCCCTGCAGGTCCTGCAGGTGAAAGGGTATTTCAGCAGAAAGCTATATTAGCCAAATACTGGCATAAACTAGGAGAAGAAAAGGAAGAAAGCATACAAATACGTAACAACACACATTTGACAAGATGTTAATGTATGTAAAAATTCGAGGTGTAGGGGTTCGGTAATTACATGTTCTTCAGAATTTGTAATATGCTCTGACCCTGCCTCACACGTAGATCCATCTCTTTTGGTGGTATCCAATTTAGTCATCCTGTGGTGAAGTATCTCATCAAGTGTTTTTCTAATATTTTTATCATCAAAATCATCCCATGGTTTTTCCCGAAAACCTGTCCTTTGATTACGGTCGCTGATGTTGGAACAATTCTTGTTATAACCTTCCTCTACTGAACCTTGGGAAAGTTGTCTGTAACCAGATATGTTAAATGACCTGTTCTGGGTTTTTAGCAAGAGCTTTGCATATCTTTCACTGAACATGTTACAGAGCTTCATCAGAGATTTTCTAAATTTTCCATTACTGTTCTTCAGATATGTCATTCTTCTTTTGCAGGTACTAGGAGGTGCTGGAAGGTCAGGAAGTGAAGCCCAACTTATCTGATGATGATATTTCGCCCCAAGCGTTGCGCAACATCTTGCATATTGAATAACCAATTGCCTAAAGGAACGATACCAATATCAGTGAAATGCAAATAGGGGAAATCTAATTCTTACATGGAAAGAACAAAAAGGATCCTATCTCTAATGGATTGTTCTTATGGTTATGATATTTACATATTTTCTTTTCTTACCTATCAGCCTCTTCAGTCCATGAAAACCTGAATTGACGTGATGGCTTCAACTTTGAAAAATCATGCGTGCTCAAGATCGAATGACACCCCTCAGTATCTTTCGTTCCAGATTCCTGGTCAGTTTCTTGATGACCATCCCTCTGGAACTCACGCAAACGTGCGCCATGCTTGCCTGGAAAAGTGAACAAGAGATTTCTTCCTTCCGTGAATGTTTTGACAGTAACAGGTAATTTGGCAAGCTTCTGCTCTTCCAGCCTTCCAGTTACCCCCTCAACTTCTGTGAATTCTACAGAGCTTGCTTTAGAAGATCTCTCCCTCTTCCGGGAAGCATGTTTACATTTTTGAAATTGAAGTCCATCCCCTTTATCCTGGATCCATTAAGATGTTAGCAATTATCGTAAACATGCATTAATTGGACGACTGTGTACATATATTGAATGAGTAACAAACATAAAGATAACGAATATTATTAAGATGACCAGAAAATTCTTCAAGGCAAGGATGAGGACAAGAACCTGTACCTGTTCTAGCATGCTTTCTTCCTTTCTGGCACTGTCCACTGTCAAAGTCAGACGTGGCTTCAAGACTGAAAGTGGTGTATCTGATGCGGCATCATGTGTTTCCGTTTCTGTAATCCAGGACAGAGATGCATATGGTTAGATTCTTTACACCAAGGAGATCCACTAATCTCTATTTTTCGTATTTACAGGTTAGCATTATCACCTGTCAAAGTTGAATGATTTTGAATTTGATCTGTCCTATCAAGAGTATCTACACCGCTAACATAAGGCGTTGTTGTTGTTGTTGTTGTGTTGTCATTTTCTGATTGATTAAAGAATGCCTTGGCTGATTTGAAATTGCATTTCCCTCGTGCCCAAACTCGATATTCATTGACTTTTTTGTTTCGTTGTTTCTTCTTAATCATCCCAAACCTAGAGCACATACTTTCAATCCACTTATCACTCTCTTTCCTGCCAATTCCAAGCCTCTTGGAAATCTGTTTATAGCAAAACCGAAAAACATTAAAGGAAAATTGATTTTATGTATTAGTAGTTGAAATGAAACTTACAATAAATGGCAGGAATTATACCACACAGAGCGGCTCTAACGAAGCACTCCTAATGCATTTACCCGAACAAAGAGTAACACACAATGCACTCACATTAGACATAATGATACCCTCTGATCCTGTAGCATTAATCAATTCTTGAATTTGATGCTCAATCGGAAGTTCCGCAAGCAGATGAGCAGTTTGATATTTCTTTACGATTTTCACCTGCCCAAGATTTTTTGGCTTGAGACTCTTTGGACAAAACTTTTTTAGCAAAACAAGGTATTGCTCAACCTGTTCAAATTGCAAAAGCGATATCAAGTCATTACCAACGAACACAAGCAGCTTCCAATCCAAGAGACTGTTCAAATAAAAGAATGAAGAACCACAATATAGAACATGTACACCAGAGAACCGATGTTTGGTTAAAAAGATTATTGGGAAACCTTCTCATTTACTTGAGCCTCAAACTTTTTCACAATATGAGCAGCTTCCAATCTGCAACAAATCTGGAAGAATAATATGCAGGGAACAATACAATTCAAAGAAAACATCAGTTTAACTTATAAAATTGCTAATATTAATAACAGTGTATATAGTTAATCCAATTTCACCTTCCTCCACGCTCTATTTCCTGAACGTGTTCCGCTGTAACCAAGTTCTTTCTTGAGATCCGAAACAAGAACCTTTGACAACAAAATAACATAAACAAATTCAACATAAACTGTAAAAAGAACTACTTTGACATATCTACCAAAACTTTTATGAAACCTGACCTTGCCATTGGATTCTTTGAGCTTATCGCAGACTGCCTTCGTTGCTGATAAATAGTCATTTACAAGCACATTATCTTTAACTCCATTTCCCGAAAATCCATCTCCACTTGCAGGGATTTCTTTTGCATTTCCAAAACTCTCTGTATTCTGTTCTACCTTTGTGATCTCAACTTCTTGTTGAGAGCCCAAATCATTTGCATAGCGATGTAAGTATATCAAATTGGTAGTCACGCTCAAATTATTGCTCGAGTGGCCTTCGTCATCAGGATTTTTTTTCCTCACCAATGCAGGTCGCTTCGCAATTAACCCTTGACATTCAAGCTTTCTCACTTTGTAGAAATAGTTTTCGCCTAGAATGCCCAATTCCTTGGAAAGTTGACTTTGTGTAATTCCATCCGTTCTACAAGTACCCAAATTCACAATAAAGTAAACCATAAGACAACCTAATTAACCTACAAAATCGTTATCTCACAGCCACACCAAAAAATGGCAATCTCTCGACACTTTTCACACAGAGAGAGAGAGAGAGAGAGAGGGAAACTATATGCACCAACAAAAACATCTCTTGCTTGAGTACCAAGTTTTCTCGGCTCACATTGCAATTCATTAACATCTTATGCTAAGCAATGTAAAATCGGATAAGTACACATTTATTAGGAAAAACCAAACTTCTAACTTTATAATGGTCGCCACTTGCTTGCCTGAAATTTCCGATGATGGACTAGAAATCCGTTCAAACAAAGCACGTTACATTCAACTCAAAACTTCACCAATGACGATGAATTATATACTTTTCGATGTTAATTACTCAATGTTTTAACTTAATTACTTAGCTAGCTTGCCTCACATTGTACTTAGGCGATATTCAAATCAATCGAAACCGTGAAATCACACATATATACACACAACCGCATCACCAATTTCACACATACAAAACACAAACAATTAAAAATAAACTGGAAAGTTAGATTCTGGATTTTGAAAGGAGAGGTTGATACCTAGCGGTGGAAACTCTTTCGAGGGTTCGGCGCTGATACGAACAGAGGTTTTCAACGGCGGGTTGGGCAATGTAGAGGCCCAGGAAGCTGTTCCTTGGAGGCTGATCGGCGACGAGCTTCAGGTCGAGTTTCTCGGCGTCTTGGAAGGACTGGATTGAAGAATCCGTTGGGCTGCAGTACCGGGGATTTTGCATCTGGTTCAGGAATTTGAGGGTCGGGACTGACCGGAGCTCCGCCCATAAGGCTTGTTTGAATCCGTGATCAGAAAAATTGGAGGAGGAAAGAGAGGACTCGAGTCTGGACCAGAGGGCTGATATGGCGAGACCGTTTCGGCCCTCCAAGCAGATTTCTTCTAACGACGCGTTTAAAATCGAGTCCACGGCGGCGGTGGCGACGGCGGAGTGTTCGACTGGGATGGAAGAGGAAGCGGGAAGAGCGCGTAATTTACTGTGTTGATCAACTTTTATTCTTTATAGTTTGTAGTTTTAATCTAACACGTGCGCATAATTTATTTATTTATTTTTCCAAACCGCACAATTAATTGGGCCCAAAACAGGTGGGCCTGCCCATAACATTGGGCATTTTCCCAGAAATCAAAGAGCCCGCCAAAAACTCTTGCCGCGGACACTGCGGAGAAAGAGGACGACTCCGACGGACCAACTCCAGCCACCACCGGAACGAAGCTCAGTTGCTAGATGATGGCGTCGTGGTTCCTCTAGGAAAGCCGTAAGAGAATACAAGCCGTCCGAAGGTAGAAATACATCGTTTTCCAGAACTTGTTTGGATGTGAATTTGATTTGAAACTGTTAAACGAGGCAGGCAGCTTCGTTGTAAATTGATTTTGTTTATGTGCTTCATGCAGGGTTCATTACAGTACAATGAGTACATAGTTTACAATGTGAAACGGATTAGGATGCACTACGTTGTTCAAGTGAATTTCAATTTCAATATACGATTAGTGTTGTAGTCATGTACATTTTACCTTCATTTATTTATCTTTGGTGAGAATGTTGTTAACTTATATGATTTGGTGATGGACTCGTCTTGTCTTCTCCATTTTTCTCTAGTAAATTACAGTTTGTGCGTGCATATCTTACTCTTGAAAAATACAAAAAAATGAAGAAAACAAAATTATGTGTATGTTTTGTACTATGATTGGCGGAAAAGTAGGAACGCTTTATTTCAATGGAAGGAAACAATTATTTTCCTAATATTTTTACTTTTCTAAATGTTTTTTTGCTGGCCCTATCAACCTAAGTAGCATAATTTCTTCTATGCAATTTTAACAAAGTTGAACGACGTATTAGTACACCAATAGCTAATCGGTGATTGATATTGATGTTAAAGCAAATAAATAGATAAAGAAATAAGGAAATCCCAATAAAGATGCACCTACCCACCATCACAAGTACTTTTCTTTTTTTTTTTGAGTAAACTCCAAGGTAAAGATGGCGGAACGTACAAAAAAAAGCCTACAACGAGACAAGCACATTAGCTAAGCAAGCAAAAAACTGAGCAGTGCAGTAGGGTTCAACAGTGAAGACGTACATACCCACCACCACAAGTACTTTCTGTATCGTCATTGGTAC
The DNA here is from genome assembly GCF_019419815.1 of Pyrus x bretschneideri. NCBI lineage: Eukaryota > Viridiplantae > Streptophyta > Magnoliopsida > Rosales > Rosaceae > Pyrus > Pyrus x bretschneideri. The sequence goes on from NW_025999557.1 coordinate 5,559,889, forward strand.
CTTTAGCTTCAAATAAATTTGGAATTCCAATTTTTTATGGGCATCCTCTTGCAGAGAGTTCTACACTGTCATTCCTCATGACTTTGGATTTAAAAAAATGCGTGGGTTATCTCTCTCTCTCTCTCTCTCTCTCTCTCTCTCTCTTGTAAATGAAGGCATACAATTGGTATGGAAATATGAGTAATGCAGGTAATTTTGTGATTGGTACTCCTCAGAAGTTGAAACACAATTTAGAAATGGTAATTCTTTTTGTAAATTGTTTCTTGTATTTGTGGGTATAGTTTGGCTAAAAACTTCCAAAACTTAAATCAAATGTTATATTCCTTTATTCCTTCAAATAAGTACCGTGCCACCTATCAGTGCTATTTTTGTGTGACGATTATTATTAACTCTTCTCTACGTGAAGGTTGAAGCACTGGATGAAATTGAGGTTGCAACGAAATTGTTGAAGGATGACACAGGAACGCAGGTAAATCTCTTTTCATCTTATGCTTCATAGTTCACTTGCGGACTTGCCCTTATGTTTTAGTATCTATCCTTCCTACTAATGTATGTTTCTGCCATTATTATAGGGAGATCCCTTGTATTCCAGTTACCAACGCCTCCATTGTGAGTTGACACCGATTGGTGTTGATTCTCATGAATTTGATATGGTATCTATGAGTAATAAGCAATGGAAATTTGAATATAAACAAAATTAAGCTAATAATTTATCTGCTTAGTTTTGATCTTTTTTCCTTATTTTTCTGTTGTCAGATTGCAAAATATTTGCATAATACTCATGCAAAAACACATTCAAGTTACACTGTTGATATCGTTCAAATATTCCGCACATCAAAAGAGGGTGAAGTTGAACGCTTCAGAAGGTTAGGTTGATCTACGAGAGGCTTTTCATAAAATGTTTCATCCATCTCCGATAATATTACAAATACTTGAAGTTTCCTTGTTGGTTTTGAATATCCTATATTTTTTATTTTAAGCAATTTCTAATTGTGTTTCTCTTGTGAGCAGTTTTCAAGTACGAAAAATAGAATGCTTTTATGGCATGGTTCTTGTCTCACAAATAGGGCTGGCATATTATCTCAAGGTGATCCTTTATGGTGTAGCTTCGTAGTATACATGACAATGGGCGTGTGTTTGTGTATGTGTGTCACCGTGTGCACACTCGTGCAGACACGGTATATGAATGTATTTAGTGCTTAATAATTTAGTTAAACATGTGCCATGACAACCCAGGTTTGCGCATAGCTCCACCTGAAGCACCAGTGACTGGTTAGTTGTTCGGGAAAGGAGTTTACTTCGCAGACATGTCCTCCAAAAGTGCAAATTATTGCTATGCATCTAGTGGTTGTACATCTGCTGCTTCCATGCGAGGTAGCCTTTCAAGTTTCAGCAAGTAAAACACATAAATTCTACACCAAAAACGATGAAGATATGGTGCTAAGAGTGGTTTGGCATCAGATTATCAATATATCCTTCAGCGCATTGCGTACCATTAAGATCAAGATTTATACGAGAGACTGGAAAAATATTTGTGGATTAAAATTTGAATTTCCCCAACCATTAAGATCTGCTACACTCGAAGGGCGCCCAACGGGATACTTTTGAGGGACTGCACTTCACATGTATGTGCTTCACTTTTTCTTTACTGGACCCTCCCATCTATTGCTGATAAGTAATAACTAAACTGTTTAAGTGATAAAACATCTTCTATTCACTTACGCTTTTGATATTTTGCATTGAAAGTTTATCTTCCTTTCCTTATAAACTTTGTATATTTCTTGATCGAGAAGTTTGTCTGCATTATGTGTGAGAGAATTGACCTTCGACGAAAGCTTGTTACATTATTCGATTTTTCGAAACTAAAACGCGCATTGCATTACTTGATTTGGTATGTAACATAATACTGCAGCACTGAAGGAGTTGGGGGAACTGAACCAGATTTTTCAGAAGCTCAGCTACTAGATGATGGCGTCGTGGTTCCTCTAGGAAAGCCGAAAGAGAATACAAGCCGCCCGAAGGTAGAAATACATCGTTTTCCAGAACTTGTTTGGATGTGAATTTGATTTGGAACTGTTAAACGAGGCAGGCAGCTTCATTGTAAATTGATTTTGTTTATGTGCTCCATGCAGGGTTCATTATTGTACAATGAGTACATAGTTTACAATGTGGATCAGATTAGGATGCGCTACGTTGTTCAAGTGAATTTCAATTTCAAGATACGATTAGCATCTGGATGTATAGAGCAAGATGAGATTAGTGTTTTAGTCATGTACATTTTACCTTCATTTATTTATCTCTGGCTTTGGTGAGAATGTTGTTAACTTTTATGATTTGGTGATGGACTCGAGTTGTCTTCTCCATTTTTCTCTTGCAAATTACAGTTCGATGTGTGCATATATTACTCTTGACAAACACAAAAAGAAAAAGAAAAAATTATAATAATTTATGTGTATGTATCTGTTGACCCTAAAAATTACAAAGCCTACGTGGCGCGCAGATCGAGTAACTAATAAGCTAACTACATCATTTGGTTGAATGTGGGGCGTGCCAACTCGTCGGCCGAGCTCGGCCAAGGAGTAAAATTTGTTGATGTTGCGTTGAGCGCGTTGCTGACTTCTTTATCTTGCGACTGCGACTAAGGAAGGAACACGTCTCGGTCTTTGGGTTCTCGAGCTTGAAGACAAGGCTGCTAGTTCTGCGAAGTTCACAAATTGTCGGCGCCGGATTTGGTCACAATGATTATATTTGTGAGAGTATAAGCACGTCGAATCGACACCAGACTATATGGACACAAGTACTCAAAGGTGATGTGTGTCTTGATGGTAAATGTGGTTTGGCCATCAGAATGCCGAACTCTGAAACTCACTTGCGAATATCCAATCATAAAATCACTCGGCGTTCAATGTGCCAAATGTCGTAACTCGTAACACCTTACTTCGTCGAAAAGGTTAATAAGATGACCTCTGCCAATAAGGATTCGGAAACCCTTCTCGGCCGAGACTTGGATAGGTAACCAGTCAGCCTCAACGCAGTGTTGTTTATTCAAATTGAAGATGCTCCTCGGTCGGCTGATTCTACGGTAACAGTGCTGTTTATCCAAACTGAAGATGTTCGCCGGTTGCCTTCACAGTGCTGTTTATCCAAACTGAAGATGTGTTGGCGGGAAAAAGAAAATAAAAAAAATCTCAAGATGTTTGAGAGGTTTTGCACAGGGCAATTGTGTGTTGAATTGGAGAGAGATAAAACAATGCACAACCTCCTCTATTTATAGTGGCAACTATGAATTAAGACCATACTCAGATTAGGATTCCTCATCCCGATCCAACCTTATCTCGACCAATCCTACTCCTATCAGGACTTTGAATTCCTCCTCTTATTAGGCCATATTCATTTCCAGGCTGTTAACATCCTTCTCCTGCCGAGATTCCTTATTGCATCAGGATTCCACTACCCGTCCATCCACCTTGCGATAGAGCTTAGTTGACCTCGACTAAGCGGCCCACGAACTAGACGATCCACAATACTTTTTGTTTTAAAAATAAAATCCTTCGGGCCAAGAATGATTCTGAACTCGGCCCAAACTAACATTTTGGGCCCAAACAGTATCGTAGTGTGATTGGCTGAAAAGTAGGAACGCTTAATTTCAGTGGAAGGAAACAATTATTTTCCTAATATTTTTACTTTTCTAAATGTTTGTTTGCTACCCTCCCATGGTGGGATGCCCTATTAACCTTAGTAGCTTAGGACATACTTCTTCACAGATGTAGTGAATAGATTTCAAACATCATGAAAAAAGTTAGGGTTCCACCATAAAACAAATTGGTAATATGGGGCTCTCATTAATGTGGGATTTATTTTCAACACACCCCCATTACATGATGAATTTTCAAGTCTAACATGCGGACAACACAAATCGAGATAATGTGGAATACGTGTGACTATTAGGCTTCGTATGAGGGACAACCTGCTCTGGTACCATGAAGAAAATTGGGATTCCATCATAATAACCAATTTGCAATATGAAGAGTAGCCAAATCTCTTATAAGCTCATGCAAATGCCCTCCTCTCATCAATATGAGATTCATTCTCAACACACCATGCCTCACTTGACCAAGACTTCATCACCCATCAATCACTTTAATGCCCTACTTAGTTATAAGTCTACGTTACCAGGCTCGACTACTTTTCTAAATCTAAAATCCAGTAAACATTAGCATAATTTCTTCTATGCAATTTTAACAAAGTTGAACGACGTATCAATAGACCAATAGATAGTCAGTAATAGATATTAATGTTAAAGCAAATAAATGGATAAAGAAATAAGGAAATCGCAATAAAGATGCACCTACCCACCACCACAAGTTACATTTTGTTTTGTTTTGTTTTTTTTGTTTTGGTAATCTTCAAGGCAAAGATGTCAAAACATATCCAAAAAAAAGCCTACAAGGAGACAAAAACATTAGCTAATCAGGATTTGGATCCTCTCCTGAGCTTAAGAGGTTGGCTTAAAAGAGTTTATTCCCTTTTTAATTATATTTTTAATTTTCCAGATTTTTTTTCAGTTTTATTTTATCTTTAATATTTGTTAAAATCCACATAAGCATCCATGTCATTTAATGAATAAATAAGAACCATTAGATGTCATGTAATCAAAAGGCTTAAAAAGAGTGTAAAAGTATTTGTAAAAATATTTGTCCCTTGATCCTCTCTCTCTCTCTCTCTCTATATATATTATATTTCTTTATTTATATAATTTGATACACACATATGTAAAAAAAAAAAAAAATGCTTGATGTATGTAAAAATTCATGCAAAATAATTTACCTCCAAAAAATTAATGTTATTTGATTCAAATAGTGCACCTAATACTCATATGTAAAATACATGTGAAAATAAAGCAAATCCAATATATGCAAAATAATTGACCTACATGATAAAGCAAACCCAATACATGCAAATAATTTGCCTACATAATAAAACATTATTATTTTATACAATACTAATTTACCTATTATTTGTACATATAATAATAAAATATGCCCAATATAAATATAATATTGATACTTTCTTCTATGCAATTTTAACAGAGTTCAACGATGTATCATTGCACCAATAGCTAGTCAGTGATTGATATTAATGTTAAAGCAAAGAAATGGATAAAGAAATAAGGAAACCCCAATAAAGATGCACTTACCCACCACCACAAGTACATTTTGCTTTTTTCATTGTTTTTTGATATTGATACTTTCTTCTATGCAATTTTAACAAAGTTCAACGGCGTATCAGTACATTAATAATTAGTCAGTGATTGGTATTAATGTTAAAGCAAAGAAAGGGATAAAAAAATAAGGAAATCCCAATAAAGATGCACTTACCCATCACCACAGGTACATTTTGTTTTTTTCATTGTGTTTTTGTTGGTAAACTCCAAGGTAAAAATGGCAGAACGTACAAAAAAAAAAACCTACAAGAGACAAACAAATTAGCTTTTTTTTTTTTTTTTTGGACAAACACATTAGCTAAGCAAGCAAAAAACTGAGCGTGCAGTAGGGTTCAACAGTGAAGACGCACATACCCACCCCCACAAGTACTTTTTGTATTGTTGTTCTTTCAAGCGTCAGTCAAACATATCCATCAAGTATGGTGGAAAAAATTGAACTTTACGGGGAAGGAAGGAAAGGAAGCATGATTGAGTTTTACATTCAAAACCCCTGCAATACGAATCCGGATTCTTTCTGAGTTATGATTCGTAAATCATATTTGTTCATCGTAAATTCTACAATCTTTTATTTATTTATTTATTATTATTTTTTTTTTAAATTGAACACAAACAGTACCTGATGAAATTTAACCATACGATGCACAATGAATATACATAATTTACGAATCTTCAGAATCCTCACAAAAAAAATCCGAAGAAAATCCTGTTGGCTGCAATACATACATGAGTGTGCCACCAAATAAGCATTTACTGCATGCACCCATTTTTCAAGTGCTGAGTGCAAACATACGCCAAGTATTTATGTTCCTACACCTAAGATTTCATCATGACCTCATCCCAGAATTTGTGTTCTTCTTCCCCCACAACTCATTTTTGTGATTTTAAGGGCTGGTTTGGTATTGCTGTGCTTTGAAAAAAAACTGCTTCTGTTCTACTGTGAGAATAAGCAGCTGTGAAATAAAGCAGTAAAGTGTTTGATAAACTTTTTTTGTAAAAGTGCTTTTGAAAAAAAAAAAAAAAGCAGTATTATAGTGTTTGGTAAACTTTTATGTAAAAAAGATGTGAAAAAAAATCGGTTTTTCAAAGCTGGGTTTGCATCTTCTTGTTTTTGGCTTTTTTTCACCCAAAACTGTGAAAAAAAAATGAAGCTGAATGTTTACCAAACACAAAAACAGCTCCCATTTTTTTTTATACCAACTTTTTTCATAATCACCTCAGTACCAAACCAGCCCTAAGACGGTGGCCTCAAATTTTCATGTCGACTTAAATCATAGTTGATATCGGACTTAAACGAGAGAGGCTCGAGTGTAACAAGCAATGTGAGAGATAGAAAAGAAGATGAATAGCTGATATTTTGGTTTAACACTACTTCACAACAAAAAAGAAGCAAGTTACGTCTGAGTTAAACTCATGTTTAACACATACAAGTTGGACTGGAAGTGATGTTTCCATTGGCTAACAGGGTTAGTGGTTACACAATAGAATTCTCATGTTAAACCATAAATTAGGTGATATCAAAGATCAAAGAAAAAATGATACATCTCCAGTTGTATGTTATATTCCATAATGCTAAAGTGAAGAAAATTGTGGACATACTCAAACTGACTTCACAACATTAGTAAATAGATTTCAAACATCATGATAAAAAATTAAGGTTCCACTATAAAATAAAATGGTAATATGGGGCTCTCATCAATGTGGGATTTATTCTCAACACACCCCCATCGCATGTGGCGAATTTTCAATTCTAACACGTGGACAACACAAATCGAGATGATGTGGAATACGTTTGACCGTTGCGCTTTGCACAATGGACAACCTGCTCTGGTACCATAAAGAAAGTTGAGATTCCACCATAATAACCAACTTGGCAATATGAAGAGTAGCTCAACCTCTTATAAGCCCCTGCAAAGTCCATTCTCTTATCAATATGAGATTCATTCTCAACACACCATGCCTCACTTGACCAAGGCTTCATCATCCATCAATCACTTTAATGCCTTACTTATTTACATGCCTATGTTATCAGGCTCGACTACTTTTCTAAATCTGAAATCCAGTAAATATTAGCATAATTTCTTCTATTCAATTTTAACAAAGTTGAACAACGTATCAGTAAATCAATAACTAGTCGGTGATTGGTATTAATGTTAAAGCAAATAAATGGATAAAGAAATAAAGAAATCCCAATAAAGATGCACCTACCCACCACCACAAGTACATTTTATATTGTTGTTCTTTCAAGTGTAAGTCAAAGTATAAGTCAAACATATCCATCAAGTATGGTGGAAAAAAATTGAACTTTGCGGGTAAGGAAGGAAAGGAAGCATGATTGAGTTTTACATTCAAAACCCCTGCAATACGAATCCGGATTCTTTCTAGGTCATTTTGTGAGGATCTTGAAGATCTGTAAATCGTATATGTTCATCGTAAATTGTACGGTCTTAATTTTTTTTTTTTTTTCTTAAAATTGATTACAAACAATACCTAATGAAATCTAACTATACAATGCACGATAAACATACATGATTTACAAATTTCTAGGATCCTCACTCCGAAGAAAATCCTGTTGGCTGCAATACATACATGAGTGTGCGACCAAATAAAGCATTTCCTGCATACACCCCATTTTTCAAGTGCTGAGTGCAAACACACGCCAAGTATTTATGTTCCTACACCTAAGATTTCATCATGACCTCATCCAGAATCTGTGTTCTTCCCCCACAACTCATTTTTGTGATTTTAAGACGGTGGCCTCAAATTTTCAAGTCAACTTAAATCACGGTTGATATCGGACTTAAACGAGAGAGGCTCAAGCGTAACAAGCAATGTGAGAGATAGAAAAGAAGATGAATAGCCGATATTTTGGTTTAACACTGCTTCACAACAAAAAAGAAGCAAGTTAAGTCTGAGTTCAACTCATGTTTAACACATACAAGGTGGACGTGACGTGGTGTTTCCATTGGCGGACAGGGTTAGTGGTTACACAATAGAATTCTCATGTTAAACCATAAATTAGGTGATATCAGAGATCAAAGAAAAGATGACACATCTCCAGTTGTATGTTATATTCCATAAAGCTGAAGCGAAGAAAATGTAATAATATCTACAACTTCATGAGAGAGGTCAAACGCATATGAATATATAAATATACTTACGTCAAATGTAGAGACTTGGGATTCAGCAAATTACATATTGCTTTTTGCTACATTGGAGGGTTTCAAACCTTAAAACCTAACCTACTTCTACCCGTCACTCGTCACCCCTCATCACTAGGCTAACCCCGATGATTATCAAAGATTTTCTAGCTTAATAATAGGTTGGCGTAGTGCATAAAAGAGTAGTGAGGGGGTTGAACAAACGCACGCTTGCTGCAGTAGCAGGGTTTGCAAAGTTGCAGAATACAAGGGATATCATGGCATGAGCTAATACATTAAAAGGAGCTTTGCCATGATCGGGAAGTATGAAATGGTTGAGGTCCTTATTTATGAAGGAAAGAGGCATAAATTCTGGGAGGGAAAAAAATGAGGCCTAGTCCATATATAGGGAATGATCATGTATATAAGGGAGTAGTGAAGCTAGCTACTTCAGAAACTCATCAAGCAAAAACATAAATAAAATTAATACCCCACTCAAAAGGTTGAGCCGTACACGCAAAGCCCTACGTGCATTCCTTGCATTATTCATTCCATATCATCCCATGCTTGCACTATATTTCTTCCCAACCTGAAGGCAAAGGCTAGTACAACCTCCACTTGACCCACCCAAATTCCAATTGATGATGATAAGATAAACTTTTGTGCAACGAGGAAGTTATTGTAGCAATGTCTCTTGAGTTAGTTACTTTTTTATATAACAGTGTATGATTGATTTGAGATATTTTTGAAACAACGCAGATTTTAAGTTTTTCTCGTAATATAGGGAGGTCTTGGAATAGAAACATTGTGGCCGAGATTCTTGATTGATCCAACACTGTTTTGCAATGAGAATGTTAATATAACTTTAATTTAAACTTTGTTACGCATTGTCATTTGAACACATGCATGATTGAGTTAGAACATTACCGAAACAATGTAGATTATAAGCTTTTCTTGTGATCTAATATGTGTACGAAAACATCATGGCCCGAGATTCTTGATTATTGATCCAAAGCTACCTCATTAAAGCTCCAAACAAGATTGGATTCTCAAAAATATTGGTAGGATCGGAATCGGAGGAAGAGATTGAATTTTTAAAGGTTTGTGTTTGTCTTGTTTGTGTGAGGGCTTTGAAATTGAATCCTCCAAGACTCCAAGGAACAACACAAATTAATGGTATATATGGATTTTGTGAAAAGAAGGCAGGCAGGACTCACTGCCATGCACTGCAGTACCTTCATCTTAATTAATTACTTCGTACCTTCATCTTAATTAATTACTTCGCTTCCCCTTCATCACTTACGATGATGACACGAGACCTAAACCCCCCACCCCTCTCTCTCTCTCTCTCTCTCTCAAAATGCAGTTATAAATATGTGTGCTTCTTCTTCCTTCATGCAATTCAAGTGAGTGAGAGTTCCATTGTTGTAGCTAGGTTCAAACGGGTGAGGCTCCTTGTTGGAGAAGCAGGGCACGTGCAAGTCCATTACCTACGCTTTCAAATGCTTATGGATAAGTCCTTTGCATGTGCTCCCTTTCTCCAACATGGGTTCCTTACCTATTGCGTCTTTCTAAAATTCGGAGAGTTCATAACCATGCAAGTTCCTGGTGTCTCACTATTACAATGCGGGTAACGACTTAAACAATTGTAACTAATTCCAAGTCTTTCTTATGCCCTTATATATTTGCTCTTCCAAGTTCCTCTGGTACCAATAATTATTGTTTAAGTACTTAATGAGTTTTTCTTTTTCTTTATCGTGCGGGCATGCATGCAAGGTATGCCACATGCAATTCAATTGTCTTTATTTCTTTTCTTTTTTCCCTTTATTAATATTTATATTTTTACCGGTATGCAACTTTCTGGACCCTAGCTTATTAATCTGCAGTGTGACATGGTAAACCTACCAGTAAACTATAAGATTCTGGAGCACTTTAAAGAACAAAGAAAGATGTCCCAGACGTAACAAGGCTGAAGGATTGGTTCTCACGGCAATGCAGTTTTTTAAAATTTCAAGTGAATTTCAATGTGAAATGCAATTCAAGTGATAATCTTTAGGATTGGAATGGACATATATATATATTTCATGATATAAATTTCTATTTGTTCAAACAAATTAACACCGCGTGATCCATGTTAATTCCTAGATATAATTAATTCAAGTTATTTTGATGTATGTATCATCACAATACAAGTTATGTACTATGTACAAAGGACTAATATAAAATGTATGAGATATTGGGGAATTAGAAACAAGGGGTGAATTGAGGGCTTTGTTGGTGTTTTCCTCTTTCTTTAGATAATACAAATTAAGTGAATATGGTTACCTATTACAACCTACAATTTAGAATCTTTTTCCCTAGAACTTTACTTCACAATACCCTTACATTTCAATTTAAAGAAAACTAACGAAAAATATCAATATGTATTATTGGGTTTCCAATCCAAGGTGTGTCAATTTTCTTGTCTTTTCTTTTCTGTTTTATTTGTTATTTTATATTTCATTTATTGTTTTCTATTTTTATTGTCCTAGTTTATTTTCTTTATCTTTGTTAGTTGTTTTACGTTTTTTAGGACTTATTATTTTTGTTTCTTTTCTTTTCTTTATTTTTCTACACCTTGAGGACAATGTGTGATGTAAGTTTGGGGGTGGGAAATAAGAATTTTTAGATTTTTAATTTTTGAGTCAAATAAAAAATTTCATTCTTTTTAAGTTAATATCCATATATTATTTTAAACATTAGAACAAATGGACATGGTGAAGGTTAATCTCATAATAGAGTCTTTTCTATTTATTATTGCTTAGACACTAATTCATGAATTATACTTTAAAAATTTGCACGTTTCACACCAACATGATTTGTGGGGAGTGAGATTGAAACACTTACTTTTCGTCTAAGTGTATTTTAATTATTTTTCTAAGTAAAGTGTTACAAATAAAATAATAATTGTTCCATCTGCGACTTTCTTTAGCAACCGGGCCAGTCTTGCTTGATTAATAATGATTCTCGCATCAAACGGTACAGTCTTCGCAAGTTGGCATGGGCCAGGGTGGTCAATGAGTTTCGTAGCCTTTTCAGCTTGAGTTTATAAGTCCTTAGAGGTGTTCTACACCTAGTGCCTTAAAGCCCTTATGGTTTGAGAGTCATTGACCTAAAACTCGTTACATGGGTTGAATAGAAAGCTTAAGTGAACTAACATTGCACGACCACCACAATTACTGAAGACAAAAATATGACAAGAAAAAAAAAATTAGTAAAAAACTATATATATATATATATATGTGAAGTTAGTATGTATGAAGTATTAAATAAAGAGGATGAAAGTTAGGGGTTTTCATCGAGTCTCCTTAACTATGTTGGTTCACTTTTACACTAAGGGAAGTTCATGAATTCTTTTCTAACTGATTCTAAATGGCTTAGAGTCTATGGTGGGATTAGTTGGAACTTTTGGAAAGATGTTTTGATTTTTAATGTCTTCTATGGATTGCAACTTGAAGATGAAAATTTTGTCTTAGTTGAGTTTTAATAAAGTTTTTAAGTTTGTTAGTTTTTGTATTTGTTTTGCTTGAGAATAAGCAAAAATCTAAGTTTGGGGTATTTGATGAGTCCATATTATACTATATGTTTTACCCTATTCTTAGTATTAATTTATTAGTTATTTTGTGAGAAATTTGATACTTTGACTTATATTTCCAATGTAGGGCATTCGACTTCATCTTGAGTAAAAAGTGATCAAATAGATGAATTTTGGAGTGATTCCAATTGGAGGATGTTCGTGAGTCTTTCAAGATGATTGTGTCAAAATTTAAGATTTTCTACCAAGTTGTTTGACCATGGTCAAGAAAAGAAGGTCAAACGTGCAACTTTCCCAAAGGTACCATTTGGTACGTGGGATGGAACGGAACGTAATGGAATGGGACGCACTCGTACCATGTTTGGTGCCCCAATTTGCCTGGGACGTGCTATCCCGTGGAACAAATTTTAGTCAATTCTCGTGCCACCCTCCCCTATGGAACAACTTGTTCCAGCCAATGGAACACAAAATTATAACTTTTTGGATAACAATACCCCTCATATTGATCATTAATTTCACTTCGAAAATTAAACAAAATTAAGCAAAATTCCAGAGATCTCTCCATTTCTACACAATTAGCATAAAATATTCATTAAAAATCAAAATTTACCTCAACGTATCAACTAAAAAAACTGAGTTATCTTGTTTTTCCCGGAAATCAAGCGTCTTTGATTACTCTTCAAATTTTCCGAGAAACCAAGTGACAAAAACCCAACAAAAACAATTTTCTTTATGTTTGATTTCTATATTCAAAGAAGAGAAACAACAAAATGAAGAAAACCTAGATCGGATAAAGGGTTCCTGAGAAAGCTAAAGAGAGGAAATTTTCTAGGGAAACAAACAAGAAGAACATAAGGGTATTGGGGAAACCCGATGAAATGACGTGGACGACGTCATCGCTTGAGGGATGAGGCGGCGAGGATTAGGCAGAAGCTGTGAGGGATGACATTGAACTCGTCGGCGGTGGCTCAGGTAAAGTCGAACTCGTCAAAGTGGATGGGTACAATTGTCATTTAATCTTTCGTTCCATTCCGGCCTGAGCGTACACCAAAGTAGCATAGAACCTCCATTATGTTCCATTCCATTATGTCCCGTTTCGTCCCGTCTGCATACCAAACGGTACCAAAGTGATGTTAAATTGATGTTTTTGGACGTTGTAGGCATTTTAGAGGTCAAGATGGCATATTTTAAGGAAGATTCCTTCAGAGGATTTGTTGGTGATGACTTAAGCTTTCAAAAGATATCTTTGGGACCAAATCAGAGTTGATTTGGTCGGTCAAAAGTCAGATTTTATGAGAAATTTCGAATTTCAGTTCAAATAGGAAACTTTCATTTCCTAGTGATTTTATTTTATTTTATTATGTTTCCTAGTTTTTAGAAGACATTTTTTAGGTAGAATTTTATTTTGTAGTAGTATAAATAAGGCTATTTAGCCATTAGGGTTTAGAGAGGGAACACATCAATTTGGAGAATACACGCACTAATTTGGAGAGCTTTTGACGATCGATTCAAGTCTATTTTCAAGGTGTTTTCTATCTTTTTTCTATTTTAATAAAATTCCTTTTGTTTTATGGTTGGTCGTAACTAATTTCCGTTTGCTAAGGCAATACCTTGAGCCTTAGCATGAATATGTAGTTTTTATTTAATTGCTTATGATATTATGCTTGCATACTTTGAATTATTAATTACTGTGTTTAAACTGTCTCTGTATCTTAATGCTTAGTTACTATTAGGATGTTTAAATAAGTAATCAGATACAATTTGATCGGCATGCTATCGGAGGATTGAGTATTGCTTCTTGCGATTGATAGTTGTAAGTTCACCTATGGTGAATGCCACATCTTAGAGGTTGCATAGTTTTTCAAAGGGTTTTCACAAAGTGTAAAAGTCATGCGTATTTATATTTGATCTGAATGCTACAGACGGAATGCATGTTTGATATATGTCCTAGCTTGAATGCTACAAATAGAATATGCATAAGAAAAAACTAACCATCAAAGTTGCATGTGTAATTCATAAGTAATTGGTAAAACTACAGAAGATTGTTAAAGTGATGGCGGAACCCTAGTGTCCTTTTATCATTTCTAAGATTGTTCCCTTCAAATTGGTTTCTTTAATTGTTTTTCTTTAATTTTTTTAATTTAAAATTCGTTTTTAATACTCTAGGTCATAAAATCAACATTTTCAAAACTTTGTTTTAAATAGTTAATTAAGAATTAGTTTAAATACAAATTATTTAATCAATCTATGTGGAAACGACTTTGATTGAGCTGCTATACTACGATAATCTTGTACTTTTGCAAGTATTTTTAACTGTTTTATCCCTACTTTTGCATGTGGTAAAAATAGTATCAGTTACCATCCAGCTTATGTCTTAGACCATAAATAAAACTTTGCTGGTTTGAGATGGATTTCACTTTACCCCATTGGATGAGATTGAATATCTACTGGAAAAACCTAGTGAATATCTCCATGAAAAAGGCTTCAATGAAAAACCTAGTGAATATCTCCTAAACCATTACTACAAAACTATCCAATAGTGTCATTTAAATTAAGGACAAGAAAACCCCATTTATGTCGGATATTTAGGAAAAATCTGACAAAAACTCATGTAATGTCGAATAAAAGAACCGATAACATTACTAGTGTCACGAAGAGGCTTTTGTTGTCGGTTAGTTCCCTTAATCTACCAAGAAAAAGGAAAGCTATATAAAATAAAATAAAAAGGATATTAGTGTCGGATAAAAGTGACAATGAAACTCCCGTCATATACAAGCGACATTAGATACTAAGAAAGACTGTCGGATAGAGTAGATTGGTGTTGGCCCTAACCGACACCACTAACTATTTAATAAATAAAATAAACAACTATATTGTTGCTCATAATCGACACCACCAACCATTAATAAAAAAAATATAAAAAGCTTGTCTCAGTTTTTATTAATAATAATTAAAAAAATTAAAAGAAAATAATTAATGCCATATTTAATGTATATGCCTAAAAAAACACCCCATGACCAAAACCTCAAAGACCCTATTCCTACTCTCAGGACCCATTGTTTCGACATAAACTTGTGTTCTAAGTTCATCAGTGTTTTCTTCCAAACTCAATTATATATCAAAATATACTACATAAATTTAACTACATTTATTAAAAATGACATGCTAAGTAAATTGTAAATTAATAATTAAAAAAATGCATAACATATACATATTCTTCCCGCACTCTTGCGAACATTTTTGAACTAGTTATATGGTTCATTGTTTTCATTTCCTGATTATGCTTATTCTTTTCGGCAATCTCATAAAAAATAAGAGAACTTATTAGACAAATATAAAAGGTATTACAAAATAAATTATAAAAGGTTTACCTTCATTTTTTTTATCCTAATATCTCACCATCTATGCCCACTGTGTATAATCCACATTAGGAGGAGGGTTGTAGTGCTTCTCCTCTGCTCTTTCATTATAATATTTTTTTTAATCTATTTCTGTGTTCTTTGTGCGAATGCTCCACAATAGAAAGCGTCATGTTGCGGATTAGAGGCATTTTCACTAAATCTTCTTCTCGAAAAATAACACCTCCCTAAATTCATAAAAAAAATGCAAGCTAATTTATTATAATTGTAGTCATTAACTAATTCTACTATTTTCAAGTAAAAAAAAAAATTATATATATATATATATATATATATGTACACACACCTTTATTCTATTCCACAACACATCCTTGTCTTTTTCCTTAACCAAGAACCAATCTCTTATTAAAGGAAGATTTCTAGGATCTCTAAGCCTTGACGTTATATATTTTGGAAAACCACTAGAATTTGAACTAATCCATTTGCCGAACGAATTAAATGAACAAGGTTGTTTTCCTATCCATTTTGGGATTGCGGGTCCACAAATTCTCTGTTGAGATGTTTCTTATTAATATAGAAAAAACATTTGTGATGCATATTTAAAAACCAAAGGATACGTAACTCCAAGAAACAATAACCAATTTTCAATTTAAGCATAATATTAGTCAAAATACAAAACACAAACTGAAGATAATAAAAATAATTTTGAAACGAACCAGTTTCGAACTCTTCCTCTTCAAATTGTTGCTCTTCAGAATGTTGTTCTTCGAATTGTTTATCCATGGCAAAGGCTGCTGGAAGCAGTAGGAGAAAGAGAGAACTAAAGAAAAATAAGCAGGTGAAGAGGGAAAGGGGGAGGAAAAGGGGCACATAGAGGAAATGGGGGAAGAAATGAGTTTTATTAAGGGTGAAAACATAGCGTCGGTTAAAATCGCTAGTAAAAGTAATTATGTCGCCAAAAACCAACACCAACTCTAACCCACTAGCATCACTCTACCCAATTCATTATTCCGTCAGCTATAATCGACAACCCTCTGAGCGCACTACCCAATTGATGATTCAGTCGGTTAAAACCGACACCACCATTTCAAAATATTTTAAAATAAAAATATGTTGTCGGGTAGAAGCGCCAGACATGGTTCTTTAACCGACATTAATTTTATGTCGGTTGAAAGTGACACTATTCTCCTTTTATCTGACACTGTTGTTTAAAAAAAAAAAAACTAAAAACTATCTGACGGACATACTAAAGGGCGGGAATTTTCCACTTCACTGTTTATGTCGGATAACAATGTCTTACTGTTGGTTATATCCGACATTTATAGTCTATGTCTGTTATAAGTGACAATACTGTTTTTTCATCCGACATGATGTAAAGAGGCTATCAGAAATGTCTTATTCGACAGTATATTGTATAAAACAGCCATCAGTCTCCGACACATTAAGCCACTTTTGTAGTATTGATGGCCGTGGTGATGGCCAATGCTTCCAATTTTCTTACGATCAAATTAGATCGCACGAACTATCCCCTCTGGCAAGCCCATATGTTACCCTTACTTAGAAGTAGAAATCTTTTTTCCTTTATGGATGGAACAAGCAAATGCCCACCTGCATTCCTGAAAGATGACACTGGCAACATCACAAACTTTGTGAATCCTGAATTTGACACCTGGATATAGCAGGATGCCATGGTAATGTCGTGGATAAACTCGTTCGTTCATCCTACTATACTAGCAGCCTTGATTGGGAAAACTAGTTCCCATTCTTCCTGGACCACTCTTCGTGAGATATATGTCTCTCAATCCACTGGTCGTTTTCTCCAACTCCGTAGTGAGTTAATGAACACTCACAGAGGTGATTCTTCCATTTATGAATTTTTGGATAAAATAAATTGCCATACTGATACCTTGTCACTCTGGTGCTCCCGTATCCGATTCGAGTTTAGTAGTTATTATACTTAACAACGTTGGCCTAGCATATGAAAGTATAGTTGCCTCCGCTCAAGCTCGTGAGGAAGCAATTAGCTACAGTGCACTTGAAGCCCTTCTCATAGGCGCTGAACGCAGACAAAATATGCACCTCTCATTTGTTGCTGAAATTGGACCAACGACTCTTGCTGCCACTCAAGGTGGTCGTGGTGGCATCAGTGGCTATTGTGATCGTGGAATGTTTTCTTCCTCTTATCATGGAGCACTAGCTAAGCTATATAGAGGCAAGGAGGGGCGGCCGCTCCTCCGGTCGTTGGAAATTGCCACTGAAAGCGAGAATTCAGCCTCTCCGATCCTCTCAACCTACTGAAACCTGCGGGCACTGCACTTGTGGGTTTTGATTTCAAGGGAAGAAGACGACTTGATTTTTTTGAAACTAGACGGTGTCGTTTACATTAATATGTGCAATTCTTTTCCCTCTCTTATTTGTTTAGAGTACAGAAATACAAAAGGTTGATGTTTGTTATTGTTCTTTTTCAATTCTTATTATTACTTTGAGTATTTGAAATTATAATACAGAAGATTGATGTTTGTTATTGTTCTAGATTTCTAGTATTTAAAATAATTTTATTTTTTGTTCCTTAATTTTTGAGAAATGATGAATTTGAGAACTTGTTTCATGGTATACAAAACTTTTGTGAGGAGAATGATATTAGTGTTCTTATTATTTGAGAGATGTATAACAATTGTGTGATAGCTTGGTTGTTTATATTGAGAGATATGTTTTTGCTTTTGTTGATAATGAACCTATTATGCGACATTTTCAGGATATGAAGTATCACTGACAACAATTGCAAGTTGTTTGTATTGATAAATTATTAACGACATTAATATTGTCTACTATCTAAAAGAATTTGATTGCCTACATTTTTTTTGGGAACATATTATGCTTTTAAATTTCGCCCCTCCCCTCGAAAATCCTGGCTTCACCATTATATATCGTGGAGGACGTGGCTCATCATCAAATATGAGAAATCAATACATGCCTGCAAATCCAAATCATCATCATGGAGCTCAATTTCATGCTGTCAATGATGGAGTTCTTGGTGTTTATCATTCTCCTGGTAATTCTTCTGGACACATACACTACCAAATTTGTCACCTTTTGGGTCATTCTGCGATTGACTGCTACAAATGCTTGAACATGGAATATGAAGGACGTGTCCCAGTACCCAAACTCTAAGCCTTTGCTACTATTGCATGCACCATCGTCTTCAGCCTCAGCCTCTGCAGTTCAAAATTGGTTATTTAACTCTGGTGCCAATGCACACATCACCAATGACTCTGGTTAGGTCACCAATCCACGTCCTTACAACGGAACAGATCATGTAAATGGAGTCGTGGGTGGAATACGTTTGGATATCACTCATATTGGTTCCTCTTGCATTCACACACCACACCATAAATTTAACCTTCCAAATACCTTAATCTGCCCTAATGCTTCTACCAATGTCATTTCAATCCATCAATTTACCAATGATAACAATTGCTCCTTAACACTTTACCCTACCTTTTATCGTGTCCAAGATCTTCACACGGGAAATACCCTTTTTCCATGGTCGGAGGAGGAATGGATTCTACCCCTTTTCGAATGTCTCATCAAATAACAGTGGCGTCCATGCATTTGTAGGAAGTAGAGTGTCAAACATTTTGTGGCACTCTCGGTTAGGGCATCCGTCATCAAATGTTTTGAAGCTTTTAATTAATAGAAATAAATTACCAATTAGTGGTAATGTAACTCATGACTTTTGCTACTCATGTCCCATAGATAAAAGCCATAAGTTAGCATTTAGTTTGTCTACTTCTTTTTCATCCTTTCCATTAGAAATTATTCACTCCGATATATGGACTTCTCCCACATGTTCAATGAATGGTTTTAAGTATTATGTCGTGTTTGTTGATGATTTTTCGAAAAATTAAAATAGGATGTGTGTTGCTACATTTGTGTCATTTAAAAAGCTTGTTGAAAATATGTTTAACACAACCATCAAATCCTTTCAATCTAACGGAGGAGGAGAATTTATAAACAATAATTTCAAACAATTCTTTGCTAATCATGTAATTAATCATAGTCTCATATGTCCTTATCACCCTGAGCAAAATGGAATTTCAGAAAGAAGACATCGTCATTTAGTTGAAATTGGATTAACCTTACTTGCTCATGCCTCTATCCCCACCTCTTTTTGGGATGAGGTGTTTCACACTGCCAATTACCTAATTAATAGGCTACCAACCAAAGTTTTACGTAATGAGAGTCCCTTTCAAAAATGTTTTCAAAACCTCCTCAATATGATTTTTTTATTTTTTTTTATTTTTTTTTAAGTTCTTGGTTATGCTTGTGTTCCATATCTTCAACCCTATAACACAAACAAACTTGAATTTCGATCCAAAAAATATGTTTTCTTAGGATATTCTTTAAACTAACAAGGATTTCGATGTCTAGATATGTCCACAGGTCGCATTTTTCTTTCTCGCCAAGAGTTCACTCCTACTACGGATGTAACTTCATCAACGAATTCCCCTATCCTAGATATTGATCCATCACATTTTTCTCCCCAACTTATCATCCATCACCTCCACCGCCTCACCCCAATCGTAATCCTATTAACACTACTCAACCCACACCAACTCTCCCATCTCAACAAACCCCATCTCCACCGTCTCCTCTCCCCATAAACTTACCCTCTCCATGCAACTCCCTTATACACTTACCAATCCTATCCTCACCCCTTTACCAACTCAAACACAAATCTCTACAACCAACCCTACCCACCACTTACCGTAGCACCTATCCTAGAATCCTCACCTGTGAATTCAAGTTTACCAACTATTTCTTCTACTGTTCTCAGTCACCACCAAATGGTCAATCGAGCAATGGATAGCATTAGGAAACCCAATCCTAAATACAGCTTTCATACTGTTTTATCTAATGATATAGTTGAGCCTACATGTTTTTCCCAAACCAATAAGTTTCCTGAATGGAGAACAGCCATAGCTGACGAGTTCAATGCATTGCAACGTACCGGAACATGGACTCTCGTTCCTCTTCATTCATCAATGAATATGCTGCCAAACAAATGGGTTTATCGCATTAAAGGAAAATCTGATGGTTCAATTGAGTGGTATAAAGCTTGTCTCGTTGCCAATGGATTTCATCAACATGAAGGCCTTGATTATAGTGAAACATTTAGTCCAGTTGTGACTCATGCCACCATTCGTATGATCTTGTCCATTGCTCTCCATTTCCAATGGCCCATTCGACAACTTTATGTACAAAATGCATTCATTCATGGAACGCTAGCTGAGGAAGTTTACATGCGCCAGCCTTCAGGTTTTGTTGATCCCCAGTTTTCTTCTCATGTCTGTCGTCTATGTAAGTCATTATATGGATTAAAACAGGCACCTCGTGCCTAGTTTCAGTGTTTTTCCCATCATCTCGAAGGCATGGGCTTCATTGCTTCCGTTGCCGACTCCTCACTATTTACGTTCTTCAATGGTAAAACTGTTGTCTACTGATTACGTGGATGATATCCTCATCACGAGAAATAACATTTCACATATTTCAAATCTGATTGCACAACTTGGAAATATGTTTTCTATGAAGGATCTGGGTCCATTAAGTTATTTTTTGGGGATGGAAATAATGCGTAACTCTCAGGCCATGTACTTATCTCAGTCTAAATACATTTTTGATCTTCTCAAGAAGCATTGCTGATGCAAAGCCACTTACCACTCCCGCTGCTCCTGGACGCAAGCTAAGCTTATATGAGGGTGATTCTCTTCCTGAAGGCACTACATTTCGAAGTGTCGTAGGTGCTCTTCAGTACTCACCTTTCACACGTCCAGACATCGCTTTTTAGGTATGCTAATGCATGCATTCTCGCACTTCCATTCACTGGGCAGCAGTGAAGTGAATTCTTTGATACTCAAAAGGCACTCATGACCATGCTCTCGTGTACAAGCCCAGTTCTTTGGTACTCACGGCATTTGCCAATGCTGACTATGCGGGGGATCATGATGACCGACGATCCACAGATGGCTATTTAGGGGATAATCTTATCTCTTGGAGTTCCAAGAAACAACGGGGTGTCTCTCACTCCAACAAAGAGGCGTCAATTGGCATACACTGCAGCCACTTTGTCATGGTTTAGACAACTTTTTGGAGACATTCACTTATCTGTTGCTCCTCCATGTCTATGGTGTGACAACATAAGTGCCCTAGCAGTTGCTTCAAATCCAGTCTATCAAGTACGCATGCGACATATTGAAGTAGATTATTAATTATTATGTTTGAGAAAAAGCCGTCCGAAAGGAACTTGACATGGGTTACGTGGCTACTACTGATCAGCTTGCAGATTTGTTAACCAAAGGGCTTTCAACGTCTCGGTTCTCATATCTTGTCTCAAAGCTCCCCATTCGCCAGCGCCCGTTGAGCTTGCGGGGGAGTGACAAACCATGTCAGCAATCCAAGTCCCAAATAGTGCCAAGTCAGCAATCCACGTCATCTACGTTTGAAATCCCAGCTCCCGCGATTCACACAGATTCCACCAGTTCAAACATTAGTCAAAGGATATCACAATCCGATCAATCCTAGTTTATCTATATCTCTTTGTAATCTGATAGTTGTTTTGTAAATTTGAATACTTGTAATCAGTAACAAACATATTAATGTAATCTCTATATACATGAAGTCAAGGCCTCACTCATCATTCAACTGAGTTGAGCTTATGCTTAGATTCTTTAAAAAATGACAGATGAAAATGAGTTCGATATTGTTAATTACAATATAACCAAAAAGAAAAAAAAGTGAATAGTGAGTTTAACCCAAAAGATCAAACATGTGTTAAGATCATGAAGAGACCGCAAAACTAATAAAGTGGAAGGAAGACAGAAAAATTGTGATTGACACAGAAGTGTGAAAGTGGAGAGTCTTTATGATTGTCTTGTCATTATTTCTCACAAACGCCGCAAATTCATTGATCACAAGTCCCGTATCTTCAACAAATTGGCTTGGAAATGGCTCAGGGTCTCGAAACTGAACAAGCGAGTGACAAAAGCAAAGAATGCGTCAATGGTCTATACCTGAAACTGGTGCATCGAGCTCACAGAATATCCTAGCCGCCCATAGTTGTCCACCCTGCTGCAGAAATTTCTAAACTTGTATCCTCGAAGGAAGGATTTGGGTGGAGGGTGAGATTGGCTGAGGAGATTAAGCAGCAGTCACAGGAAGGAAATAATGCTCTGGAAACAGCTGCCTTATTTGACATACAGGTGCTGGATTGATGTGCCCGCATCACTGTGGACTGTGATTCGATCCTACGCTTTGGCGTCCCTGATTTTTGTCTTCGTTGTTTTTGTAAGAGATTTTCGTTTATAGTATGCGATTTGTGATTCGACGAACCTAGAAAATTGGGTATCTTAATTCTTGCTTGTGTGTGTAGCTAAATGTTTGTATCAAAATAGATTTATAATGAGCTCGTTTGTTTGCTTGTTGTTAACGAGTTACCGTACCAAGGTATGTATGTGAAATATATTATAATGAATTAGTGTAAACTTAAAAAAAAAAAATTCATGAAATTGCCAAATAAAATAAAAATGACATGGAATGTAAATGTTGGTATTTAAATAAAAGAAGGGATAAAACTCAATTTCGAATCTTGTATCAGGCATTTATCTAAACTTCATTTTATTTAAATATTAAAAGGATTGAAATTTAAAAAACAAAAAATATTTTAATTTTTTTATTTAATGCCTCCACATTAAAATTTTGAATTTATTAATATGCACATTTTAGTTTTTCCAATTATAAATAAACCTTAATGAGAAAACAATATAAAAAAAATCAGTGACACATAAGAAAAATATGTACATAAGTGTAAATGACCGTACCTAAGTATATCATAATGAGTAAGTGTACCTAAATGATTGTATTGAAATATTATAATGAGTAAGTGTACCAAAATATTTATGCCGAACTATATTATAATGAATTTATGTACCTAAATGTTTATACCAAACTATATTTAGAACACAAAACCTATCAACCATCAACACACTTGTTTATCAACCAATTATTATAGGTTTTTTTCTCCAAAATAATCTTTGAGATTAGCATAATTCCTTACTTTTATCCCTAAGATTGAATCGATAGAAATGATCATTAAGTTTGTCTACCATTAATCATTTTGATCATTCCAAGAAAAATCTCTATTAAATAAAGACCAAAATAACAAAAATATCCTCAGTTTAATAAACAATGAGATAAAATAATTTGACAAAAATTGAAAATATTTTGTCATTTCTCCTTGTTTAACAAAGATTTTTCACGAGAAGATGAAAATGAATGATCATGGATAAAAATCTCTATTAATGCATTCAAGATATCAAAATCCGAAACTAGTGCAATCACAAGGCCAAATATGACAATATGAATCGTGTAAGATAGATATAAAGCATAAACTCTTTAAATTCCACGAAATTAAGTGACATTACGAACTCTTAACATTAATGTATCCAAGAAAGAAGTTCGGTAAACAGATAACCTAAAACAAAATTCCTCCGAGAACAGAAGACGATTCAAATGGCTCGTTAAAAGGGTAAAAGTTCTCTATTTCTTTTCTTCCTTTTCGGCCTCAGCTGCCTTCTTAAGCCTGGCACCAACATGGCGTTTGTTCATCCTCTCCACACGGAGTTTGTCATATGCCTTGAATGACTTCAACTCGTCAGTAACCTTCACAAGCTCAACCGTCGGCTTCTCACGTGCAATTGGAAGGTAGGGGCCATGGAGTTGGGTGGCATTGGCAATCTCCTCTGCAGGAGAATCGCCCGCCTGTAACAAAAAAATTTACACATGCAGATAAGATACCACACACAGAAAAATCAACTTTCTTGAAACTAATCTTCATCAAACACTTAGCATCACCTTGAACTGCTTAGCGCGTCTTGGGAAGACCACTAATTTGGCCTTGTATGTCTTCAGACGCTGTACATTAGCTTGAAGTCCCTCAAGGGAACGATTCTTCCTGCGATGGTCAACTGCAATTCCAATGGTTGGTGCGAGCTTCTTTGGAATGCCAGCCGACTGGTAAGCAGTCAAGGTAAACAGCTTGTTAAAATCATCGTAAAAAAGTGTCTTGAAATCTTTAGCAAAATCAAACAAACCAAAGTTGAATTACGGATACCAATTTTCAGACCATATTTATAGTATGCATTCTTGAATAAACCAATGAAACTGGAAATGTTTAAAAAGTGAAAACACTCAGTATTTATTCTAAGAAGTATTTAACTTCAAAACTAATGTAAGAAAAGTGATCTCCACACACCTTCTCCTCTTCCTACACACGCCTATCAATTTCTAGCTGTTGGATTGAATAAACCAAAGAAAATCAATGCTTTCAATCTCTAGCTGTTGGATTGAATAAACCAAAGAAAATCAATGGACAGAAATGAGCAGGGGGGCATAGAACGATAAAAAGGGTGTGTGTAAATCATTTTCTCTAATGTAGTACAATCCAGATATGTTCAAACTTCCGGTTTTTCTTAATCGACAATGGGAAGATACATGAAAACAAAACGAAGCAGTTCCCAATAAAACATAACACCATAAGCACCATATCAGCAACCCATAAGAAACAACACTAATTCCGAAAAGTTATAAAATTGTCGTAAATCGACCCAACTGACCTTCAACTCTTCCAGAGTAAATCCCCTGCCAGCCCTCACTTTCATGTTGTACTTCAACGTCTGTCCATGAACAATGGGACGGAGTGGGCCGGTGGTCGGCCGAGGGAAGATTTTCACAGCCTTCTTCTGCCGAGCTGTGGACATTTCACAACAGTCGGGAGTCATATTACAAATTACACCTCACAAATCTCAGTAAACCCTACTTGAAAGAAATATAGTAACTCACCAGTTCTTCTGCGGGTCTTCCTGGCAGGCTGGTTAAACCAGGTCTTGACATAGTTCTGCCAATGCTTCCTGAAGTGAGAGCTCGGGATAACGTTGTTGTGCTTCACCATGGCTCACCTATAACGCAATCGATACAAAACAAAAATTATGGAAAATACACAGGATTGCAGGAACGATAAACCCTAGAGATCTAAATATGTGCAGATTAAAACACTTGGATCTTCGTTTGGAGATTTCTACAGAAAGATAGATAGGGAAAGAGAAATGAGAGGGAGAACCTGATGAAATCGCCGGATGTTCTTCTTTCTCGCTCTCCCGCGGCAGTAGGAAGGGATGGCATGCTAGGGTTTTTGGATTTTATAAAGACGGCATTGAGTCTTTTCGGGTCATGGGCCAGGCTTCGATTCTCACGACAGTTTACAATAGCAATTGATTAAGGCCCATGAAGGCCCAATACATGTAGATGGTGACTTTGGATTGCCAAAAACTATTATAGATGAACATATGTACGACGATTAACCAAGATCACATGGATTACTTAATATGATTAAAAAGAATTCAACGTTTCGCTAAAAATGTATGTTGATACAATTGTTTATGCTTACGTCACTCGCTACGCTTCAACACACATGTGAACCTATTGGGTAGACTTGTAAACGCGTCGGGTTTATCGGATTTGGGTCGGGTTCAATCCGACCCGTTAAGCTAACGGGTCATCCGAACCCAACCCATTAATCTAATAAGTCACCTGTTTCACCCGTTAACATTTTTTTTTTTTTCATAGAGTTTATTTTTTGTTGTTAAGACTTTACTGAAATTACTCAAACATCCTTAACTAAAGGGTTGACCCAAATTGACCCGTTATTTAATTGGTTGTTAACGAGTTCACCCGTTAGCGATCCGACTCGTTAAACATTCATCCAAATACTAATATTAGCATGTCTGATCGGGTCCAAAATGTCAAATCTACTGTTGGGTTCTTACTAGAAAATGAAAAATACATGGGCCGAGCATGGGCCCAGATGTGAACCTAAAAAAGGAGCCTAGTTGAGTCTGCAAAGGCTCACTTTCTTTAGGTTGGGTCAATTTTTCATTTTCTTCTTCATTTTTTATTTTTATTTGTATTTTAATCAGAGGCAGAGCAATAGGTTTGCGCGGCCCTCACTGGTCACCGACTTACCGTCACTAACGCAAATAAGCTGCAAATTCGCCGCCCGAAACCGCGCCTTCCCTTCTTCACACATACGACATGGCGCAGACGAAGCGAAAATCCATAGACGGCGGCGGCGGAGACAAGGCAAAGGGAAAGAGAGGCAAGCCCGGCGGCAAGAAGCAGAAGAAAGGCGCCGACGCAAGAGAGAGAAAAGGCCCTCGTTTGCCCAACGTTCTCCGAAAGGAGGTCGAACGCTTAAACCCTATCGAAGATGAAGATATTGATTCCGATGAGGCGGAGGTTTATGGCCGGGACTTTTACGAGTACGAAGAGGAGCTGCCTGAGGAGGAGAAAAGGAAGAACCGCCGATTCGACCCGGTCGAGAACCTCGAGTATCAGCTTCCTGATGAATTTGAGGTTCGCTACTATCGGATTACAATGTCTCTTGTCGTGTATGTTTTTGTAATATTTTGCTTTGTAGTGATTGTTCTTAATTTGCATAGTAGCATGAATTTGTGCTATTTATTCTTGAATTTCTGTTATCAATACTAACCATATTTATCGTAGGACGAAATGTGTTCTTCGACGATGAGGATATATCTTACTTTGCAGAGCTTGTTCTTATGTTGTATAATAGCATGAATTTGAGCTCGGTTTTCTTGAATTTCTGTCATTGATACTATCTGTATTGATTGTAGGATGAAAATGTGTCATCTGAGGATGATGACAATGACATGGGGGAGGCTGGAGAGGGTGGGGGTGAAGGTGATGATGATGATGATGATGATGGAAGGCAAGGAAGCACACGAATCCCGGCTTTTGAAGGTAAGACAATGCTTATACTTTAGAGCCAAATTTACTTTGTGTTTATCTTTAGAACTAAATTGATGCAATTTCGAAGATGGGATTTGTTTAAAATCACTGATTATGCGTTCAGAGTTAACTGTCCATGACTTGAGGATATTTGTTAATGACTTGACTGCCTGTGAATATAATGTCTTTGTCAGGGAAGAAGAAGAGGAATACCAATGTTGTTGTATCAGAGGCATATCCCGAGTCTGAGTATAACCCTACACGTGATACTTTGGATGGTGAAGGGCCTGTTAGCATTGAAGACCTTCTGAACCCTCTCCATGGAAAATCTGGTTATAGCAAACTGAGAAAGAGAATACATCATCTTGAAAAGAAATCCGTTCCTACTCCAGCTCCACTTCCAAAAGCAGATCAAGAGAAATTGGAGAGGATGGCAGCATATGAAAAATCAACGGAAGAACTACGAAAGTGGGAACCAATCATTAAGAGGAACAGGGAGGCGCCTACCATATATTTTGATGATGATATGGATTTACGATCTTCAACGACATCTGATTTCAAACCTAGAACTGAATTTGAAAAGAAAATTGCGTCATTAGTTTATGATGACCAGGTTAAAGATGCTCACCTAAAAGACGGTTCAAGGCTTCTTGAATTAAATAAGGTATGTATCTCACAGGCTAGTACACTTAAGGAATTTATTGTCTTATAAGATAATTTTCGGAAACTTAGTGTCATCTGTTGCTAATTCATCTGGCAAATGTCGACGTGACACTAAAAGTTCTTTGAGATGATTGAAATGAGATTGTGATAGTTGATAAAACCTTCATGTTAACTTGATCGGTAACGAAGTTGCACCTTGATCATCCTTGATTATTACAACGATCGTTGTTACTTTACTTTTTCAGCCTTTTGTATCCTCTGTTTGGTTGTCAATAATCTCTCATGTTTCTGTGCCTATTTATTCTTTTTGGTCTTTTTCTGTCTATATTGAAAATAAACTACTTTATCATTTTCTTGTTCTTGTTTGCTTCCCAGGTATCCGCTGAAGATGAAAGAGACCGCCATAATCGAATGGCCAAAATGCGCAGCCTTCTCTTTCGTCATGAAATGAAGTCAAAACACATAAAAAAGATCAAATCCAAAACTTATCATCGTTTGTTGAAGAAAGATAGATTGAAAGCAACATCTGCACAAAGTCAAATGGATCCAGACGCTGCTAAAGAACTTGCAATGAAGCAAGAGTATGAACGAGCAAAGGTGATTGCTTTTTCCCCGTGTATAGGTTGTAGATTATTTGTATTGTTTAATGAATTACTTCCTCAAGAAACATTCTTGATTATAGAAGCAACAAGACATGGTTAACTTTTTGGCCCTTGTCAACTTGATCCAGGAAAGAATGACTCTGAGGCACAAAGGTAGCTCCAAGTGGACAAAGCGCATCAAAGAGCGTGGTATAGATGTCCAAGATGAAGGTACTCGGGCTGCTATAGCTGAACAGCAGCACCTGCATGCTCAGCTGACAAGAAAAATGAATTCTATGAAAGACGGTAGTAGCAGCAGCAGTGATGACAGTAGTGACGAGGATGATATAGATGTATATTCACCTGGTTCAGACCATGCTAGGGCAGCGAAGCTGTTAGAAAAAGCAAAGGAGAAGACACGTAATGTGCTGATAGATGATGCTGAAGTGCCTAACTCAGGAGTGCTTTCATTACCTTTTATGGTAAAGCTTTGCTTTTTCTTGCTAGTTTCGAAATATTAAAAGATCTAGTAGCAATGTACAACTACCACAGAACAAAGGGGCTGTTAGTCGGTTGCTTTTATATTTGTAAGTTAAATTTTCTTCCTGGTTTGTTTTGGCATAGGTGCGTGGATTGAAAAAAAAGAATGAGGCAGCTGCTGAAGAAGCTAAACTTGCTCTTCAAGAGTATGAATCATGGTCAAACCCATTGGAGGATTCAAGTGGGGCAGATAATCTGAAAGTGGGCCCTCCAAGTGGTAGAATGGTCTTCAATGGATCTAAAAATAAGGCTCCAGAATCAAGTAATAAGACCAAAGCAGACAATAAAATGAGATCAGATAATTATTATGCTAATAGTGATAGTGAAGATGACTTGGAGCCCGAAGAAAATGTTGATGTTGAGAAAGACAGAAGTAGTGATTTGTACAAGGATGTCAACATTAGTGCTGCGCTACTTCATGAAGATTCTCAAAATCACAACGATTCTCTTTTCAAGGTAAAGCGGTTTCTTAATTTTTCCTGTACTTCTTGAACACCTCTCTTTTGATCCATGAGCATGAAATTTTCTATTTCGTGGTGTTACAGAACTTCGGTGATATTGTTCAAGCCCCAGGTCCGAAGACAACACATGAGGTTTCTATTTTTGCTTCAGGCTCGTGGAAAAAGGTTAGTTTTTGTCTTTCATTGATGAATATGCCCGTCCCCCTCTCTTTTTGGTAATTACTGGTATTTGTGTGATGTGTGCAGATAAAAAGTGGCAATAGAGTGGATGCAAATGGTAGAAAGTCTATTCGTCCCCTGGAATCAGTTGAGCGGAATCAAAATCTGCAAGTATGATTTCTTTACATAGAAAATTTGGATTTTCTACATTTATGGTTGATTGCCCTGCTTAACTCTTTAAACATGTTTCCATTACAGGAACGTGTGGAGGATTTGGATGAGGATAGTGATGCAAATAGCGAGGGGCAGATGGTAGATGGATTTCTTACTTCAGATCCAAAAGATGAATACCGCCTTCCTTCTCAAGCTGAGCTAATTCGTCAAGCCTTTGCAGCGGATGATGTAGAGGATGAATTTGAGAAGGAGAAACAGGAAGTTCTGAATGAGGAAAACCCTGAACCCGAAAAGCCGACTTTACTCCCTGGCTGGGGTCAGTGGACTCATGTACAGAAAAAGAAAGGCTTACCTTCTTGGATGCAAAAAGAACACGAAGATGCCAAGAAGAAGAGAGAAGAAACCCTTAAAAAGAGGAAGGATGCACATCTTAAACGTGTTATTATCTCGGAAAAGTTGGATAAAAAGGTTATGCGTTTTTCCTAGTAGCATTCACTTTTCATTAAATTGGTGATATCCCATACAAATTAATGTTTGAATTCACATGGAAACATTGAATGATAGGAATTAGTAGACAGAGCAGTGGTTAATGGTCAAGTGTCTGGGATTCTGCTTGTATTTGGTGCTTAACTGGTCCTTTGTGTTTGAATTTGACAGGCGGAGAAACTTTTCACAAAAACATTACCTTACCCTTTCACATCCAAAGAAGTTTTTGAACAGAGCATTCGCATGCCCCTGGGTCCTGAATTCAACCCTGCAAGTGCTGTTGGAGCTCTTAATCGGCCTGAAGTAAGTGCCTTGTTACAATTCTACCAGAGATTGACTATTATTGTAGTGAATTATTACTCTTTTACATCTATTACTTTGCCATACGGATATGCTTGAGTTTGCATCCATTGATGAATTCTTCAATACCACATTTGATCCGTCTTTTGTTTCCCTAAGCCGGATGTTGGATGCTATGGCGCTTCTCATTCCTCACCTTAAATGCAATTGTGTGCAGGTGATGAAGAGACCCGGTGTAATTATAAGACCGGTCGAGTTTGAGGAGGTGAATCCTCAAGGAAAAGTAGAGGATCACAAACAGAGTGGAAAGAAACAGAAAAAGAAGAATAAGAGTAACAAGAGTAAAAGCGGTAGCGACAAAATTGTGACAAAGGTGAAGACTAAGCTCAAGAGTTGATTAATGCAAAACTGTTTTCGGGTAATTTTTTTCCAGTTCCATTCTTTCCATGGCGTAAGCGTCATCAATTTTCTACGTTTTGGAAGATGAACTAGTGAGAAGAGAAGACAGATCGAGCTGGGATACTTAATCTGTACGTGCTGGTTGAAATTCAATTGCCATAATTTTTGTATCTTTTATTCTTTTCTCTTCTCCTGTGTTGCATGCAGTAGTTTGGTAGAAACTGTATCAGCTATATATTAAAGCTATTTAACATTTTAGGAAAACCTAATTTGAATTTTACTGCTGTAGTATACATGCTGTGTTATTGTATTTGTGTTTTCATTTTTCACAAGTTCTTGGAACTAAATTTACTGAAGAGGATGTCATTTTACCATTGTCCTTTTCCTTCTTATTTTAACTGACTTGTTCATGTTTAAGTTCAAACATGTTTTAGGGCGTTTAAAAGTGTTTTTAAATTGATTGAAAGCGAACTCTTTTTGAGTTTCAAAAGCTCTAGTAGGAAGCACTTCAAGTACTTTTTTAGATGCACTTGTGTTTTTACAAATGATTAGTTTCAAAAAAAGTTTTTATCAAAAGAACTTTCAGTCATTTTAAGAACACTTTCAAACGATCCATTTGTCATCGTAGCTTGCTAACCATGTTCGAACAAGGTGCCCTACTGGCTCAAGTGTTACTGCAAGAGGAAATAATGAATTCGCCACTTCACTTATCTTTTGTCATATAACAATCATTTAACTCTTAACATATTTTTAACTTCTTGTGTACGCCTTTTATTAATTCATTTTGCTTGAATTCAAATTTCAAGTAAACGGTTGGTTAGAGAAGTGTGTTTCTTTCGCCAAATTTAAATCGTAGAAAATATTACTTGTGTAAATATAAATATAAAAGAAGTATAGTTAAATTCTGAATTAAAAAAAAATTAATAAAAAAGGTTTGAAAATTTTGAGTTTTAACAATAAAGAAAAAATAAAAGGTAAAATGAATAGTATCATCTTCAAGTGAACAATACCGGTAGTTTTTCGTTAAAATACCTAAAAAAAACCGCTTAAAATCTTGAAAGTCCAAAAGCCCACCCCGGTGTTTTCCTTCAAGTAAAATACGGCCAGTTTCCCAAAAGCCCGCCAAACTACCGAGCCGAACGGCGCCGTTTTATGCGTCTCCATCTTCCCGCCGCCCAGCGTTCGAGTCCAACCAATCTCTCAATTCTAATTCACAGAGGAAGAAGAAGCAACAATGCTGCTCGGCTACACCGGCGATCTGATACTTACACGTTAGCAAGGACTTCAATTTTTGTTAGTACTGCCTCAAAAAGAAACGAAGTTTGGAACTTTGATACTTACACGTTGCATTGTCTTACCTTTTCTTTTTGTAGGATATGCTGCCCGAGTATATCCATATGCGTGCTGCAGAATCAATTTTATTTTCTGGAAAGGCTATCAGGGTGCTTCGCAATCCGAGTCATGCCTTTCGGCTCCAGGACATTGTATATCCTCAACAGGTCCCTAGAGGCTCTCTGAAAGTTCAAGTATTTTCAGGAAAATCTCCTTTCCTCAAAGACCCTTTTGCGGATAAAGAATTGATTGGAGAAGAATTGCTTCCACAGTATGAGGCTGGTAAGATTGAAACTATGCTTCTGGAACTAAAGGTTTTCTTTTAACACTATTATCACTTTGTATTCTTGCTAACTCTATCATGTCACCGCTTACGTGAAAGATGGTGTATAAGATGTATCTTGACAATCTTTATATTTGTGTCCTTATGTAAGCGATATCTCTTACTACAAACTTCAATTATGGGTAAATTTATTTGTTCATTATGTGCAGGAATCATCTGAGTTTCACAAAAGATCTTTTGAATGTGCTGTCGATTCAATTAGGGCTGTTGCTGCCAGTCGTCTTTGGCAGGTGCTGAATGTGAACAATTTGGTCCCGCCATGTTCTATAACAAAAAATTTAATGTGTTCCTTCAATTTCTGCAGCTTGTGGTTGTACACGCTGACTTAAATGGCCATCTGAAGGCACTAAAAGACTATTTTCTTTTAGCAAAAGGAGATTTCTTTCAGGTAAAGATGGAATATATCTAAAGACTGCTGACTTCTATGTTTTAGGTACAGACAGTCCAAATTTTGTTTTGGCAGGGGTGATGGTGTATTCCTTCCCTGAACGTATAAATGAAACTGGAAATTGCTATTTCTCTTAGTTCTTATGAACACCTATAGTGTATCCTAATTAGACATGATTTATTATGGTAGTGCTTTCTTGAAGAGAGTCGCCAGTTGATGCGCCTACCTCCTCGCCAGTCAACTGCAGAGGCTGACCTTATGGTCCCATTTGAGCTGGTAAGATTATTTTGAAATTGTGAGGTATTAATTGCGTTGATATGGCTCATTTTTCAAATGAATTCTAGTGGTTGGCATCTGACACACCCCGATCGAGATCAGGGCATGTTGGCCGTCACGAGCATGGATATGTACTTTGTTTCTTCGATCTGTGAAGTTTTCATGGGTTTTGGGTGGCGTTTCAGGAAGCTTTGGGTACGAGACTACTTTATAGTACGGCGTATCATCCTCAGATGGACGGACAGTCAGAGAGAACTATTCAGACTTTGGAGGATATGTTGCGAGCTTCGGTGCTATAGTTTGGTGATCCTTAAATGTATATTCCCATCCTTACCTAGCACGAGGCCTTTTGGGAGCTCACTGGCTTCGGGTTCCGTAGGAACTCCGAAGTTAAGCGAGAAGGGGGTTAGAGCAATCCCATGATGGGTGACCCACTGGGAAGTTGCTCGTGAGTTCCCAAAAACAAAACCGTGAGGGAATGGTAAGCCCAAAGCGGACAATATCGTGCTACGGTGGTGGAGTGGGCCCGGGAAGTGATCCGCCCCGGGCCGGGATGTGACAGCATCAACTTATTTTGCAATACTTCCAAAGCAGGCTGCAATTAAGACTATAGGTGAGTAAGACAGGTATTTCTCAAGAGTATCCTTAAGGTTAGAGTCTGTATTTGATTGTTCCTAACTTCCTAGTGTCTAAATTGTATAAATTTCGACCATATAGCCATTTTGTTACCGGTCATTTGACTATGAGGTTTCATAAAAAGTGTTTATTCAGTTATCTGTCTGTATCTGCTAGGATGCCTTCATTTGGAATGACAGTAAAATCCTCCAAAGGAGATTTACAAAAGGCAGATGGGAAATCTGGCCCAAGTGCTTCCTCAGAAGTATCTCTTGACTGTTGGGATGGAATTGCTCTTGAATACTCTGTTGATTGGCCCTTACAGTTGTTCTTTACTCCAGAGGTGCTCTCTAAGTAAGACTCTACTGTTACTGCTACATACGGATGCCATTATTTCTTTCATATTTCCTTTAGTTTCAATAAAGTTGGGAAACAGTCCTTAAAATTTTGTAATGGTTTTTCTATTCGCTGAAATATTTGATTATTATCTGAACTATTGAACTTCTTATATGCACATGCATGCTAACAGAAAATGTGCACCAGGTACTGCAGGGTCTTCCAGTATCTACTGCGGCTCAATCGTACACAAATGGAACTGGAGAAATCGTGGGCCTCTGTGATGCAACAAGATCACACAGATTTTGCCAAGCATCAGAATGATTATGAAAAGTGTTCAGTATTTCAGCGGCGAAGGCAGAGATCTAGACCAATGTGGCATATTAGAGAGCATATGGCTTTCTTGATTAGAAATCTTCAATTTTATATACAGGTTAGGGTTTATTTCATTTAACTTTCACTTCCGGATACTCATAATTGTCAGAGTTTCGTTGTGCATAAACTATGCAGAAGAAAAGCGCTCTGTACTTTCTCACTCTTATTATTCTTATCATACATGTTAACTGATGGAGAAAACCAAGCAGTATAGAACAAAATCGGCACATAACCTAAAGTACTTTCTATTTCAGGTGGATATGATAGAATCCCAATGGAACGCTTTGCAAGCTCATATCCAAGATTCTCATGACTTTACTGGACTTGTGGCGGTCCATCAGGAGTAAGTCGAATAAATTATTTCTTCTTTCTCTGTTTGATTTCCCAAGTCATACTATGTCCATGATTTATATTACAGTATAATGCTCATTGAATTCTAAAACTTCCTACAGGTATTTATCAGCTTTAATTTCACAATCTTTCTTAGACATTGGCTCTTTATCGAGGATCCTGGACAGCATAATGAAACTTTGCCTTCAGTTCTGCTGGAACATCGAGAACCAAGAAAGCAGTGCAAATACATCTGAATTGGAACACATTATCGAGGTTTGAGGAAATATTCTCTTGAAATATTGTGAAGAATAATTTCCACATATTGCTGCAACTATCCTGGGAATTGACTAATCCCTGCATAATTTGATAGTTGGGTTACAAGTTACGCTTTCACTAGACTTCGTTGTGTGTTAAGGACATGGGTTTGTGATTATTACTTGTTGACTTCATATTCAAACTGTTTTCTTTTACATTGTTCAGGTATTTAACAACAAATCAAACTCCCTATACACGATATTGCACAGTAGTAGGCTTGTTGGGAGCCAGCGAGCCCCATTTCTAAGGCGGTTTCTTATGCGTCTCAACTTCAACTCCTTCTTTGAGGCAATCAATCCCATATAGCAACGCTCATCACAGATTCTTCAATTTTTGCACCACAGTTTCCTAACCATTCATTATTCCTATTTCTAACAGGCAACAGCGAGAGGCGTGCTGAATGTTGTCAGACCACAGCCTACACTTTCTGTTTTGAACCAACAATAGCATCTTTTCTACTCAACTGCTTCAAAGGTGCCTCCTGCTAGTTTCTGCAGTACGCCATGTGTGCACTGGAAGATTCATCTTTTCCTCTTAAGTTCAAGAGAGATTTTCACGCGGCAGCTTTCTGAGGTCCGACCATGCTCGTTGACTTGTGAGTGAGAGACCCATGCTCGTTGTCAATGTGTGTTCCAACTTCTCGACCCAAATCAAATGGCAATTAGGTTGGTAATTTTGATTGGTGGCTTGGAATCCTTGGCTCTTAGCAGCTTGCAGTTAAGATTGAGAGTCCGAAGTCGAGTTTTGGTTGCATGCGGTTTTTTCAGTTTTCAGTTGTATACTTCAGAATCGTTGTATATAAATGTGTGAACAACTTGTTGGATAATGAATTTATCATGTTGTAAACAAGTTTGTAACCGGTTCAATTTGTGTATATTCCCCGAACTTCTTTTGTAGACGGAATTAAGGAATCAACTCCAGCTTCCATTGAGTACGTCATGTATAAGACTTCGTTTTACGCGTGTAACAAATAAATCAAGTTTATTAACATACAAAAAAAAAAAATTATACAAGGCAAGAGAAAGATCAACCAAAATTTGAGTACAAATTATTTACAATGTGGCGTGGTTAAAGCAAGACCATAAAATAAGAAGCAAAATCTGTCATCTCAGGCCCGTAGCCTAAATACCTAGTTGTGTTAGAGCTCTTCGAAACCTTCCTCGTCCCCTTCTTCCTCGGTTCTCAAGAATTCCTTCCTCCAAGTTTCATCTGTCAACAATAAAATTTCAGCGTCTGACAGACAAATGGTACAGATTCTAATTAGTAACTTATGAGGAAATGCAGGGAAAAAACCTACAAAGTCCGAATATGAAGAGAGGACGAATTGAGTAGCATGTTACCTGATCATCAGAAAACCGAAGTTGTTCTGCAGAAAATAGTATATTCTTATACCTTCCCGGTGCTAATTCCTTGCCTAAACTCCTTGCAACTTCATCAAAACAAATCATGTCCACCCGAAACCCATTGTTCATGAATAGTTTCTCCAACCATGTCCTTGCACTAGTCTGTCGATGAGAAAAGGAAACAGGTGATGTCTTTCTTTATTGACAGAGAAGCAATTGCGATATTGAGTCGCACTTGATATAATCAAACTGACCTTGGTCCCTATTTCAGTTTCTGCCAACCAAGCAGGTAATTCTCCCAAGAAAAAACATCCGTTCATCGCCAAACCACTTACAGTGAGCAAAATATCTTCAAAATTTGCTAATGTCATCAAAGGAAGCCCCTGCAATAACACAGCAACATGATTTTCCTACTTACTAAAACACTAACCATTATAGCTACACATGAGAATATAACTAACGAATGATTAGCAGATACATACCTGCATGGCCCAAATGCTAGGTTGATTGTCATTAAACCCTTTAGCACACAGACTTTTCTGTATGTCGGAGGATTCCAAAGGAACATGAAGGGATAAGCAGCTTCTAGGAATCTTAGCCCCAACACCTGAGGGATTAAAGATAGCATTATAAGAACTTTCTGCATTGCCTACTTAATAAAAATAAGCTGATAATGCATAATAAAACAAATCCCGAAAAGTTTGAACTTACTGAGGATTTAGAATGGCACAAAATCTGTACCAACAAAATAATCGATTCCCACGATATGAGAGTAAATTCTTAAGATGTGCAATAACGAAAGAACTTGGGATAATGTCACAACAAAAATTCCCTACTTCAACTAGGCTGCAAATCTTTAACTACTCTTAATTGCGAACAGTTCATATTGTAAGTTTGCAATCACCTTGAAGCTTCTCGGCTGCTCTTTTGAACACCAGTTCCGGAGAAACATTGAATATAATGGTTGAAGTTGGCCAACTAAGCCTATATGGGCGGGTATCCATTCCATCGGTTAGCAAAACAACCTGCACTCCCAAGAAGAATACATTGAAACAAAGGAGTGATAAGGAACAAGTCCATGAAGTTTAACCGATCTCCACTTAAACAATAAAAAAGACACTCAAGGAGCCCTTCCTTCTTTCTACAAGATGCATTTCGACACATATGCAGAAATAACTCATCAAAATCACAAACGTCGAATTGTGATTGGAAGGCATTGTCAGGTAGGAATTGCTACTTCAAGAAAAGGCTTAACTACCTGCTTTAATCTATCAATATGGTTTAGATGCATTTCGACACATATGCAGAAATAACTCATCAAAAATACAAACGTCGAATTGTGATTGGCAGGCAGTGTCAGGTAGGAATTGCTACTTCAAGAAAAAGACTAACTACCTGCTTTAATCCATCGATATGGTTTACTGTTCGAAGCAACTTGTCGTCCATGAATTTAGTAGCAACGCAATAATGATGTGAGCATTGCATCATGTCCATCTGAGCATTAGGAGGAACAAAGCAACCAGCATACGGATCAACAAACAGAGGCTCTGCACACGAAATTATTAATCAAAAACTTATAAATTTGACAAATTTAAATAAAAATTTCATCTTTCGAAATTCTGCGCGTCACTGAACACGAATCATCCAACTGTTTGACGAAATGACCCAATGAAAAAACAAAATGGCAAATACGAAATTCTTTGGGATATGGGTTTACTTGGTCGATGGGTCTCCCGGAAACGAAGAGAAGCCGAATCAATGGCAGATTGAAGTAATGGGTCGTTTTCCTCGACGATTTTGGCTCGCAACTTCAACCCGCCATTTCTATCCCCCCTTCTTGAAGTGGTGTAGAGGACCGATCGGCGCAAGATAGCAGCAGCCGGGGCATGTGCAACGCCCGCTAAACAGTCCATACAATTCAGATTAGTCTTCAGCTGCAACGCCCTACAAAGCACGAAAGAATGGGAGCGACCATCGATCGAACGATGAGCTCAGTATTGAGTGGCAGTCGTAATCACCCCTCTTAGTCTGCGCATGAAGCGCGATGCGTGCCAACGACCAGACCTTCGGTCAGCAAACCCCAAAACGACACGGCGTTAACTGCCATAAACGATTTTTGGGATAATTAGAGTATAGGTCCTTCAAGTTTGGCTGAATTGCCAATTGAGGGGCTAAAGGGTCATATGCCAAATATAACCCTTTGATAGAAAATCATCTCCAAACGAGGGGGCCATAGTCAAAACATAATTTATTATTTTAATTGAATTAATATAGTTATTTTAATTGAAGGGTCTAACGTCAAATAACCTTTGGCATTCAAATGGGCTGAGCTGGAGGGTTGGTAAAATGTCAAACTTGACATTATGGCGCTGGAGGGCTAGCTGGAAATGGCTAACCCGCATGCCTGATTTGGGGTTTTGGCCTGGTGGGGCCCACAAGCCCTTTGGCCTAGCCCTTGGTTGGAGACAATTTTTGTGTCATTCCGAACTATTTTTAGCCCTATGACCCTTTGATCAGGTCTGTTGGAGATGACCTTATGGTCTTTTTGATAATTCCGTTAGAACTTTCGTCGCTTATTGTTTCTTTGAAACCTCTTATTGTTGAGCCCAAAATAATGTATGGGGGTGAGCGAGCACTTTGAAACAAAAACAAAAAAAAAAAAAAAAGATTGATGCACCCTAACACTTTGGGACTCTTGATCCAGAATCCCAAATCTTGTGTGGATCGATCAATGAATCCATTTTTTCACTCTATAAACATGGTAAATTAATTTAACTAAATTGTATATAATAGCCTTTGAAGTGGTGAAAAACGTTTCAAAAGACTAAATTCAATAAGCTACGACAATGGTGTTTTATAAATATTCCAATTGAGTATATATTTGTATAGTTGAACGTTAAGTTAGTGTAGATCGATTTTTTTAACTCCACAAACACGCATTAAGGGCGAATAGTTATAAATGATTTGACATATGGACAACAGTATGTAAAACACAGGTTTTTAAATGTAATTTTCAGCAAACGAAACATAAGTTTCTGAATATATCTTTCTTATCAATCCTAAGTAAAAAAGTAGAAACCTACACAAGAATGATAAATCTAAAAACCCCTTTTCAACTAAAGATTTTTCAATACGACCGGCACATGAGATGGTACTGTAGACATCGAAATTTCAGTAAAAACAAATGCTCACCAACGCATTAAAGTTTTGACGTGTCAAGGCATACATGACATACGCCACGTGTTGTACAAATTGTACACATGGCATATGACTCAACAAAATAGGAAGAAATACCCTTGGATGATTAAACAAGTTTTTTCTTCTCAATTTGGGCAATGACAAGGTAAGCACATTTCAATCCATTGAGGATCAAAACAAGTTTTTTCTTCTCATGTTGGGCAATGACAAGGCAAGCACACTTCAATCCATTACGGATCAAAGTAAGTTTTTCTCATTTGGGCAATGACAAAGCATACACATTTCAAGTTTAAAATGGTGTTAAGTGGGAAATTAGGCCATAAGTTAGACCACTTCAAGTTTAAAATGGTATTAAGTGGGAAATTAGGCCATAAGTTACACCACTTCAATTTCAATATTGCATTAAGTGGGAAAATTAGGCAATGGTGCTTGGAAAGGAAAAAAAATATTTTGTGGTGGTGATTCATTCTCAAAGCCTATAAATAGGCTTCTCCATCAAGGTATCAAGCATCAAGGAATTCACAAATACATTTCTCTACTCCCAAATTGGAAGAGAATTCCCCAAATCCTTGAAGCTTTGAAACTCCAAAGCTCTCGAGCATCCAAATTCCCAAGAATTCCGAAGGATCAAGAAAGCACTCTTCGTTCTTCGTCAAATCCTCCTTCAAGATCAAGCCCCAACGGCCCTTGAAGAACTTCCACCAACTCAAGATCAAGCCCCGACGGCCCTTGAAGAAAGTGTTCATTGTTCATCAACTGTTCATCCTAAGATCAAGCCCTAACGGCCCTTTGGATCAACAACCTCAACAAATCCACACATCCAATCGTTCTTCAAGATTAAGCTCAAAAGCCCTTGAAGATCCGCTCATCCATCAACCTTCAAGATCAAGCCCAAAAGCCCTTGAAGAAATCCACACAACCATTATTCAAGATCAAGCCCCGACGGCCCTTGAAGAAAGTGTTCATCCGTTCATCAACTGTTCATCCTTAGATCAAGCCCCGAAGGCCCTTTTGGATCAACAACTCATCCAC
Organism: Pyrus x bretschneideri; assembly: GCF_019419815.1. Lineage (NCBI taxonomy): Eukaryota > Viridiplantae > Streptophyta > Magnoliopsida > Rosales > Rosaceae > Pyrus > Pyrus x bretschneideri. The sequence goes on from NW_025999557.1 coordinate 5,600,694, forward strand.
AAACCTACACCCTACGAAGATAGAATCAGAGGACCAAATTTGAGAGAGATCGTAACCCCAAAATCATAAACACAAAAATATTATTTTGTACACGTTATTCTTGTTTCTTGTTTCAAGGAAACTTTCGTGTTCACAAATTTGGCACGCCCGGTGGGATCATCTCTACCTCTCATCTCTGTCTCCGTTCAAGATATTTAAGCATAGTCCATGGCTTCAAACAAAGAACAAGTCATGACTATCGGCACTACCTCCATTGAAAAACAGTTGGTTCAGATGAAGGAAACAATTGCAAGGCTGCTAAAGACTGCAGAGGAGAAAAACTTGCAAACCGCCGGACTCATCAACCGTCTGGAGGCGCAACATGGCGTCAAAGTGAAACCAAGCTCTCTTCCAACTAAGAAGACCGAAGAAGGCTTTAACCCAAATGCCTACGAACTCATGTCAAAGGCTAGGCATGACTTTGCTTCCTCTTCAAATCTTGGAAAGAAGGTTTCAAACACCGTCAACGACAAAGATCGTGACCTCACCAAAAGCTCCTCGTTCGCACGAGCCTAAAAGGCGACAACCAACGTTCCTGGTCCGCATGAGCATAAAAGGCGACAACCAACGCTCCTCGTTCGCACGAGCCTAAAAGGCGACAACCAACGCTCCTGGTCCGCATGAGCATAAAAGGCAACAACCAAAGCTCCTCGTTCGCACGAGCCTAAAAGGCGACAACCAAAAGCTCATTGTCTGCACGAGTTGAAACTGCAAACGACACCACAAGCTCCTCGTTCGCACGAGCCTAAAAGGTGACACCAAACACTCCTTGCCTGCACGAGCTGAAACTGCAAACGGCACCAAACGCTCCTTGCCTGCACGAGCTGAAACTGCAAACGGCACCAAAACGCTCCTTGCCTGCACGAGCTGAAACTGCAAACGGCACCAAACGCTCCTTGCCTGCACGAGCTGAAACTGCAAATGGCACCAAAACGCTCATTGCCTGCACGAGCTGAAACTGCAAACGGCACCAAACGCTCCTGGCCCGCAAGAGCATAAACTGTGTACGGCAAAATCATCAAAAAAAAAAAAAAAAAATCATCACTCATTTGAACTACGTCATGACTTGATCCCTCCTCAACCAAGGGTACGTAGGCAACTTGAAACTTCAAAACTTCAAGTACAGTCACATCATCAAAAAATAAAAAATAAAAAATAAAAAAAAGAGGAAATAACACATCTTGGTGATGTATATGTTTTATCTGTATTTAGCACAATACACTAAATAAGTAAAGCATGTTCATTGATCTCCGAGAAATTACAAGTGCGTACAAAAAAAAAAAAAAAAAAAAAAAAAAAAAAAAGAGATGGAGCTTTCATAAAGGTTGTTCACGTGAAGCCCCACTACTTGGGAAAACTACAGAAGCGGGAGGCATCAAAGAAGAGGCCTCAATACTTGGTGGAACGCTAGATGAGCCAGGAAAAAGGTGCCTCTGGAAGAAAGCAGCAAGCCTTTGACGGTCACTTTGACGGTCACTTTGAATTCGACCACTGGATTCTTGCAGCTCATCAAGCTTCCTCTTCATGCCCGTCGAATAGTTATTTGCAAGCACATGCAAACTTCTATTCTCGTGCTTAAGCTGTTTGATCTCTTGCTTAAGAGTTTCCACCTCCGCCATCAATGATTCCACTTGGCGGGATCGAGCAAGTAGGCGTTGGCCCATGTTGGACACAGAGCCTGCGCACTGAACACTGAGAGTTAGGGACTCTTGAACGGCCAACTCATCGGACCGTTCTGAAAGCAGCCTACTATCTTTTGGAGTGAGGAAGTTCCTAGCTACTATCGTAGCTGTTGTTGCGTCCTTCATCACAGAATCTTCACCTGTCAAAGGGCCATTAGAAGATAAGAAAGAAGGGCACCATACATTTACCTGACGCGGCGCACTCGGATCACTGCTGAGACTCAAATCTAAGCAAATGTTAGACGGGTTAGCCATTGTCAAAAGGTTAAAAGAGAAAGGTGGATGAAGTAAAATCAGAAAGGGCCGAAGACGATTTTCACAAACGGGCGATCTTCAAAGTGTGCATGTTGGAGGTAATCAATACCTCTATAAAAAGCCAAGGCGACACGACCACCGATTCAAAAAATCGGATTTTCCTGCGTGAAGTTCGGCGACGCTTTCGCGGCTTTTCAGATAACGCGTTCAACTTTGTCAAAAGATCTCTGACAAAGTTGAAAACACGTGAAGGTTATCATCCCAACTACGCGCCTTTGCCAACAAGCGTGGTGACAGAGCCGCACCCGTGACTACTTTTTCGAAGAGGCGCTCGCTCAGAAATCGAAGAGACGCTTGTTAAAAAAATCGAAGAGACGTTTGTCGACAAGGGTAAAAGAACATAACCACCACTTGCTATTGGGAAATCCCTATATATGTCGACCTTCATCTTTTATGGCAAGGCAGACCTGAAAAAAAAAAAAATGCCCAACTCTTCCTCACCTCTGAGGGCGCACTCCCAGCAAAGCCTTTCGAAATACTCAATTTTTTCTTCTTTCCCAAAGAAGATACCAGATGCCTGGAGTACAGATGACCTAGGAGGAAACGGTAGATTGAAGTATGTGGAGACAAGCACAACAAATACATGTGCTGATCCATTCGCCGCTTCTTCAAAAGCAAAGGTATCTCATATCATCAAGGTCGAAAGCAAAGGTATCTCATATCATGCTTTTTCCTTGTCTTTCCTTTGTCCTTGTTCTTACTCGCATAGCAAAGTGAAAGAAGCAATCAGCCGGCACTTGGAGTCAGTCTTCCGATCTGGAACCGACTGCCTGGAATCTATTCCCTGGTTGCTTACCTAGCGTTGCTCTCGAGTAGTCATCTTCAACGGTTGATACACTTCCAGAGAAGGGACCACTTCTGCAAAGGGGAGCAAGTAAGGCAAGTGAAAATGATACATTAAAGCATGTGGAGACAAGCAACAACTGCATATGCTGAGCTATCCTCTAACCCTCTTCAATACGAATTGGAGAGATTGAACAAAGAAACAGAAAAAAGGAGTAAAGCTCAGACCTTCGGGGGAGACCAAAAGAATCCTGCTGCCCAGTTCAAGAGTAGCACAAAGGAAAATCAACGATTGGAGGAAACCAGAAAATCTTCCAGTCGAACTCAAGATCAAGCCTCGATGGCCCTTGAAGAAATTTCCTGCTGCCCAGTTCAAGAGTAGCACAAAGGAAAATCAACGATTGGAGGAAACCAGAAAATCTTCCAGTCGAACTCAAGATCAAGCCTCGATGGCCCTTGAAGAAATTTCCTGCAGCCCAGTTCAAAAGTAGCACAAAGGAAAATCAACGATTGGAGGAAACCAGAAAATCTTCCAGTCGAACTCAAGATCAAGCCTCAATGGCCCTTGAAGAAATTTCCAGCCCAGTTCAAGATTAAGCCTGTGGAAAATCAACGATTGGAGGAAACCAAAAAATCTTCCAGTCAAACTCAAGATCAAGCCTCAATGGCCCTTGAAGAAATTTCCAGCCCAATTCAAGATCAAGCCTCGACGGCCCTTGGGTTGACATCTACATTAAGGGACTTCAAAACGCATCTTCTACACGTGACAAGCACATGTCTACGACACGCCTTGAAGTGGGGGCATTTGTAGACATCGAAATTTCAGTAAAAACAAATGCTCACCAACGCATTAAAGTTTTGACGTGTCAAGGCATACATGACATACGCCACGTGTTGTACAAATTGTACACATGGCATATGACTCAACAAAATAGGAAGAAATACCCTTGGATGATTAAACAAGTTTTTTCTTCTCAATTTGGGCAATGACAAGGTAAGCACATTTCAATCCATTGAGGATCAAAACAAGTTTTTTCTTCTCATGTTGGGCAATGACAAGGCAAGCACACTTCAATCCATTACGGATCAAAGTAAGTTTTTCTCATTTGGGCAATGACAAAGCATACACATTTCAAGTTTAAAATGGTGTTAAGTGGGAAATTAGGCCATAAGTTAGACCACTTCAAGTTTAAAATGGTATTAAGTGGGAAATTAGGCCATAAGTTACACCACTTCAATTTCAATATTGCATTAAGTGGGAAAATTAGGCAATGGTGCTTGGAAAGGAAAAAAAATATTTTGTGGTGGTGATTCATTCTCAAAGCCTATAAATAGGCTTCTCCATCAAGGTATCAAGCATCAAGGAATTCACAAATACATTTCTCTACTCCCAAATTGGAAGAGAATTCCCCAAATCCTTGAAGCTTTGAAACTCCAAAGCTCTCGAGCATCCAAATTCCCAAGAATTCCGAAGGATCAAGAAAGCACTCTTCGTTCTTCGTCAAATCCTCCTTCAAGATCAAGCCCCAACGGCCCTTGAAGAACTTCCACCAACTCAAGATCAAGCCCCGACGGCCCTTGAAGAAAGTGTTCATTGTTCATCAACTGTTCATCCTAAGATCAAGCCCTAACGGCCCTTTGGATCAACAACCTCAACAAATCCACACATCCAATCGTTCTTCAAGATTAAGCTCAAAAGCCCTTGAAGATCCGCTCATCCATCAACCTTCAAGATCAAGCCCAAAAGCCCTTGAAGAAATCCACACAACCATTATTCAAGATCAAGCCCCGACGGCCCTTGAAGAAAGTGTTCATCCGTTCATCAACTGTTCATCCTTAGATCAAGCCCCGAAGGCCCTTTTGGATCAACAACTCATCCACAAACCTACACCCTACGAAGATAGAATCAGAGGACCAAATTTGAGAGAGATCGTAACCCCAAAATCATAAACACAAAAATATTATTTTGTACACGTTATTCTGGTTTCTTGTTTCAAAGGAATCTTTCGTGTTCACAGGTACACTAAGTATTACTATACAAATGATTGGATATACGTGTTAAAAAGTTAATAAATTAAAAAATAAAATTTATCACCACTTACATAAAAACACTTGGTGTCCTATCCGTGTTTCCGTCATAATAAAAAATTTCTCCTCTCCAACCATTGATGGTTGCTTGAAGTTGAAAAGTTAGAAAGATTTTCTGTATACGAGAATGGTATATCACGTATTACTATATAAATGATAAAATATATATATTAAAAAGTTAATAATTTAAAATTTAAAATTTCTCACCATTTATATAAAAATAGATGATATATTCCGTATTTGGATCGTAATGAAAAATTTCTGGAAAGTTAGTACAAATATTACAAAATGTTAGGTGAAGGCGAATGCGAACCATGAATTTGATGTAACTTTTGACCAAAGCGCCTTTAAAAATCACACAATGCCGCCCACCGCGAACAAACACACAATCGGACAAATCTAGAGAGAGAAAGAGAAGAGTGACTGAGAGACTGAGAGGAGTCTGAGAGAGCAAAGCAGAGGCAGCCATTAGCTTATCTTCTACCTCCTTCAACCTCCAGCTCTCAATCTCTCCGTCAAAACCCTTGAAAAAATGGACACCAATCGCCAAATCCCAGAAAACACAGAATCCAAATCGCCTGAGGAACAAAACCCACTTGCCATTGTGCCTTCCGCCGCCGGGCTTCCTCCCTTCGCCACCGCCTCGCTCTCACTTTCTCTCTTTACAATTCTCCCCACCCACTTCTTCCAACAACCCAAGGTTTCCACCTTGTTTTCTTCCCAGACCACCAAGGTCAAGGTCCCCACGCAGGCCTCGTCCCTGGCCCACCTCTCTCTCTCCACCACCGCCAATGTAACTCCGCCCAAGCTCTCCTTCAAGTCCACCATTGCCGCCAACCCCCTGCAGAGCCCTCTCTCTCTGGGTCCGCGCCGCCCCCTCGACCCCTCCAATGGGGCCGCAATCCGTCGAGCTTCCATCGTCTGGTTCCGAAACGATTTACGCGTCCACGACAACGAGTGCCTCAACTCGGCTAACAACGAGTCCGTATCGGTCTTGCCCGTCTACTGTTTCGATCCGAGGGACTACGGAAAATCCTCTTCTGGGTTCGATAAGACCGGCCCGTACCGGGCGACGTTCTTGGTCGAATCGGTGGCGGACCTCCGGAAGAATCTCCAGGCGAGAGGGTCCGATCTGGTAGTCAGAATCGGGAAGCCCGAGACTGTTTTGGTGGAGCTGGCAAAGGCGATAGGCGCCGACGCCATTTATGCGCACAGAGAGGTTTCGCGCGACGAAGTTAAGGAGGAGGAGAAGATCGAGGCGGCAATGAAGGAGGAGAATGTGGAGGTTAAGTACTTTTGGGGAAGCACTCTGTACCACGCAGAGGATTTGCCGTTTAAGTTGGAGGATATGCCGACGAAATACGGCGATTTCAGAGAGAAGGTGAAGGGATTGGAGGTGAGGAAGACGATTGAAGCTTTGGATCAGATGAAGGGTCTGCCTTCTCGCGGCGACGTGGAGCCCGGTGATGTTCCAACATTGATGGATTTGGGGCTTAATCCGTCTGCTACTACGTCTCAGGTATGTGTTTTCGGTTTCGGATCTTTTGTATGAATTTATGTTTAAGTTGATCATTTAGTTTTCGTGAAATGTGATTAGAGATAGTTGTGTTTGACAATTTATGATGTCAGTGATTGTGAACTAGCATCCTTTCGTAGCGGGACAGTGGAAATGATGAACAAGTTTGGTATGAAAAGATTGAGCCTGAGTTGTTTCTAGCAAACGGTTGAACGAGGGATTGATTGAGAAATGAGTGTGAAAAGAGTAGTATCGAACAAACCTGTCATAGTTCGATAATGCTCCTCCTTTTCGAACAAATCTGTCATAGTTTTAACTTTTAAGCATGAGTTTGAGATTTCTAGTATAGAATCCTTAGATATGATTATGTTTTGAGAGTGTACGATGTCGAGGTTGCAAATTAATTAGAAATGAGCAATCTTTCGCAGCAGGACAATGGCAGTGATGAACAATTTTATGGAACTATAAAGCCTTTCGTGGGATCTTAGTATGGAAAGATTAAGCTAGAATTATTTATAGCAATCATTGTACAAGGGAACGAATAAAAAAAAGAAATTTTTCGGTTTTAGGCCTGAAAAGAGTAGTATCGATCAAATTTGTCAAAAATGTATTCATCTTTTTCGGCTCTTGCTTCTTCTGTAAATTTGTATAGCTTGAGCCTTGAACGGTTGTGAATGGGACAGTTGTAACTTTTTTTAGCTAGCAGTTCGATCTTTGTCCATAGCTTGTCAGCTCAAAACAGTTTCAAAGAACAAACATATTGCCATTTATTGGAAACTTTTAGTTTCGGAATTCATTATTTCTAATAGAGTTATTTGACATGTCCCTAAAGAAAGTGACAATATTTTCATCCATTGTCTTGTAGGATGGAAGGCCTGCTGCCATTGCTTCCATGGTGGGAGGGGAGACTGAAGCCCTAGAAAGGCTCAAAAAGTATGCTGCTGAGTGCCAAGCACAGCCACCCAAGGCGAGCAAAGATGGAAAGCATGATAGCATCTGTGGTGCCAACTTTTCGTGCAAAGTCTCTCCATGGTTGGTCTTGGGATGCCTCTCTCCTCGCAGTATGTTTGATGAGCTAAAGAAAACTTCTAGCAGGTGTGCGAATGCCTCTCTTTTGAATAATGGTATAGTTTCTAAAATTTATATTCGATATTTACTCTACTCACTACCAAATGAAATTTTACGATTGATAGAACTATATCTGCTTCCTCAAACCGCAATGATGACAGTGGCAGTGGAATGAACTGGTTGATGTTTGAGTTACTTTGGAGGGATTTCTTCAGGTAAATAGACTGACCATGAAAGCTCAAATCACATGAAAACTATTATTTCATCTTGTCTTCCATATCTTCAAATCTACCGTCACCTGATTGGCTCTTACACATTCTGTATGCAGATTTGTCACTTGCAGTTCCACAAAGAAACAACTCAATGCTGCTCCAGCCACCGCATGTACGGGTGCCCTTGCTTAAGAAGAACTTAAAATTGGATGACGAAATGGTGAGATATGGTGTATTTTCATCTCGTTGTAAGTTTCCAAGATGTAGCAGTTAGATGTTGTAATAGGGTTCGTGTGAAAGAGTTATTCCTTGTTGAAACTTGGTTTTCATTACCAAATAAGATGGTTGAGAATGTGAAGATTTGCCTCCCTCATTCTTCATATGTTGTCTTGGGAATAACAGATATCCTCTACTTGTGCTTTTGTACTCATCGACCAATGTCGGTCGGCACCTGTAAAACTCAAAGCCTCATTCGATAATTATTTCGTTTTTAGTTATTGATTTTTAACTCTTGTGCTTGAGATATAAGGAAGGTTTAATGAGGAAAATGGAGGGACGTAGAAGAGTGGTGCGGAAGGGGAAGAATATAAAGAGAATGAATGAAGAGAAAAGGAAACCCAACATTGGCGTTTTTCACAAAAGCTGTATGTCACGATTTTAATCGGTCTTTAAAAAAATCTATAAAAATTATTAGAGAAAAGTGTACCAATTGCTTCTCAATTTTAATTGAATTGGGTAATGATCTTTCAACTAAAAATTTATGACTATTGATCTCTTAACTCATCAAAATGATGCAGCTATGGTCATTTTGTCAACTCTGTAAGAACTACCGTTCAAATGAGTCACGTGTCCCAAACATGATGCAGAATCAAAGGACAAGTATAGAAAACAAATGAGAAACTTGTAGCAACGGTCTCTCAACTTTAATCCGAATGTAGCAATAGTTCTGCCATCATATCTCATTCTGACTGTTCTGACTTGATCGACGAAAATGACTATAATTGCATCTTTTAATGAGTTAAATGATCAATAATCACGAACTTTCAGTACACCACTAAACAGGAGAATAGTTATTAAATAGACAAGATGAGATTATATGAACCAATTCATCCCAACAATTAGTCGAAAAGCGAAATCAATGGTATGTATGAAATTCAAACGTGGGACTACTTCGGAATAATTGGAAGATGAAAATATGGAAAGGAGGTTTGACAAGAATCATATCCGGTGGAATGGACAGACAGGACAACTAGTAGTTAGGCGTAATCCGTATGGATTGACATCTCGGGGGACGTCACAGACTAGACATTTATCTTATCTTAATGGACATTAGAAATGATTCAAACCGGTTTTCATTTATCTTATCTTGATCACAATCTAGAGTCAGCAAGCCTAGGTCAGTCATTATATGGTGTTCATTTTGTTCAAATCTTCTAATATGCTGATAAAGATACCATGACAACATGTATTTTGTGATAATATTTTGAAAGGCGAAGGTGTTTTGTAAATAGTTTTGCCTAGGCGATAGCCTACTTAAAATTCATCCGACAAGCATACCAAGCAACAAAATATTTGGTTATTATTATTATTTCTCTAATTCATATCATAAAGTCGAAATAGATTAAAGATGTTGCAAACTTGCTATCTCTGCACTATTTTTTACCTTCCACATACTCCTCACAACTTTCGTCCGTTTGATCAAATAAATTGAAAATTATCAAATGATAAAAAATAAAAAAAAATAAAAAATGTGTAGATAACACCCACATAAAATTAGCATGAATTTTATAAAAACCCTGCTCAAAACAACGTCGTTTGGGTTTGGGCTGTACTTTTTTTTCTAAATTCAAACGCCCAGGTCGCTTAAACGCCTGGGGCTATAAGCGTAGGCGCCCGAGACGATAGCCTAGGTGTTTAGGCTATTCTATAGACCACTTCCGCTGGGAGAGGCATATCATAGCCCTGCCCAAAAACCGCCTTGGCTAATCTTAAAACTAGTCTTTTAAACCACTGATATGTGATGAGCTCAATCCCATACTTAATGAAAATAATAATAGTAGCTAAATAAATAATTGTCATACAAAATCGGAGCGTTAGTTAGATAATGACTGATAACCTTTTTATCAAAACAAATGCCCAAGTGCTCTCCCCTGTCAAGCTGTCTGTGTCCTAGTAGTACTCCGACTCCGAGCGTCCAGGAAAACTCAGTACAATCCTTGCGAGCCGAGGCAAGCAGGAAGAAGTCGATCGTCAGCACTCTGTGTCGGGTTTTCCATTGATCCTTCAGCTTTATCCTCGTATCACCATGCCCTCATACAGCCCTCCCCTCAAAGCTTTCTTCGCCTCTTTATTTCCATTGCAGCACACTTTTGTCTCTTTACCAATAGTCTTTACAAGAGCATAGTCCTTCCCTGAAATGGTGAAACCGGTTGCAATCTCTGATCACGATTTCCCGACCAAACTCCTCAGAAATCATTTTCATGGCATCATGACAATCACGGCATATCCTCAGGTTTTTAACAATTCGAATTGGTGTGCCTGGACTTGTCTTCAAAAAGCAGAATGCAATTGCCAATTTTTCGCTGTGGTATGCCAAAGCCAACTCCTTTCCTTCCTCATCTAGTTCAAGTAACACCTCACTTGTATTTCCCACAAAGCCTTTCATTCTCAACCTATTCATAATCTCGTCAAGCATCATGTATATCTCTCGAGTTTCTGGATGCGAATCATCACACGCGAAAAACTCATGAAGAACACCTCCTACCTCAACCAAACTACAACCGGGGACTTTCTTGACCTCTTTTACCTCCATGAGATCTCTCACACGCCTTACTTCACTCCATTTACCCATCTTTGCGTACACATTTGACAAAAGTACATATGCACCACTATTCGTGGGATCCAACTGAATTAGATTCTTCAGTGCAATCTCACTCGTTTCGATGTCCCTATGCATCCTAGAGCCACTCAGCAGAGCCCCCCATACAAGTACATCAGGCTCCATTGGCATGGACTGCACCATCTTCAGTGCCTCTCGAACGAGACCAGCTCTTCCATACAGGTCAACAATACAACCAAAGTGCTGAATCAAAGGCTTAATACCAAACTCCTCATCCATCCTCCTAAAGTACTCCTTCCCTTCACTCACCAAACCTCCATGTACACAAGCACAAAGAACACCCACAAACGTCACAGCATTAGGCCTCACGCCGAGCTTTATCATTTCAGAAAATAATTCAAGGCATTCCGTAGCATGACCATGCATGGCCAGTCCCGAAATCATTGAACTCCATGCCATCACATCCTTGTAAGGACCCATACTATCAAAAACAAATTTTGCTTTCTCAATACTTCCACATTTGGCATACATGTCCACCAACGCAGTTCCTAAGACAACATCAATTTGCATTCCTGATTTGTCAATATAAGCATGAACCCATTTTCCATGCTCAAGTGCACCCAACCGTCCGCAAGCCAATAGCACACTCGACATGGTAAACTCATTAGGTCTCACGCCACCAGCATCCACCTTTTGCATCTCACGAAACAAGGCAAGTGCCTCCTTATAGGCGTCACACACGACGTACCCATTTATCATACAACTCCAAGAGATCACATTTCTCTCAGGCATTTTATCGAACACCTCTCTTGCATCACCAATCAATCCCGCTTTCGAATAGGCATTCATAATCGAATTCCAAGACGGTAAGTCTGGTTGCGTAATTTCATCAAACACTTGACGGGCAAGCGTCAAACTCCCACAGGACGAGTACATATGTATAAGAGAAGTGCCGACAAACGGGTCGTGAGTGAACCCAAAGAGAAAAACTTGGGCGTGGATTTGTTTTCCGGGTCGGATGTGAGGGAGGGAATGGCAGGACTGGAGGAGGAAAGGGAAGGTGCGGTCGTCGGGTTCGACTCCGTGTAAGCGCATGCGGAGGAAGACGGAGAGTGGGGAAGGATGGGATGGGACTGTGGATTGGACATGGGCTCGGATAAGGGTGTTCCAAACGAAGGATTCGGGGGTTGGATGGGAAAGGTGGAGGGTTGGGTGCGTGGAGGATATCAGCTTTGTGTTTGTGCAGGCTCGCATTTCTGGCGCTGCATAGCGGGAAACAATTCAAACCGCTTTAGGGGTTGGCATTCCTCTCTCTCTCTCTCTCTCTTTTTTTTTTTTTTTCTTTTTTTTTTTTTGAATTTTAATGAAACACTCCGGCTAGTATTTATTTTTAACGAAAAATTATATTTTTACCCTTTTTTAGTACTATTCATTACACCTTTATTTGTCATTTTTAATTAAAACTAAAGTTTTTATAGATTGTTCGTTAGTTTTTCTTTTTTTATTTTATTTATTTTTTTATACCCACGCTGAAATTAAATTAATTTACCGACCTATGCCGGTTTTGAGTACATGTATCTTTTTGTTGAAGGTTGTTCAAACTTTTCCTAAGAATATGACATAGGTTAGTTCAGCACCATGACGCCTGGTACTAAGTGAAATTCAAACTTTGATGCATATAATAAAGCATATTGATCAACTAACTAGGCTAATGGGTTACTTAAATACCATGGCGCCTGGTAGTAAGTGAAATTCAGACGTCAACTCGGCTAAGCTCAATTGTATGAAGGGTAATTCTTTAAAGATTTTGATCTTATTTATTGACATGATCGGTTATTTAGAGTATATAATGATGCTTCAGAGTTTCCGTTTTGGGTTTTAAGTATCGAAATATTTGATGCTAAAAACCTAATTTTGTGGAATTAATAAATCCATAGAGATTAAGAACCTAAAGTCTAAGGCTCTTGATTAGCTTTAACTCCTCGCATTCTCTAACGCATCCCTTCTTCTCCGATGCAGGCCTGCAACTCGGAACTAAATTTCCGGAGATTAACAAGTATCGATGGCACAGTTGCCTTCGCATGTGCAAAGAGGAAAGGGACGGTGAAGTTCAACGAAGGTGAAAATTTTCGAGGAAATACGTACTGCACCAGGCACATAGATAACATAATAACCAGATTCGAAGTTCCAAACCGATGTCTCAAAAGAAGCTTAATTTCATAGGAGGTATCAATCACGAAAAAAGCTGAAACAGAAGTTGATAGATAAGACAGATTAACTAAGCTCAACCGGTAATGCCACAAAACAGGAGACAAAGCTTTTAGTCTTCCTCCTCACCCTCGTTCTCGGCAATGTTGAAGTATCTCAATTCATAAACATTGCGGTCCTTGTTGGATGCAATCACGCGAAGCCAATCCCTCACGTTGTGCTTCTTCAAGTACTTCTTCGTCAAGTACTTAAGATACCTGAGATACAAGTGATACAGAGGTTCGACACAAACGAAAACAGAAGACAATTACTGCTCAACAATCGACATAAATATCCATTTTTTTTAAATGAAACCATTACTCGTCAAGATTTAAGAATTTCACACACTTTGTGCTGAACTTCAACTAACATTCATAAAAATGCAACTATAACTCCGAGTTATGAAGACAATAAACGACTGAAAACTATGCGCAAAGCACCCGGTATCAAAGATTTCCAAAGATGGAAACACGCGTACCATAATAGCATGTAATCCTTACACACATTCGAAGTGATATGACGATTATAAGTTATACACAAAGCATGACAAATGAAAGATAACCAGCCGAACAACAGCAATACCACATTATCAAGTTTCTAATTGTAACTAATACTAATTAAACTGCAAAATCCTACTTAATCAAAGGAGCTCAGCTGCAAATTTAAATTCATGGAATTTACAATAATCCAAATATTTGAGCCATGGTAAAGTTTAAAACTTTCAATTTATATAATAATCAACACCCTAGAAGAAGCATATAAAATGCAAGAATATGAGGTTTAAATCATTGGGTTTTAGTCAAAATTCAGATCTGCAAATGGGTATAAAGCAAAATGGTATGTGCAGATAAATAAATAAATAAAAGTGGAAAGTGTGTGTTGGTACCTTTTGGAGAAGTTGGAGTCGGAGGTGACGGTTATCTTGTTCTTCTCACGAGAGACGGTGACGGAGTCGCCGAGAGCACCGGCCTTGCCGCCGACCTTGATGCGCTCCTGGAGGAACTTCTCCAGTGAGGCGATGTCCATGATCTTATCCTCCACCGGCTTCGCGCAGTCTATCACGAATGAAGCTCCCTTCTTCTTCCCTCCCTTCGTCCCTGCTGCCGCCCCACGACTCATCTTCGCCTCTGTGTGCACACTTCTGCGTGTGTGTGGGAGCTGCTTCTGTTAGCTCTCGGTATAATAAAAGAGTGCTAGGGTTTTGGATTCGCGGGTTCTTATTTTATCTTTCAGGTACGGGCCCGAAGGCCCAGCATAAAGCTGACTGCAAACATGTCTAAGCCTGCCTAACCCAACCCACTCATTTCTAAACCGAATGAGACTAACTAGGCTCGCTTGGATGTATTTTTAAAATGACTGAAAATACTTTTAAAGAAAATACTTTTAGATTTCAAAAGCATTTTAAGTGCTTTCTGCAAGAAGCACCAATTATGTGCTTCTTCCAGGAAGCACTTTAAATGTTTTCCAGAATTTACTTGTATTTTTTCTAAGGATTGGTTCCAAAAACATTTTCACCAAAAACGTTTTCAGTTATTTTAAATGTAAATCCAAACGAGAAGGATTGAGATTTTGAAATTGTATCAATTTATTTCTTTTAAAATTTGGACTGTTTGTTGTTTTATAACTTGTTGACAAGGCATTTGTGGGACTTGTTAGTACGCTAATCTTCAAGCCAAACTTGTACCACAACGTTTCATAGTTCTAAATCGCACAAATCGAACTCATTCCTGCTAATAATCACAGAGCTCCAAATTATCCTAAACAATATTGATGTCTTTCAAATTGCAAGTGTGGCTTTTCATTGTCCCAAACAAAATCTATAAATTGATTTGATTTCATAACTTCAAGTACAATTTCAGAAAAGATAAAATCCCAAGCTCTATTCTGGCAACCACCCAACTCAAAGGAATGAATTATCTGTACTTTTCTAGACGTCATGGTGACAACATATATTAATAATACTACACTATGCATTTTTAATTTTATTTGACACGTGTTTTAAATTTTTCACGTAACATCGCATGATTGAGTTGAAATATCATCTTATTGACATCCACTTTTAAATGTTTAATGATGCAAGTCATTTATAAAATAAAATGAATTAGCTCACGTTGTCGTTTTAGTGGATCATTTCTCGTTCCACGTTTCGTTTCTTATCGGATTGCTAATGAATTTACCATCCGCGATGTTGTTTCAGTACCTGAGTAACTGAATTTGATTGGGTAAAGTGGGAGCGGAACTGAGAGATAGAAGGAGAGTCGTACGACGTCGTGCCCTGCTCCTCCGTCACCTTCAATTCTATCCTCCGCATCGGAATGGTAATCCCAACCACTTCCGAACCCGAATGTTAACCAATCTACTCCAATTGTTATTTCTCCTAATTCCTTCCTTCTAAAATCTGTTAACCCTAAAAATTACAAAGCCTACGTGGCGCGCAGGCCGAGTAACTAATAAGCTAACTACGTCATTCGGTTGATGCGGGGCGTGCCAACTCGTCAGCCAAGCTTGGCCAAGGAGTAAAATTTGTTGATGTTGCGTTGAGCGCGTTGCTGACTGCTTGATCTTGCGACTGCAGTCGAGGAAGGAACAAGTCTCGACCTTTGGGTTCTCGAGCCTAAAGACAAGGTTGCTTGTTCTGTGAAGTTCACGAATAGTCGGCTCCGGATTCGGTCACAGTGATTATATTCGTAAAAGTATAAGCATGTCGAGTCGACACCAGACTATATGGATACAAGTACTCAAAGGAGATGTATGTATTGATGGTAGATGTGGTTCGGTCGTCAGAATGTCGAACTCTGAAAGTCACTGTGAGTATCCAATCATAAAACCACTCGTCGTTCAATGCGCCGAATGTAGTAACTTGTAACACCTTACTTCGCCGGGAAGACTAACAAGATGACCTCTGCCAATAAGGATTCGGAAACCCTTCTTGACCGAGACTTGGATAGGTAACCAATCGGCCTTGACTCAGTGCTGTTTATCCAAACTGAAGGTGCTCATCGGTCGGATGATTCTACGACAACATTGTTGTTTATCCAAACTGAAGGTGTTCGCCGGTTGCCTTCACAGTGCTGTTTATTCAAACTACAGATGTGTTAGCGGAAAAAGAAAATAAAAAAAATCTCAAGATGTTTGAGAGCTTTGCGCAGGATAATTGTGTGTTGAATTGGAGGTCCTCTTTGTGTTCCACGACCTTTTGTATTTATACTGGCTTGTATATCTGCTCGCAGCCTGATGGTATTTATAGAATTCAACCGCAACTCAAACTCTTGAAAGGGAGACTGATCCTTATGTCATCTATTCATCGTACGGCTATCCGTCATTTTCAAACAAAATAAAAGCATATATGCGCTTATCACATCACCACCAAAATCCTATCCCCTCTAGGCTTCTCATCAAAATTTCATTTCATGCATGCATCTCACCAGACCATCTTGATCAATTCCAAGCCACGTGCATAACAACATTTATCCATCATCATTATCACCCACTTTTAAATGAATAATAACAATCCAAAAACCCAATCCTATCAGCAACTTCCACGATCTTGGGTAAACAACAAACATTAACCGAAATGATAATGACTATAGCGTGCATGGCTGACCAAATCCAAGCACACGTGGAGGTCATCAATTTCCCTTTTTTTTTTTTACACGGCCAAGCACATGTGGCTGACTCTAATTTGGCATCCTCATCTTTATGAATGCATAATGCATTAATCTCTCTACCAACCAATGCCGCAATGTATTAGGACTCTTGATAAAATACTCTGATGCTCTAATCCACCATACGTCTAAATTCCAAGAACCCCAAATCAAATTGAACTGTACTGCTTACTTTCAAGTTGAAGATATAATTTGCACCTCATCTTGTTCAAGAAAATATCAAGATAATTCATTATTAAAAGATAATATCATGATTAAAACCACAATATATCCTTCAATTATCTTAACAATTCAGTCATCCAACGGTTGATAGCTATGTTCTTCAATGGTATTGATTGCACGAGCCAATAGTGTAAAATCGGGTCCAAACATTCCCCCGGTTTCCTTGAGCTTCGGCTCGTAGGCCGAATGGTTAAGGAAATTAGTCATTTGTGTCTAGCTTTCGACCGTTCGACATGTTATTCGGCTATCCACTCCATTTTCAAACAGGTTTTCGGGGGCATGGACTCTGAATCTAGTCTCAATTTTGGAATGGAGCTGTTCTTGTTGCACCCATGTGTAAGGTATAAAACACATTACATTTACATTTAGTTAAATAGTAAGTTTTGCTCTGCTAATCCGACCACCGAACCTTTATGTATAGTTCTACTCGAATAATCTCGTTTTCTTCCAAAAACTAAAAAATAATAAAACAAAAACAAACGATTTGGGTGTAAGTTGGAGTTTGGTTTTGTTGGTGAAGCTTGGTTTACCAAATTAAACTGATCGTTTATTCCATACAATATTTTGGTAGATATCAGAAAAGGTCAAGCCACACCCGCTGGTGATCAATGTATTAACCAGAGTGGAGGAGATTATTCCCAAATGGAAGATAGTACCCACTAAAGACGTCATTGACTTCGCCTTCAAAGATCCTGTAAAGCGTGAAAAGGTAACAACTGAATAATCTTAAATATTGGCAAAAATACATTTTTAGTCCCCGTAGCATTCGCAAACTTCCACTTCGTTGTATAATCCCCGTAGCATTCGCAAACTTCCACTGTCAACAGTTGTATAATCCCCTCCTCTATCACTTCTCAACTTCTTCAATTTGTAACCACTTTGTAATTCAACTGTAGCCTTGAATTTCTTGAATATGCTAAACACCTCAGACTTGTTTCGTAAGAAATAGACCCAACACATTCGAGTGCAATCATCTATAAAGGTGAGAAAATACCCATTTCCTGCCTTAGTTGTAGCTTGCATAGGCCCACAGATATCTAAATGAATAAGCTCTAGACGAAGAGAAGTTATCCATGATGCTTCCCTTGGGAATGCATCTCTGCAATGCTTCCCAAAAACACATAATTCACATATCTCATCTGTCATCTTGAGTTCAGGCAATCCCAACACCATATCATGTTCTTTGAGTTGGTTCAGACTGCCAAGGTTCAAATGTCCTAGCCTCCTATGCCAGATTGTAGAAGACTGACATACACTAGCCTTTAGAGCAATCTGCATCTCAGGTTAAAGTTTCAAGGGAAAGCTTCTGTTTCCTCTCATTGGTATTTTGGCTACTAAGTTCAACATAGAGCTATCATCATATATTGTAGCAGTAGTACCACCAAACACCAGAAAATAACCACGTTTCATCATCTGCCCTACACTGAACAAGTTTTCTTGTAAACCTAGAACTAACATCACTTCCTTGATATATCTTTTCCCTATTTTGGTTTCAACTACCAAATTTCCTTTTCTTGTGACTTCAATAAGCTAACCAGTGCCCATTTCAACATTAATAGTCATAGTTCTATCAATGTCAACCAACAAATCCTCCATTCCAGTCATATGGTTGCTACATCCACTGTCTACATACCATATGTCTTCACATTTCTTCACCATGGCATTATTGCAAACATAAAACATTGTAGGAGTGTCATTGACTTGATTAACAAAGTTCACATGTTGGTTAGCTTTCTCCTTCTTTCCACAGCAATCTTTTGCAATATGTCTCAACTTATGACAATTGTGGCACCTAGGCTTATCCTTGAACCAACATTCACCAAAATGCAGTTTATCACAGTGTATACAAGGATTCTTGGCTCCTTCAGAGGTACCTGCAGCTTTTCCAGCTTGATTTGCAGGTTTATTATCCTCTTTCTTCCATTTTGACTTCCAATTCTTCTGTGGTTTCAACCTTGATTCCCATTGTACTTATTTTGTTTTGGAGTAATATTGAGACTAACAAATGCCTTCTCATTGTGAATCTCATTATGTCTATCAATTCTTTGTTCATACCCCTTTAGGATAGCAACAACATCTTGAACATCAACAGTATCTAGATATTTAGTATTCTTAATTACAGAAGCAATACTATCATACGATCTAGGTATGCTTATCATCAACTTTTGAACAACTCTCTGATTGCTAATATCTTCACCATAACTCCTCATTTGACTAAGCAAATCAAATAGCTTAACTAGATATACAGAGAAAGCTTCATTTTCACCCATTTTAGTATATTCAAAATCACGGTGTAAGCCTTGGAGTTTCACAGCTCTTACCTGTTTATCTCCCACAAATTCTTGCTTCAGAACATTCCAAACTGCGTGTGCAGTCTCCTGAATAACGATTCTCGGAAATATCTGATCGGAAACCGCCCCTTGGATGATTCTAAGTGCCTTTGCATCTTTGACTATGTTCTCCCTCACCAGCTTGCTCTCAGCTTTAGTGAGTTCTTCATCCTTCTTCGCCGGAGTAGCGAAACCCTTCTCGACAATATCCCAGAGTTCATGAGATCGAAATATGGTCTTTTTCCGAATCTGCTAAAAATCGAAGTTGTCTCCATTGAATACCGGTGCTCAAAGATCAGCACCACTTGACCTAGCTATATGAGACTCGATTCAAGATTATTGAGATTTCTTTTCTGAATTTTCCTTCAGCAACAAAGCTCGACAATCAGTTCAAGTTCTTCACTGCATTCTTCACAGATTCACGCCCAATTGTAGATGATGCAACCTGGAAGAAAAAGAATGCAAGATGCAGACTCACTCACCAAATCAAAAACATATTGGAAACTCCTCGTTTGCTTCCCGTCACCATAAACAGTCATCAGCTCTTTCCTCAACGCCTACATTATCGCCACCTTCCCGCATTTAGCACTAAAACGAAGAACTCATCGTTTCAACGAAAGATAATTCGATATACAAGCAATTTACCTAAGCAACAAAGTTGTTAACAACGCGGCCATCATCTATGCACATTCTCGGCCCGTAAGTGTTAAAAATCCTAGCAATCTTTACCTACAACAACATTCGAAATTTCAAACAGAAAACATTACATCTAAGATTTAAGCAAAAAAAACAATTCGTGATGTTTATAGACTCCGCTGTATAGAGCGATTGATGTGACTGATAAATGTGATATATGTAACGTTACATCAACATTCACATTACATTTATTTTGCATACCTAAATGTGATCGGTAAGTGTGATAAGGGTAAATGTTAGCACAACACCAGCTCTTCTGTGGTAGTCCAAGGATGAACAGCTACCTAGAACCTAGAAGGGCGCAAAACAGAAGGGTGAGTGGGCAAAAACAAAGCGTTTGAAAACGTATTTATCTTTATGAACATAATAACCCCTTTCCGTAAAACCCGTATAGTTTCCAAAAATACTACTACGTAGGTATGAAAACCAATGCACAATAGCAGCGAAAACTGAAGTATGCCATGTCGTAATATCTCAGCAATAATAAATGTAAGCCAGGAGTGAAACCAATATAAACTAGTATGCCAGTCGGAGTCACCTAACGTAAGCTGTACGACTGGACCTGTATCTCATCAATCTAGGCTAGCACACGAGTCGGAGTCACCTAGTGTGACTTGTATGACAATCTGGGTATAAATATATACACGCAAGTGCTACGATCACGTGAAGGCTATGCAATAATTCGCAGGTCACCTACGAGTCGGAACCACCTATTGTGGTTTGTACGGCAGGCTGGCACTAGACTTGGATCCAAGGTGAGCGTGCGGTGCGGGAGGTGAACAATCACGTGAAGACTGGCCTAGCCCCAGGCAGGAGCACTAATACCGGGGTGCAGCCATGATGAACTCTAAATAAATGTGTGCATACCAATGCAATACAACCCATTCAATCACATAATACTCACCTGTAGCTTACCTGAGTCTCCGCAGCATCACACAATACAATTCACAAGTGTAACAATGCAATATTTAAAATGTAACTCATTTCCGACATGGCAAGCAAAGCTTAGTTCCATATAAAAATGTTTTTGAAAACTGTATATAAATACACACACACACACACATATGTAGAAAACAAATGGTCTCTCACTGATAAGTAGTAGGATCGTAGCCCCCTAGCTTCGCTTGTCCACGCTCGTCCTCGGGGTACGTCTCACACATATGCGATACAACTATTTTTTACATTAATTAATTAGCACATAAACAAAGTCTAGGATTAATTCCTCATACGTTGCTTAAATGGGGTGTTTGAATATATCAACGTAATCTACACGACAACACAAACACCCCCATATTTTTAGAAAAAAATTTGGATGTCGGACGTGCCCTCACGCGCCAGCCAAGGCATGGTCACATGCTCCGGTCACGTGCAGGCACGTGCTTGGCACACGGGACGGAAGCACATCTCGACTTCGGTCAGGGTATGATAAATAATACTACGCTACGTATTTAAAAAAAAATTTGACACGTGTTTTAAATTTTTCACGTAACATCGCATGATTAAGTTGAAATATCGTCGTCTTGACATCTCCTTTTAAATGTTTAATGATGCAAGTCATTTATAAAATAAAATGAATGAGCTCACGTTGTCGTTTTAGTGGGAAAATGATTCTCTTTGGATCCCTTCCATTTGAGTCTCCTGATCAACAAATTCGAACACTTGAAATTTGATCCAATGACTAAAGTTATTATAATTTTTAATATGATCCCCTGTTTTTAGCCGTTGGACCAAATTTTAAACATCCAAATTTGTTAATCAAGAGGCTCAGGTGAAAGGGATCCGGATCCCTTTCCGTTTGAGTGGATCATTTCTCATTCCATGTTTCGTTTCTTGTTGGATTGCTAACGAATTTACCACCCACGGTGTCGTTTCGGTACCTGAGTAACTGAATTTGATTAGGAAAAGCGGAAGCGGAACTGAGAGATGGAGGGAGAGCCGTACGACGTCGTGCCTTGCTCCTCCGTCACCGTGGATTCGATCCTCCGCATCGGAACGGTAATCCCAACCACTTCCGAACCCGAATGTTAACCAATCTACTCCAATTGTGATTCCTCCCAATTCCTTCCTTTTAAAATCCCATTAATTTCAAGCTTGAAATGTTAATTCGTTAAGCTAAAGGACATGACAAGCAAGCTTTTAAACTCTCCAGTCTCATGAAATGGCAACTTACATTTTTTGTATGATTGTATTTTTATCGCATTGCATATCTACAGAAGGACAATAGTAACCTTAAGAATAATGTGATGTGGGAAAGCATGATGGCCTGCTAAAAGAATTGTGTTTCCCCCTCTTCTGGCAGGTGAATGGTTTGGTTGCTGGTGCAGTAGCAAGGGGAGCCATTGCCGCTATGACACGAAGCTGGATGCAGGTAATTCCTATGGCTTGTCTGGTTTCTGCCTTCAAAGTTGCCACTGACTACGCTAGAGCAGTTTGAAACTTTGAAATGCCTATTGGTGGAAAACCGTGTGGGAGCGGGAGCGCAGAGCAAGGTTGTTCTCTTTCCCTGCATCTTGTACTTCTTCTCTCCCCTGCTTACATCCGTCATTTATGGAGCCATTTGTCTGTATCACTAGCATTAGTTTTGTCTAAGCAAGAAATGTGTTCTGTTATGTCTAAAATTTCGCGTCTATGAACCAACCGACTGTTGATTGACAATTCACTTCTTTTGTATGACTTTCATTTATTTTTTCAAGTACATGAGTAGAGCGGATAATAAAGATTCAATTTTGTTGCAGATGGTCCTTCTAATATATACCTAACCGAGAATGAAAGCCTTTCAACTGATACACCCCTTCAGTCTTTGAATTCTGGGTGAAACTAAACCAGGTAAGCATTATTCAATACGCTGATACCCTGCTTCTCAGAACCAAAAAAACTAAAAAGAACCAAAACACACACAGAATCGGCAAAATCTCTGTTTATGATTAGTCAACTTAGGCTTTACTGCAATATTATAGAGCTTTTATCTTTGTTTCTCTTTTAGTCTATTTGTGATTGCATAAAAGTCGGAGTTTCTACTCTGCGTAGGTTCGTACTGTCTCAAAACCAAGTATATAAAATAACTATTTACAGTTGAACATTGCGTTATTCTTGCATCGCTGATTTTGTTTAAGTTGACTTCGATGCGATTCTTGCTTGATATGTAAGGATTAACAATAAGCAGATTGTATAGGTTGTAGTTTGGTAGTTAGGAACCAATGGGAGGGCCTAGGCTAAATATTAAGTGACAATCTTCTCCCTGTTAACCTAAGTTTGTGAAGAAACCATGAGAAGTCCGTCGCTGCTTGGATGAATACATGTTCAAGTGGTTAGGTGGTGACAATATTTTGGAGTGCTATTTCTGGTGCGGGGGTTATGGGGTTGTTCAATCTGGAATGTAGGGTGAACCGTCAAGTAGTAAGATTGAAATCAAATTGGCTGTGGCACCTGTCTGAAGACACTACGGTACGAGTTAGCGGTACGGTATATTGCGTTTTGTTCTTGATTTATTGCTTAATCCCGTCCGGTCTAGAATTTTTTTTTTTCCGGTATGACAGCGATATGTAGAGAAGGGAAATCGGAACAGTCATAAATGATCACTTGAGTTTAGAGGCTCCTGGCGCGTTAACGAGTTAACCTCTTACAAAATTTCAGGAGGTGTAACCTATACTCTTCCCGGGCATTCGAATTTTGGGTTGGTTCAAACATCCGAATTGGATCCATTAGAGGTGTAGCTCTAATAGAGAAGCCTAAAGCCGTAAACTAGAACCTAAGAGCATCTTAATGGTACGTAAATGCCAATTGGTACTATACATTTTTTTTGTCAGCCCGAAAGCTCTCTAATGTGTAACTTAAGGGGGTAATCGGCTAAAATTAAAGTTTATAGAGAAAATTGGCAGCTCTTTGCGAGTTTTTTTTTTTTTGTTGGGGGGGGAGGGGGAGAGGAGGGAGGTGCCGTAATTGGCAAATACCTCAAGAATCAATCATGTGCACACAAAGAAAATAAATGAGATCTCAAATTTACACCTCCTCAATTAGATTGAAACTCATATTTTCATCTTTTGAAAATGTAAATATGGCTAAAATGTGGATTTTACATCTCAATATTATGTCTCCTAATTAGAGATGCTCTAAATGACAATGATTTTGGTTCTTTTCATAAGGCAACGAGGTTAAAATATGAGTGTTGAAATTACTGGCCGACCTAAAATCGGGGACAATTATCAAGCACTCTAAACTCTTTTTTTTTTTTTTGGTCAAGTAAGAGAACTTTCATTAAATTAAAAACTAACACAAGGCCCAAAATGAACCAAGTAAACAACAATAAATAAAGTAAAAGGTCTAAACAAAATGAGAGCCGCAACCCAAGATATAACGGGCAGCACACACAAGGTTAGGCCCGAAGGTTGGAAAAACAAATAACAAAAAAAAAAAAAAAAAGAGTAAATTACACTTTATCACTTCAGGTTTGAGGTCTATTGCAACCTCATACAACATCTTTAAAAAATTTCACCTTCATACTCCACGTACTATTTTATTTCAATATAATACTTTTGTTACATTTTTCATTCATTGATCCGTTAAGAGTTGACATAGCTGTCACATTTGTGCCACGTAGCAAAAAATAATTTTTTATGCATTTAAAAAAAAAATTTAATAGGGTAAATTATTATAATATTTTAAATGCATAAAAAAAAAATTTACCACGTGGCAAAAATTTGGCAGTCACGTCAGCTCTTAACATACCAATGGATGGAACATATAACGGAGGTATTATATTGAAATAAAATAGTACATGAGGTATGAAAGTGAAATTTTTTGAAAATGTTGTATGAAGTTGTAATAAACCTCAAACCTGAGGTGGTAAAGTTTAATTTACCTATAAAATAAAAAATAAAAAATAAACCCCAAAAGTAAAGTTTTGAAGGTGGTAAGAGGTGAAAACTTAAATGAGGGTACCCAACAAAGTAGAAATGAACCAAATGGTAGATGTACATATTTACTTAATGCAGAGCAACTCCATCAAATGACTTTAAAATGTTTGGTACTTGGTTGGTGACGAATAAATAAATAGCTATCAAACCACAAAACTCGTCACCTAAAAGATGGTTAAAATGGGAATTAAATTTTATGATATGACCACAGATCTGTACGAATCTCTCATGCTCAGAAATGTTTTGTGATTTTGTCAAAAGCACTTATATTAGAAGCATTTAATAATTTCTATTGCAAATGCAAGGGCTTTTTCTACAGAAAAAACATATACGGCTTGATTTTTTAGATTTTCTATAACGTTTTACAAAAACGCTTTTAATTGACAGAAATATATATTTTTTTTCTTTTCGCAAATAATGCTATACATACACTAGTGCTTATTTGGCTTCACTTTTTAAGGAGATAATGAAGACAAATTTCTTTTGGGTCCAAATGAGGGAATATTTTTTTACGTAATTTTTGACATAAGTTTTTTAGAGCCCATTTCGTAATGTGGATAAAGTATCTAAATTATCTATTTTTTAAAATATTTTCGTATATCATCTTTGCAAAAAATTAGACAATCCAAAACTACTAAGACATTCATTTATAGTGAAAAAAATGCACAAATACGGCTATGGTTCTACAAAGAAACCCAAACTCTTAATCCAACCATCATAGTTTCAAATTCAATGATTTTTTTTATAAACATAATCTATCAATGATGTTTTAAAATCTAAAAATTCATATGGTTTCAAACACAGATAGGAACCAATTCGACAAACTCTATGCTGAGCTAGGCACGTACATCACATTTTACCATAACATTAACGCACGAAGCATCTTTACTATATTCTTCTATATTATAAAGCTTTCGGAAAAGAAATTACATTTCCAGATAACTACCCACCGTCACTCTCTCTCTCTCTATATGTCTCTCTCTCTCTCTCATCATCCGTTTCAGAGTCTCCACTTTCTTCGCCATCTTCTTTCGGAATCTCTTTCCCTTTTGGCTAATATTATAATTTATGACATTGCCGTTCACCAACCTTCTCTTTTTCCAAATTGTCATCGTCACTGGCTATAGATCCGCAGTTGCAGAAAAAACATGGGTTCCATTTGATCTCTGAGTCGTTTTCTTTTCTTTAAATTTTCTCTCTTGCGTGAACATGGAGGTAGAATATCAAGAAGTAAGTATATATATACATGCATATACACACACAGATATATATATATGTTTGCTTGAATTATACAATGTTGATATATACACATGTTTTTATACATACATACATACATACATACATATATATATATATACGTATATATATAGTGTTTTGTCTGATGGGGGTAAATATATGTTTGAATGAGAGAAGGTTTACATAAGGAATTCAAGAGGAGTGCAGCTTTTTACTTGCAGATGGTTGCCCTTTTCCTCTCCAAAGGCACTTGTGTTCCTTTGCCATGGTACTCTTCTTCTCTCTCTCCTTTCTTTTGTTCTTTTCAAACTTGGGCTTCGAGCGAATACACCGTTCTAGTCAACTTGGCTATATCTTGGACCGTTCCCGAATCAGCTTCCTTGTTTGATGGGGCATGTGTGGATATTAATTGGTGCTCATTAATGGAGTTGCAGGGTATGGCATGGAGTGCAGCGGTTTCATGAGAGGTAATGAATGCCATCTTAAATAACTCATCTTCCTCATTTTTCATTCCTTCTTTCTTCTTTCTTAATCTCCGTTACCATGACTTCTTTAATTAATCTGGCATTTTAACTTTTAATTAACTCCCAATATACAAATAGAATAAATCGACAATTAATTTCTTTCCTTCATAAATTTTATTAACGGGTGACGCTAAAGAGGTCGTTTACTTAGACCATATTTTGTAAATCAAATAATATGACTGTTAATTGTTAAATTTGTTGTAAATCATTAAAAGAATTTATTCAGTACATTTTTCTTCAAAATATTGGTGGTGTTAAAGATAGTAATTTCCCGTAAAAAACAAGACTCCACTTTACGAGAATTAAGAAAACGTATATAATACGTATTTTTACTCTTTTAATAGTAATAAGTTTTAGGGTAACTTTCACCTTTCACCATCTCCACCTTTTTCTGCATAAGAAGGAAATCTAGTGGATGCCAAGCAAAACCAAAATTAGGCAAACCAATTTACTAGCTAAAAAGTTTCAACCCAACCGATGGACTTCCTTTTTGTGAAAGGAAAGTGATTTTTGCTGCTTTTCTTTTTTTTTTTTTTCTTTTTTTTTTTTCTTTTTTTCTTCCGATACACTTGTTTTAATTTTCTAGCTTATTAAATTGATAAACAAACAAATCAAGAAGAATTAACACTCGATGTAAGGAAAGTGATCTTTGCTTCTTTTTTTTTTTTCTTTTTTTTTTTTTTCTCTTCCGATACACTTGTTTTAATTTTCTAGCTTATTAAATTGATAAACAAACAAATCAAGAAGAATTAACACTCGATGTAAATGTAAAATAAAAGTGTGAAAATCATTACTCTTCTGCCGCAAAAAGAAATATGTTTAGCAGGTCAATGTTATCAAATCAAAAAGTAGATGATAATCTTCTGGGAAACAGGTGCATGTAAATCCATTTGCACCTCTATTCCTTCACTGCATTTGTTTAGCATTGGCACCTTGCGATTCAGAAAGGGGATAGGAATTAGAAAACAAACAAAGTGCGGACATGCTTAAATCATTGCCGAACATTTGTATTGCACTGTCCCTTTTATGTCCTATCCCACCCAGCCCTGGATTATTTGGGGCACTATAATCCCATTCGCATTCCCAATGCCTACTGCACTGTGCAACTGCTGACCTTATCATTTATCCCACCTTTCTGGTTTTTTTTTTTTTTTTTTTTTTTGGTTTATGTTCAATTATTTGGGGCACAACGTGGGTTTCTTTCAGTTCATATATATATATATAAGTTCCTTTTTGGGGACGCTGCTCCACATACGGTTAAACGTGGAGCGGGATACATAGTGTCCTCTTATTAACTTATTTTTGATAAAATGTTGAGCTTTAAACGTTTCCTACGTCGGGAGGAAACGGTAAATACAAAGACACTATCTTACTTCGCATTTTATGAACAGTTGAGCGAGTTACCTGTTAAGCTGTTCATACGTATGTGTGTGTGTATATATATTATGTTTATATAATTAGTACAACGAGAAGTACTTGCACACACCTGCTACATGCAACGTCTCAATCACATATATTTCAAGTACCATTCACATCACATGAATATACATGCGAGAGAGAGACGATGCATGTAGCAAATCCCAAGTACGCATGTATGCAAATTTTTCTCATAAAGAGGCCTTCTCTTGACATAAAAATATCCTATTTGAAAATGATAATAATTTAAGCAATTATCATGTGAAGTATGGATTTACTTTTAAAATTATTTTGTGGGGCCATCATTGACAGCAACCTTCTACCGATGTCCTAAACTGCCCCATCATTGAAATTGAAATTGTTTGGTTTGGTTTGGATTGG
Source organism: Pyrus x bretschneideri (assembly GCF_019419815.1). Lineage (NCBI taxonomy): Eukaryota > Viridiplantae > Streptophyta > Magnoliopsida > Rosales > Rosaceae > Pyrus > Pyrus x bretschneideri. The sequence goes on from NW_025999557.1 coordinate 5,628,866, forward strand.
ATTGGATTGGATTTGGATTTGGTTGGCAAACCAATTTAATTTCTGCTGTAGGGTCTCTAGGTGTGGCAAAACTGAATGATTTTTAATTACTTTTTGTTTCTAGAGTTAACTATTAATTGACAAATTAATTCGATCTGCTATGATCATTTACATAGAATGTGGAATCCGCCTAGCTAACGGGGGATATGCCGTGTTTGGAATTGACTACGAGGGCCACGGACGTTCGAGAGGGGCCAGATGTTACATCAAGAAGTTCAAAAACATAGTCAACGATTGCGATGAATTCTTCAAGTCGATTTGTGGTACGTATCCAATTGAATTACAAAATCTTTTAGTGTGACGATACAAAGTAATTTTAGTTTTTAACGAATGCATTTTTAAAATGGTATCACAGCCGAGGAAGAGTATCGAGACAAGTGTAGGTTTTTGTATGGAGAATCCATGGGAGGGGCAGTTTCTCTACTGCTTCACAAGAAGGATCCCACGTTTTGGAATGGAGCTGTTCTTGTTGCACCCATGTGTAAGGTAACAGTAACGCACATTACATTTACATTTAGTTAAATTGTGCGTAAGTTTTGCTAGGCTAATCCGACCACCGAACCTTTATGTATAGTTCCACTCACTTAATCTCGTTTTTTCTTCCAAAAACTAAAAAAATAATAAAACAATGACAAACGATTTGGGTGTAAGTTGGAGTTTGGTTTTGTTGGTGAAGCTTGGTTTACCAAATTAAACTGATCGTTTATTCCATACAACATTTTGGTAGATATCAGAAAAGGTCAAGCCACACCCGCTGGTGATCAATGTATTAACCAGAGTGGAGGAGATTATTCCCAAATGGAAGATAGTACCCACCAAAGACGTCATTGACTCCGCTTTCAAAGACCCTGTAAAGCGTGAAGAGGTAATAACTAAATAATCTTAAATTTTGACAAAAATACATTTTTAGTCCCTGTAGCATTTGCAAAGTTCCACTTCATTGTATTATACTTTTATAGTTTACAAATTGTACCAATCCGAAGACGTCCCTTGTACAAGTCCGTCAAATTTACTTAACAGAAGTTAAACAATTTTCTCGAATTTGTCCAATTTGCAAAACTGGATGCAGGAACGAAAGTGAAACTTGTGCGAAAGCTGCAGGAACTAAATAGCCTCAAATTTGTAACGCTTTTTTTTCAAAATTTTAGATGTGATGGGATGGAATTTAAATGTTTAAATGGTGTCTCTTTCAGATAAGGAGCAACAAACTGATATATCAAGACAAGCCGAGGCTGAAAACAGCACTGGAAATGCTGAGAACTAGCATGAGCCTTGAAGACACTTTGCATGAGGTTTTTTCTAGCTTCCATGTTATTCAATACGTTTTCGACGAAGCGATATTCTATTCTAAATTACTCTAATTTACGGGGAAGAATTCAATCTTGGGTGCAAGATGGCCGATACACGTTCCTAGCCAACTAATATTAGACTGATAATTTGAGCAGGTGAGACTTCCATTCTTTGTGTTGCATGGGGAGGCAGATACAGTTACAGACCCAGAAGTAAGCAGAGCACTGTATGAGAAAGCCAGCAGCACAGACAAAACCATAAAATTGTACCCCGGAATGTGGCATGGTCTAACGTCGGGAGAGCCAGATGGGAACGTTGAAATCGTCTTTGCAGACATCATAACTTGGCTCGAGAAGCACACGAGTGATGACAACTCCATCGTGGTGCAACCAATCCACACGTTTAAGAATGCCATTCTGACAATGAACGGCACGGCATCACCACCACCCCCGACACCAATAAACAAGCAGCGACCGTGGACACCATCGTATTTTTGCGGGTTGAAGGGGCGCAGATTGCTACATCACTCGGCAATGTAGCCCTTGCTCTTAAATTTTCCTCTGGATGAGAAATGTTAGGAACTGAAGCGTCACAAAAGGGAGGCATTGGAAATAAGCGTTGCCGTTTTTATTCATGTAACACAATATAATGTTTCATGGTGCTCTATAATAATTCATCTCCAAATATCGGACACTCTCACTAATGAGTATCATATTTTTAGAAGAAAAATGATGTTCGCACCTTTGTTTGTAACCTAATACGGGTTTCCCTAAAGCGAGTTCGCCACCAAACGTAGCAGCACCATCTGCTAAAACGTAGTCTCCTAAAAATTCTCTCCTGTAATACATTTACCTCCCTAACCCTGGGGCTTTTGGAGCATACAACTGATACAAGCATCTTAGCTAGAACGTTGATATATAACTAAAGAAATCTAAGAGTATCCCAATTAGCAATGGATCAATAACTTGGAGAAGCTAATTTAGAATACATTAAGTAAATATCATTAAAAATTTTGTAATCTAATCAACGCCGCCTCTAATGGAGACTGATTGCACAGAAAAGAATAGGAAGACGGAAAAGAGAGGAACTCGCTGTTCTACTAAGCTTTAAGACGATAACAACACAGAACGAACAAAAGATGGACATAAAAACGACTGCTGGAACTTATATGCTACTGTTTCTGTTGCTACTACTGCCGCCGTGAGACCTTTGCTGCCGTATTTTGTTTGGAAATTGGAGAGGGGAAAGAAAGGAGCTGTCTCTCCCAATTGCCGGTTTGCGAGTGAGACTTCAGGTATATGTGCCAATTGCCATGCCAAGACATTAACATCGGTAGGATTATTACAGGGCGGTTGTAGTGCCAGCTTCCTTGTGGTCACCGAAGATACGTTTCCTGAAGTCAGAGACCATGAGAGGGAGACCCTTTTGAAGGGACACCTTTGGTTGCCAGCCCAGCAAGTCTTTAGCCTTTGTGATATCAGGCTTCCTCTTGTGGGGGTCATCCTCTGTGTTCGGCCTGTACTCGATTTTTGCTTCTGGGTCGATTGTTTCTTGCACAACCTGCAAGCACCAACCAACAAACAAGCAAAATACTAAATAAATGAACCAGAAAACTATTAAGTTGCAACATTTGATTAGGGATTTCATCTGATCTCAATTTACCTTTGCAAGTTCGAGCATGGTGAATTCACCCGGGTTTCCGAGATTGAAAGGTCCCACATGTTCACCTTCCATCAGACGCATCAGACCTTCCACCTGTTGTGTATTGCAATACACAAAACAGCAGTGTCAAATTACTTTTCAGCATCAGCAACAAGCAGTACTAAACCAGAAAATCACCTATGTGGGGAAGAAACTACTTTCTGCTTTCCAGCGTAACAGCCGAAAGCACACCCCAAATGCCCAACTACGAAGTATTCTATTCCAAATCACACTTCCATATAAGAAAATAAGAAAGTCTACCGGAAATTGTAGTACTATATCTACTAAAACATATCACAGCCGGGCGCCAGATACCCAAAATTGTAGTACTTCCTCCAATATATTTATAAGCATTTCGAAAGAAACATCGTGAATGACACTAACATCCTGCGTTTCTGAGGTTTACTAGTTTTGATTTTGAAAAATACACATTACTCCTCCGAGCAAACAACGATGGTGCAAGAATACAGACAAGTCAACCCAGACTTACCAACATAAGGTGGTATTAAGAAACGCATGTCGATGATTACTCGCCATACGAAGAAACTGATCGAAATGCACAACATTGACTAATTTTGCTTGCATCAGTGCTCAAGTGCGCAGCATGTGCACAAAAGCATCAATTTTGTATTAATCTGTACAAATTTTGGTTCACAAACCGATTTCAAATGCTTTGTTCCATGCACATGGGCAACATAATATTCACTAATATCTTTTAGTCACAATCTTAGTCTCTAATCTCGCATTACTAAATTTTCACATGGCTCGATAGATACTTTAAACCCTAAAAAGAAGCAATTCGGAATATAAAAGTAAGTACTGGTTTGGTACTGAGGTGATTTTATAAAAAGTGGGTATAAAAAAAAAACTGAGCTCAAAAAGGTGTTTAGTAAACACTTAAAAACAGCTTATTTTCACAATTTTGGGTGAAAAAAAGCTGAAAACATGAAGCAGCAAAAATGAGCTTATTCTCACAGCACAGTAGAAGTAGTTTTTTCAAAGCACAGCAATACCAAACCAGCCTTAAACAACCAAGGCGCGACACAACAAAGCAAACGTAAACGGTACCAAAGTCTTAAAATATTGTGTTAAAGCAAACTCGCTCACCAGATCGGAAACATATTGGAAACTCCTCGTTTGCTTCCCGTCACCATAAACAGTCATCGGCTCTTTCCTCAACGCCTGCATTATGGCCATCATCCCGCATTTAGCACTAAAACGAAGAGCTCATCGTTTCAACGAAAGATAATTCAATATACAAGCAATTTACCTGAGCAACGAAGTTACTAACAACGCGGCCGTCATCTATGCACATTCTCGGCCCGTAAGTGTTAAAAATCCTAGCAATCCTTACCTGCAACAACATCCGAAATTTCAAACAGAAAACATTACGTCTAAGATTTAAGCAAAAAAAACAATTCGTGACATTTATAAACCCCGCTGTATAGGGTGATTGATGTGACTGATAAACGTTATATATGCAACATTACTGCAATGTTCACATCACATTTATTTCGGTAAATGTGATAAGGGTAAATGTTAGCATACCTCAACACCGGCTCCTCTGTGGTAGTCCATGGTCAATGTCTCGGCCGTACGTTTTCCCTCGTCGTAACAACTTCGGACACCTGCCAGCCATTCAGACAATCAAACGTTGTTTGTCAGGCAACGGACCAAAAACTCTGTAGACCCTGTCAGATCTAGACCTACTCTAAACCAAAGGACACCTGTCGGTTTTACAATCCTGCCGTCCACCTATTTCCTCATTTTACCTCCCGACACCTTTGGTCACGGCGGGGCGTGGATAACACATCAGTCTCCACCGTCCGATGTGTGGACCCCAAAAATCACGGGTAATCTCATTGACCGTGGAAACCGGAACGGGTCTGAGGAACGTTTGGCCACGTGGGCCCCACTAACCGTGTCCAACGTGCATTTGACTCCTTTAAGAAAAAGACAGGATCCGAAACTTCATTCGAATCTAAGACGCAGACACTCCGACGCCTGTCCCGCGCATGTTAGACTAAACACGCATCTCGCCGCTAACGTGCGCCGTGACGACAGGTACAAACGTCTAAGAAACGGAGAGAAAAGAGATGCTGTCGGAAACTCACCGATTGGATTAACGTTGCCCCAGTAGGTTTCAACCTGCGGGTGCTGCAGAGGATCGCCGTACACCTCGCTGGTGCTCGTCAGCAAGAACCGAGCTCCGATCCTCTTTGCGAGACCCAGCATGTTCAGAGTCCCCACCACATTGGTTTTGTGCATCTCCGAAAATTCAAAATTAAGGCCTCCAAATAATGATATCAAAAAATTGAAACAAAAATAGTACGCATACGTGAATTAAGTCAGTTGAATACGACAGCGTTCCTGTTACCACCTCGGGCAATTGTCCAGTGGTCACTTTGGCCAATTGGTCATGCGGTCACTTTTGCCTGACGCCGAGGAAGGGGGACCGCCTGATCAATTGGCTGAGACACTGGCCAAGACACTGCTGTGTCTCAGCCAATTGGTCAGGTGTGACCATCTTACCAATTGGCCAATAAACTGTTCTGTCTCGGCCAATTTATCAAGGAGTGTTGACCACCTGACCAATTGGCTGAGACAGAATATCCGCTCTCAGAAAATGTGAATTATACCAGTTGAAAGAAATTGTAGTAGCAAAGGATATAATGGTCTTGACGGGGTTGAATTTGTAATGAACAGGGGAGGCAGGGCAAGCCAGATGGTAGATCTGGTCGACCTCGAGCAGAAGTGGCTCAACGACGTCGTGTCGGATGAGCTCGAATCTCGGGTTCCCGAAATGGTGCATCACATTCTCCTTCCTTCCCGTGAAGAAGTTGTCCACCACGATCACGCTGTCGCCTCGCGCAATCAGACGGTCAACAAGGTGCGACCCGACGAACCCGGCCCCGCCAGTCACGACGATCCGGAGCCCCTTTCGTTTCAGCCCCAGTGGCACCTTCCCGCTAGAACCCCAGCTAGTCAACCCGAATCTGCGTTCGTAGGCCGGCTTGTACTGGGTCGTCGCCGCGGAATCGAAGTCGTACCGGACGTAGTTCGAGATCGGTACGTTGCCGGAGGCGTAAGGAGAGCGGGGGGTGGAGGATGGGAGGAGGGTGAACCCTACGGTGGCGATAACAATGCCGACGAGGATGAAAACGAGGCGCTGCTCTCGGAGCAAGTACTGAATCGGGCGGGTCACGGAGGCCCACGGCTTTGGGCGTTTGGGCGAATAGGTGTCCGCCACATGTTGGTCGGCTTCGTGCCCTCGGAAAATCAGCTCCGAACCCATTTGTCGGAACTGTGTCGGAAGAAGCAGAGTGAGTTTAGAGTTCTGAGTCGGACGAGTTGGAATCGCCGGCAACTCGCTTTGTGGCGGGTTTTCGCGATGCGGTCTCACTCGTGTATGTGCCGGGTATTTAAGCTGTGGGGGAGTCCGAAATAGGCTCTGGGTTTTGGCAGTAATTACAAAACGGCCCTTCGTGCCTTTTCCTGTTTGAAAAGTATAACGGTTATCATTTGGCATTTTACGGAAAAGCAATTATAATAGCCGGTCGTCTAATATACTGATATTATTTTTTTATTTATAAATAAAAATTGTAATTTCAGATTCGTCGATATCAATAGTTTATGATAAATTTATTGGGTGCTTTAACTTAAAAATAATGCTAGGATGATCATTAATTAAATTAGATTTTTAAATTATATGACGTGATTATTGATGATTAAATTATCATTTAATTATTAATTAATATGTTTATTTCTTACTAATGATATATTATATAATTTAAATATATCAATAAAAAATTAATTTACCTAATATTATTTTAACAGAAATATTTATTTCTTCATATAAACATATTGATATATTGAAAAATTATATATTGCTAATAGTTGGGTGGTTTGGTGGGTTTTGGGTTTCGTTAATGTATTTTGAATTTTTTTCATTGATTAATTAACTAATTGTAATTAATGGATTAATATTGGTGGTCACTAGCTTGCTTGAACTGGGGGAGGCGGATTAGGGTGAATTAATTTTTCAATTGTAAATCATTATGACTGTCAAGTCAATTCCTTCGTGGGCACGGTTGATTTGACCAGATATTCTTCAATACTCATATTTGTAGTTTTATGTCGAATAAACAAAGAGTTACGTATACCGTTAAAAATCCAATAACTAAAGATCTTAATATATTACTGTAGGGTCTGTTTGATGCATTGAATGAGATTGAGTTTTAGGAATAAAATGAATCTGAATTCTCGTCGGATTCTCTTTATGAGAATCCCAAAGATTCATGAATCGTCTCTGTTTACTATACATCGTACGATCAAAAATCATTTTAAATATTTTTATTTAAAATTAAACACAAACAGTATTTGACAAAAACTGACCGCACAATATACGATGAACGAACACAATTCACAGATTCTTAGAATCCTCACCAAACAGATCCAGAGAGGATCCTGTTGAGAATAAAATTTAATTGGCAAGGACACGTAGGATAAGATTTGTAACTCATGTATAAAGATCGGTTATATAAACTATTTTATATGAATTCATAATCAATCATATCCAATCATGTTCATCTTACATTTTAACACAACAAATAAAAAACTAAACTCAAGACCGTTTTAATTTATCATAACATATCTCAATCAGCCCACCAAACAAACCCACGTATACATACTAAATTTTTCCAGATCATCGAGGTTAAAACCCAAATTCACTAAAGTTCAGAAAAGAGAGAGGGAGCACCATTTCATTCGTCGGACATGAGTTGTGTGCAAACTGCCGACATGATGAAAAAATAATAACGAACTGCAAATTAACCAAACCTATTAAAAATTAAAGACCTCGGCAGTACGGATTAATTGGTTTTAATAATTTGACCAAAAAGTAAAAAATTGGTTTTAATAAGACTTGTCCAGAATGGGCATGTTAATATATAATATACTCACTAAGCTGGAGAATATGCATTTCAAGTACTATTAAAATTAACTTAAAAGCTTTCTAATGAGCCTTACTTTTTCTTAAAAGAAAAAAAAATGAGAACTGATAGCAAGTCACGGTTACTTCATATTTGTGTGTTTTTTTTCATTGTTTTTTTTTCTAATTTTTCAAACCTGCAGACTACATGTCACGCAGCAACTTTGTTTTCGATGGATTATAGACGCAATTGGCACACATTGCATGTGCCTATTATCATATTTGATGCGACTGAAAACAACCAAAAAATTTGAAAAGTGCTTTTTAGGTTATAAAAGTAGTTTCCGGAGATAATGCGATGAAAACAACCAAAAAATGAAGGATTATTCAACGATAAATTCCTAAAACGAGGATATGAGGCAGCCGCAAGTTTATTTGATGATAAGAAAAAGAAAATATGAATACAACTTCAAAAGTTGGTTGCACACTCCTAGCAAACCTTAGCTCCTCCACAAGGAAAATAAATTAGGAAACGGTGAAACATGCTCAACTGAAACAATACATAAACATAACACTTAATTTTTTGAAAAATATTTCTAAAAATAAAATAAAATAAGGAAAATAAGGCTCGAGCCTCCTAGGGAAGAACGTTGAGATGTACTCAAAAATGTTTCTTCCTAGGCATGTGCTTGTCAAACTGCCTAATGAACTTGTTTGCTAGCCATTTCACTTGAGGAGAAGCACTTGTTAGATGCTTACTCATAAAACACTTGAAAGTATTATTTTTTTTCTTTTCATATGAAAGTCCTTGGAATTATTATTATTATTGTTTTTGTGGTAAAAGTTCTTGGAATTTTGAATAAAGTACTTGGTTATGGATGGCATGGGGGCATGGGAGGAATACTAAAATGGATGATGGATCCATATTCAAATTTTTACTGATTGAGTTGACATAAAGGGCATATTGATACAGAACAAAATGTCACTATCGATGGAATATAATTCGTACTGAGATAAATCCATCATTTTCAGAAACTTATCCAAAGTTTAAACTTAAAACTAAAATATCCTTAACATGCATATATATATATATATATATGTATGTATGTATGTATGTATGTATGTATGTATACAGGTCCTTTAAGAGAAAGGATCCTCGGATTCCCATTTTTCAAAAAAAATTAGGGACACCCTCTTTACCATTAAATTTGACTTTAATGAAATTATGTTACTGAGATTAAATACATACATCCATACATACATACATATAGTAAATACATGCACGTAAATTGTTTTTATTCACTAGATTTAGAGGTTATGATTAAGGGTTTTTTTTGTGATTTACATAAATGAGTATTTTGGCAAACTAATAGAAGTGTGTATAAAATGGTTAAAATGTTTTTAGAATCAATTCTTAGTAAAAATGCAAGTGAATTATGGACTTCTTACATAAAGCACTTTAAGTGCTTTTAGAATCGAAAAACATTTTCGCTGAAATCATTTTCTGTTATTTTAACAATACTTTCAAACAAGTCCATAAACTTATCAAATACTTTCAATCGAGTTGGAAATTTAAATTGACCACTTGTAGCTTTCAAAAGTAGGTAGATAAATTGAAAAGAATAAGAATTGGGTCACAATAACTAATTGAGTACGTATGACCCTAAATAAAGAAGATGCCGCCTCAAAAGGTCAACAAATGGCCTAATGGCCTAATGCTACAATTGAAGGCAATTTGTTGAAACTTGGAGTAGTTTGGACGCTTCATTTCCACTTGTGTCGTGTTTAGTTTCGTTCTCTTGGTTAATTTATGTGTTACATCATTACTAGTCGATAAAATTCTAAGAATAACTAGTATGATATTATTTTTCTCTTTCTTGCTCTCACATCACATGAATCTATCCGCGGGTTCGTTTCCCTCTATTTGATTTTTGTTTACATTTTTCATTTCTAAGGATTCGTCGCTAAGGTAATTGACTCCCTTTACGTAACCTAGCAATTAGTCACGGTGCCTTTGATGAATGCACGTTCCCTTTCCCTTTCCCGTTTTATTGTCCATGCACCACTCGATCGACTAATAGTATTTGTTACTAAGTTTAAGTGAAAATTTGCTTCGATCTATCTTATACACTTGAAGTTTTGAGCCAAATCTTACGTTAAATTCAAGTACTTTGTATATTTTTTTAGAGTTTTTTTTTCAAGTCTTCTTATGTCCCCTTTTGTCCTGAGCCTCTGTCTCAAAATCACATTTTTTAAACCAGAGTATTTGTAAGTCTTCGGTTCACATGTCCAAACCACCTTAACCGATTTTCTCACATCTTATCTTCAATTGTGGGTGAGTCAAAACACAGCAAAAATTTCCATGAATATTTGATACCAAGTTTAAGTGAAAATTTGCTTCGATAGCAAATAAACATGAAGTTTTTGCCGTTAAATTTTAATTATTGATTTTTTAAATAAGACTTTAGCCACCGAAAAATACCATAGCAAATAAGAAAATCTGGAGTTTAATTTAAGTTGATAAAATAATATGACTAAAGAAGGAAGCAAAATGGAGGGAGCTAGGGTGGGGGGTATCTCTCTCGTTTTCTGTACTGGGGAAGTGGGGATCCTTATTACAAAATTAAAACGATGGACAGTTGTCTTAAGAATCTTAACCAGCAGATATATGGTACTATTTTGCCCACAAAAATAGTATTAGTTTGTAGTCTACATATACAAAATCGACAGCAATCACCTAATTAGTCAATAATTGTAATTTAATTAACTAATGGAGGTCAACTTTAAACCCTAATTATACAAATCACAAATATATTAAGCAAATTCATATTTTTTTTACTTTGGTGAAAGTTCTTTATTGGATACAAGTGCACCAAATAAACTTCAATATTGCGTTGACAAGTAAATGATCTTTACCAACTGAGCTGCAATCATTTTATTAGACGTCACTAGAAGTCTAAACATGAATCGTTCATAGCTCAATTTACTTATGAAGAATTCATTTGATATTCTTGTCGCCTGTGTAGTTTGCACGTCTTTTTTGTCGTATGTTGATTTGGGTGAGCTAGTTGAAAAAAAAAAAAAACAAAATTGTGTCATAGTAGAAGATTCTAATTACAAATCTTCTGCACTCAAAATTCTTTATGGCCTCTTTATGATTCATCTCATTTGTTGATACCAGTCCACTTATTTAAATTTCACTTGACAGTTTTAACTCCTCAACTTATCTTCTCAATTGAAAAAAAAAAATGAAAATGTAATGTTAAATTAAGGCGAAATAACACGTGTCAATCAAGTGAAAAAATCGTAAAGAGGCCAGAAAGAAATTTGGTTGCCGAAGATTTAAAATCAGTGAATTTTAGGTGCATCATGCATGAACAGGATGCATGTTAACGAGACCCACAAAGATAGGGTTTGGTTTGCACGTCGGAGGACAAGGAGCATTCACATAAAATCAACGTTGATGTCGCTGCGCCGTACACGTGACTTAATTATATTAACGACGTAGCGCGTTTTTCTGCCAAACTTGGCCACCAATTGCCATGATTGTGCTCACATAGTACTAAATTGACCATTCAGATTTCAGACACTAACTTTTTCATAACGATGCATTGTGGTGCAGATTCTAATGCTCACCCATGAATATCGTACTTTTATTTACCATGAAGAATATTATTAATTTACAAAGAGAATACTCATTTATTAATGCTTTTTCTTTTGAGAAAATTCAAAATTCGAATGTAAGTCTTGAGAGTTTGCTTCATTAGAGTTTTAATTTCTAAATAAAAGAATCACGAATAATGATTTATAAACTCTTTACAATGTAGAGTAATGATTTTTTTGAAAAACACTAATGTTAGAACTTCTAAAATAAAGGATATCACGGGACAAATGAGAGACGGAAATCCTAACAAGGTTACACAAATAATTATGTCTTCACATTATGACAATTTCAGAGATTTTTTATTTAGAAACTAATCTCAAATCGGATCAAAGTTCATAACCCAATACTCACATATTTTTTTTCTTTAGTTGTTATTTTTTATTGCCTATTCTATGACCAACGTCCAAAGTAGGGGTGAGTTCGGTTTTAATCGTTTAGTTTTTTTGTCAAAATTGAAAAGCGAACCAAAATTACTATTTGTTTGGTTTTTTCAGTTTAATTTTTCTTGGTTTGATTCAGGATTTTTATCTAAATTTTTTTATTTTTTAACCAAATCAAACCTCTGTAATTTAAAGTAAAAATAAAAGTTTATATCTTCAACCGAATCAATCAACCCAGCAGGCTACAACTTCAGATCTAAAGCATCAAGTTTTTATAGTTTAGTCCGGTTTTTCTTGTAGTTCAGTTTTTTCAGCTTCAATTCAGTGTGTTTTTCGGTTTTCGTTTTTTAAACCCATCCCTAGTCCAAGCCTTCTAATTTTAAACTCCTCCCACCCACCAGATTTTAGGCACAAGTGGACATGCCCTTACCCTAATAATTCATCCCCTATTGTTTATAATATTTGTTGGCATATATATATATATATGTTTGCATATATTTGGAACTGTCACATATGACTGCAATGTGCAACCTTTCTCATACATAAAAATTTTGTAGCCCACTTAATGACATAATGATTTGTAGTTGTAGAGGGCATATTAGGCACATCAAACTTGAAATCCATTCGCTTGGTGCCAATAAGTTAATTTATTTGTGAAAGTTGAGCAAATAAATGCAATTAGGTACCTTTTAATTCTATTATTTATTGTTTATTCCTGTTTTAGTTTATAGATCATCAACAACTTTGTCTAATAAGTATATTAATATAAGGCCAAATTGTTATAAACGTGAGAATTTTCTTGGCTATTCTTGTCGGCGGGGTTGGTCCCCACGAAATTCAAAATTACAATTTTAGGTTTTTCCATTTATTTATTTATTTTTTTACGAAGAACATTTTAGGGTTAAGTACGGAAAATATTCAAAATAACTATATATCGTTTTAAAAAATGTATATGTGTTATGTTACTAGCATTATGACGTGGCAGATTAGCAAAGGGCGTTTTACTAAATCAGTCATTTTTTAACTTAAACCCTAAATTCACTTAGCTAAAAGGGTCCATTTGAGAATTTAAAGTTCATTGATGGTCATATTAGTGAAATCACAAAAACATCCCTCATAATTTTGTTCAAATCATCACACAATGGCGATGTCATCACTTAACATTAGTTATATCATTATTTAACACTAGTGAAGTTAGAGAACAATTTTGAAATATAAAATAATTATTTAGATATTTTAAAAGACTAAACCAATTTATTTATTTATTTAAATTAAGTAGTCATTCGTACTTAAAGTTCGAAGGTCAATTTATATTCGGCCGCAAGAAATTAATAGTTTTTAGGTTAAATGTAAAACGGTCCAATGCATAAAAATAGACCGTCCTATTTGTTTGACATATAGATTTCTGCAAATAAATTGACCCACCAAGGCTATTCAAGACATAAAAGATGAACTGTGACCAGACAATATTCATTATGTATGTGTCTACTGGTATCTGCCTAAACGACATTTGGGCCGTCCAAACACTCCAGGCACTGTGGTCGATAACATGCTGTCAAATTTCTGCAAGGAAAATGACTTCCAATACTTTTAAGTAAAAATATCCAAATTGAAGTCTGTTTAAATGGGGTTTAGACAGACTTTCAAATTTAATGTCCACAATTTCAAGATGTGGAATAAGTTTTAAAAAGTTAAAGTTGTATGGTATTGATCCAAAATTAACTAAGTCTCACAGTCGATCACATGTATGTAGATATTTTTTATGTCGTAAATTCATCACATGTCAATTTTTTTAAATATTGGACGGTGAAACCATTAAGACTAGATCTTTGTTGGATGAGAAAGTCTCTCATGTACATGGAGTTTGCCATACGACATTGCCATTATATATGATAAAAGAATGAATATATTATGTTGTTCAAGATAATTAAAATAAATTTTAGAATGTTTGATAATTGTTTCGTTTATAATTTTTATTATTTTTAACTTGTTTTGGCATTGATGTTTTAGTTTTGATATTTCTCCCTCCTCCCTTGTCATCGAGAATGTTTTTTAGTGTGCCAGAAACACGTTCCAGTACACCAAGTGTCATAATACAAGTGATTGTAAATTCCATTTTTAAGTATCTAACCACTTGTATTATGATATTCGATGTACAGTGTACTAGGCCGTGTTTTCAGGACACTTAAGAATCTCTCATCGTCATCATTCTTTATCCCTCTTTTTCTCAATCACTAGCACTAAAAGTAAAATCGAAAAACAAAGTAGTTATTAGAAGAACCCTTAATATGTACAAGACAAGGCAGTTCAAACGAAGCTCCGATAATGTCATGAAGAATGATGGAAACACCAAATTTGAGAATCGATTGAAGCTGAGAAATCTTTGTATTATTATACCAAGTCCGTCTTCATTTGTCGCCCTCCATGTTACGTATTAATAATGGCAACGACTTCAATAATTGCTTGCTAATTTAAAAAAACAGTATTACAAGTGGTGACATAACGACACTGAATCCTACAACCACTGCAAACATGAAGAAGAAAATAAATACCTGCAACAACAAACATCAAACTGGTCGAATTTCGAATTCATTATGGTTCTCTTTTGCAACCACAGGTGTGCATGGTTGTTGATCCCAGCTCCACCTCCTGCGTTAACTATGGTTAAATTGCAGTTTATCATGAGTGTTAAGGTTATGTGAGTCCTTATCAAGGTTGTTGATCAGTCTTTAGAAGTCATGAAGGTAATTAGTGATTGCATCGAGACATTTTGCGATAAAAACTCTATAGCTAAATGTTGGATGGCGCGACATTCTCGTTTAAATATAGGCCGGCTGAACTTGTGATTGTTCCCAAGAATCCAAGACGACGGCTTCCTACATTGCCACGATATCGAGTATATGTTAGAAGGTGGTTAAGTTGAACTGTTAGAGTTCTTCTACGTATTGGCTAGGTTTGGTTGTACGTCCTGTGGGCTTGGGTTTCTTGTAAAAGCTTATTATGTTACTTGTACACCAAGTCATGAATGTGCATGCAAGTGTACTATTACAAATATGAAACCATCCAATTATACCAAGCGCAATTTGTTTAATTGAATTTGCTAGTAACCTAATGTTGTTCGTTACAAACAATAAACAATCACATATTTACTTCATAATATATAGTCAGATTGTGAAAAACCCTTAAACCTGGCGGATTCAGAATTTTTGGTTGCAGGTTCCAATGTAAAAGATTCGAAAATAATATTACTATTTACAAAGTCTAAGCTGTATGCATCTTTTCTAGCAAAGTCATTTATGTATATAAAAAAAATATGTTCCCTCAATTTATGACTCATTGATAGCTTTTTTATATATGTCCCCTACACAAAAAATTGTATCGTTTCATTAAAAATTAATATGACAAAGCAAGAACGAGGACGTTCAAAGGAATAGAGAGGGTTTTATATGGGTCTTCTTCCTCATGAGAAGTCTGCTGCAAGCCTGCAACTCATTCACCCTCCTTGAATGAAATTGCTTAGACTATAAATTTATAACCATATGGCGTTTAACAATACAAAATAAAATTGCTTAGACTGTAGAACCTTAGGAATATAACGGTCCTCCCTTACCTAGCATTTGTAGGGTCCTAGAAGGACTTCCATAGGCGTTTTTCCCAGACCACAAGCCGCTCTATGAATCCGCCCATGCCCATCACCCAATCACATGTTAATTAAACACAACATATACAGTCATAGTCTTAGAGTAATGATATTCTTACCATAATTTTATACCACATTTCTTTACCATCTTAGGTGGCAGATGAGTTGGACAAGCTACATCATTTAATTTCAATCTTTTTATTAATTAAAACACTTAAATAATCTTAGGTGGAAGAATGAGGCTCTTCGTATATCACAATCATCATTTAATTAACAATCTTTTTTATTAATTATTTATTAACATTGTGAAATTAAATGGTAATTAATTAAGATGATATGACTGTCTATATCAGATGTCATCTACGGTGATATAGAATTGTGGTACAAAAATATGGTAAGAATAACATTATTGATAATGTTATCTTCCTACAAATTAGGAAGGCTTCCCAAGTCAGTAGTTGCAAGTTTGTTAACAAGGGCCAGTGCATTACTGGTGATATAGGTAACTTTTAAAACCCTGTCTTGTAGCAATTTGACTGGTTTTCCTTTCTGGCCCTCAAAGCCATCCAAGCAAGTATCTCCATCAGTTAGGGCAGCACTGAGCCAGGTATTCAGGTCCGCCATTTTCGTGTCGAATGTCATCTTAGTCAGCGTCCTCAAAACACCGAGTGATTTGTGAAGCTCGTCGATCGCATTCTGAAAGCACTCAATGCAGTCGGACAAAGCAACTGTGTTTCTCCCGTTCAAACCACCCCCGTGCGTTTTCAGAGTTACCTGTTGAAGAATGTAACAAATCTACATGTCGGAAACTGTACAAAATAAAATACAAATATATAGGTGAATTGTTCTACTACTAATACCACAGCGATCGTTTATGATAAAAGGCAACATTACCAAGTACCGAGTGGCACTCTCGGCCTCGCTCAACGAAACTGAAACCCCGGCTCGTGCCCACCTGCTGGGGCTGTTCTTGGCTGAGCTCGAAAACGGTGCGAGCGAGTGGATGCAAACATCCCGATACCTGGTCACACTGCAGGCCTCTTGGACATAATTTTTGTCCCCCTTTCCAGATGCCAATAATTGGGTTGAACAAATCAGCCATATTACATGAAAAATGAGCGACACGAAAATATAACTGTTACAAGATGCCATTTTCATTGCGGAAAGGAAAAAGAATTTTCAACGCTTTGCTTTTCAAAAGAGAGAACTAGGAAGAAAATCGTATTGGTTGCAGATTTCTCTGGAAATCTAGGAAAAACAAGTAACAAAAGGCTCAAATGGTACGATTCCTCCGTCACCCCATATAAATCATAATGCAGAGCATAAGAGCGTTAAATCGGAGAAAGATGATGAAATATGAGAGGGTTAATAAGCTTATTATAAAGGGTCCTAGAGGGTGGGAACTTTTTTTCATAGGCGAGAGGCTGGTGAGTGATACAAAAGATGAAGCTGGAAAGAGAGGGATATGACTGATGAGCAGAAATTTTAGGTTGAAAAGTGGTGAAAAACATGTGAAGGGGCTGCAGGCCACAAATCCTTTTTTGTCCAGTTCACGCCAATATGTAAGATTACCGACATTTCTCGTGAATAAATTAATTTTGGATCTTTCATGATAAATGTTTTGTACCCTTGTTCTGTCACGAACATCTCTTTTTTATTTAGTTTTCCTTATTGGCAACTAGTATAAACTATCTTTTCCCATCTTATATAGTTGAGTAATTTTGGGTTGAACTATCGAATTGCTATGCTGTGTTACCAATGCACTCATGTTATACGTTTTTTATCATCATATTTAAACGTATCTCATATAAATAATATCGTTTCGTTACGGGACAAATCACAACACTTTTGATTGGACCAAGCTCGGGCAACAACATGATGTCATATTATGCCACATCGATTGTATATGTAATAATATCAAAACTAAGTCATTTAATATTATGGTCTAGTGATATTCTTATTACTTGTAAGTGAAATGTCTTAAGTTTGAATTTCATGAAGGGAAGTGTTATTGGCACTCTAAAAATCTCATTTTACACTCCTCACAAATGTATTTTCCTTTCTAAATATAGAAAGTTTGGAGTGTAGAATGAGATTTTTGTAGTGTCAATAACAATTCTTTTCATGAATAATGAGTTCGTAACAAATTTTTTCCCCTGCCCATTACTGTAAAGATCGTTGTATCACAAAACAGAATGGCCAATCATAGTGATTTAAGACCAATGATAGAATAATAAATACATAGTACTGACTAGTCAGAACTCAAGTATTTTCCGAAAACAAACCTCATTACTTTTGATTGGACCAAACTTGGGTTGCCCACAAAGGAGGCTGAACCAGCCGAACCAAGCCCAACGCCAACCGGACTCAGGCAAAGAGCACCATAAAATAAATAAGAGAAAAACTAATGAAAAGAGTTTGAAAACATTGAGTTTTAACTATAAGAACAAAATAAAAGGTAAATTGAATAGTATCAGGATTGATTTTTTTGTGTAAAAATGTGGTTTTTCGTTAAAATGAACAGTACCGAGAGTTTTTCGTTAAAGTTCTCTAAAATAAGCCCAACAATCAGTTGCCCAAACGACGTCGTCCCTTCTTCATTTCCTTAGTACGATTCAACGGTCCAGATGCGCCTAATAAACAACCTAATTTGCCTCGCGCGTCCTCTTCTTCGCTGTTTCTCCTCAGTTATCACCTTCCTTCGTCTAAAACTTCGCACAGAGAGCTCCCCCAAAACCCTAAACGCACAAAGGTAATTTTTTTTTAACTTTTAATTAATATTTATTTTTTTAATTATCTGACGATTCCCTAGCATAAATTCAATCTATCTGTATGCTAAATGCGTGTAATTTTATAAAAAATATTTTTTGCAGTATTAAACACGAAGCTACGAAGCTGAAATTGCAAGCACAGAAACTCAATATTTTTGGAATACATGGCTCGGTTCAAAAATGTAAGCTTAAAATTTTTGGGTTCTGTTTGGTTGCCGAGAAAATTGAATCAAAGAAAGGTTCTTTTGTTGTTGTTGTTAATTTTATCGGAAACGTAGTTGATTGTTGTGTTTGGAAAATTTGAAAACAGAAGAAGAAGGTGTTTGTGAAACCGGTTTCGTTGAAGAAGCAGGCTAATGTGGACCATGTCACAGGGGATAAAATCCCAAGGAGCTTTGTGTTTTCCAGATGCAAGTTGCCTGGTCCTCTGAGGCAACTTCAAGCTGATTTGAGGAAGCTGATGCTTCCCTACACTGCCCTTAAGCTTAAGGTATGCGAATATTCGGCCGGTCAATTGGTTCTATATGTGCTATAATCTTCGATTTGTGCTATAATCTTTGATTTGTTTCAGTTCTGATTGATTCAGTCGCCGATTTATTCTGGAGTGAAAACCTCGAGTAAAGAGTTGAGCTTTTTCTGCAATGTTTTTTTATGCAGGAGAAGAGGCGGAATAATCTTAGAGACTTTTTGAATGTGGCCGGGCCTATGGGGGTTACACACTTCCTCATGTTGTCGAAAACTCCAACTGCTCCATACCTTAGGGTTGCGAGGACGCCTCAAGGCCCAACGCTTACATTTAAGATACAGGAGTACTCTTTGGCAGTAGATATTGCGCGGTCTCAAAAGCGTCCTCGATGCCCAGCAGATCTTTTTAAGAATGCCCCTTTGGTAATCTTATATCTCTATCACAATACACAAGAGAAAAGTAGATTTAAATGCCCTCTCTCTCTTTCATTCTCAAATGGAAATTGAGTTGATGCATAATTAATCAGTTGCAATCGACTTAGGCAAATTCAGCTTGTTTAAAGTTTCATGAACAGATTATCATGAAATGGGTTCTAATGAACGGTGGTTTTTATTTCGTAGATTGTTCTTTCTGGTTTTGGGACTGGAGAGCAACATTTGAAGCTCACAACCATACTGTTTCAGAACATCTTTCCAGCCATTGATGTTAACACTGTAAGTTGATGAAATGATATCAACCAGTTATCATATTAAAAAGGATTTATGTTCCCCGCTGACTGCGGTTTTGCTGTAAATGATTCAGGTGAAACTTTCTTCATGCCAAAGAATAGTGTTGCTTAATTACAACAAGGACACAAAACTGATTGATTTTCGGCATTACTCCATAAGATTACAGCCTGTGGGTGTCTCCCAGAGATTAAGAAGATTTGTTCAGAACCATCAAGTCCCTGATCTGAGAAATCTTCAAGACGTGAGTGACTTTGTCACGAAGTAAGGCTTCTTTATCCCCTCCTATTGTTTAGTTATTTCATTTTCCATTATTGGGTTTGAAGCAGTTTAAATCAGCTTGGAAATGGAAATTAGAACTTGCGTTTTCAATTTAATTTTATAAAAAGTCATTGAGGCGTGCCAATTTTTCATTGTGGACCGAGTTGGGGAAACACGAGTAGATTACTAGAGTTGATAGTTGGAAATGTTTTGAGCGCATTTGTTAAAGAATGCTTATGATCTTATCTGCCTTCAAATTTATGTTATTTGATTTTGCAATTGGATTGTTTCCTTCAGTCATATACTTGATACATCACGCGTGAATTTAATTCGATTCCTCAAGGTTTTTTTACGGGAAAAAGACCATAATGAAGTACAATAGAGGAAAAGATAAGACGGTTGTGTGTTTTGCATTTTGAAAGTGGACTAAACTCGATCTTTTATCTTATTCCGAAGGGCTGGTTACGGATCAGAAAGTGAAGCAGATGATGAGGCAGCGACTGTGACTTTGGCTAATGATCTAGGTAGGGTTAATCGGGCTTCCTCAAAAAGTGCTGTCAAGCTTCAAGAGATAGGACCCAGAATGACTCTTCAACTCATGAAGATTGAGGAAGGATTGTGCTCCGGTGGAGTCATCTTCAGTGAATACGGTACGTTAATCTTGTTCTGTCTTACCATTTCTAGTGATTTTGATAAGAGTCTGCACTATGACATGATTAAGAGAAGATTACATATCCTTATCTTTGATTAGGAAATGGCGATGGGAAGAAAAAGGAAGACAACCATGAAGATGAGGAAAACGATGACGAAGATGAAGAAATTGATGACGAAGATGAGGAAAATGATGAAGAAGAAGATGGTAAAGATATTGACGAAGACTAGCAACTTCCGAAGGTGTCTTTCCCTTTTGTAATTTGATATGCCAGCATCAACAATTTGAGTGTTTGCAGTCTATTTAAAGACAGAAATTTTGATGCACCCATCAATACATATGTTTTAAGGAACCAATCACTTCATATTACTTCTTTCATTTGCAATTGCAATGTAATCTGTTTAATTGGCTCAACTCATTTGATGAATTGGCAAGGATGAAAACCAAAAACCGTGCATAAATAGTACTGGTTACAAATTTAATAAATTGTAAAACTGAGTGGACACTAAACCGACGATAGAAAGTTTATTACAGTTCTATTTGTGCATTCTTCTCGTGTCGCCATTCAGAAATTATGCATCCAAAATCATATTACATTTACTAATCAAAATAGAACAACTTGTTCATCAACAAATGGTTCAACTTCCTACTAATTCTTGAAAGCTTGGTAGACAATCGAATGGAGAAAAACCCCCCAACCCTCAAAAAAGCAGTGAGCGTGCCGCCATACCTTTGCAAATGCCTCTCCTCGAGTCAAGATTTGGTGCGAAGAAGCTCTTCGGAAGGAACCTCAAGTGTTGCCCCGGCATGATCTTTTTCCGGCTTCACTTCTGCAAAACCAATCAGAGTTCGAACGGTAAACAAACCTCTTTGGAATTCTGCTCATGACAGAAGCAAATATATCATATGCAACTCTCATCAATCTCAACTTCCCGGTCACTGTTGCGGTATCTCAAGTCAAACACGCGATCTGAAACACCACTGTAATGACATCCGGTGTAGCAACATTTCTCTCCTCAATGATTCCTTATGCTAAATTACTATTGCCATTTCATTGGAGCTTACCATATCAGATTTCGAATTTCGGCACGATAAGAAAAACCAATCACTGAAATCTAACAGAAAATGTACACAAAAGCAACCCACACAAGCATTTTAACAAACACACCCAAGGCATTCACAACGCCGTCGTTTCATTAGGAACACACGCTTGCTACTACTGCAACAATGTAAGGGATTTACGAGAGAGATTATTTGGAATTGAAAATTTACCATAACCGCCGCGGGGATTGAGCTTGGCCTGGACGATCATTTCGCTGATGAAACGGGAGGCCTCACGTGCCTGTTCCAGGAGACTCTGGATCTCCGCCTCTGACGTCACGTGCCTATTCTCTTCGAACTTCTTGCGAACCTCCGCCGCCGCACCCTTCAGCATCGGCGTGTCTCCGGCGAACGACTTCCGCGTCGCTCGTAGCACCGCTCTGTACGCGCTCAGTACTTCTACTCTCGCCATCTCAGACTAACAGCTCCGCCCCTCAGTCCTCTCTCTCTCTACCTTCAGGCCGTCTTTTACTATTTCGTACTTGCTCCTACGACGACGTTGTTTCGTCATTTTTTTAACCTTTATTTCATTCCCAAAATTAATTAAATATAATGGGCTATTTCAGTGAAGCTGTTTCTCTTTTGGGCCGGGCAGCAAGTGTTAGCATGCAAGGTCCATTTTTTATTTTATATTTTATTTTTAAATATAAAAAGTATCTCGCTGCACATTGATGAAAGACTAATTCTTTTTTATGTGGATTCTTGGAACTACATTAGGTGGTATGATAGATTTGGCTTTTGGACTAAATGGGTACACCAAAACAAAGCTAATGACTCCGAAAAATGCATCCGTGAGAGTTTCGACTCGCATTGCGAGTTTGAAACCCTTGCTCGCTTTCCACTTGACCAACTCTTAGAATTTGCAGAATTATTTCTTTATTTTTGAGAGGAAGGGTGAAAAAAGTTAGAACAAAATGACCCGAATCACATGTGCATATACAGAAGTAGAAACGACATCATATTTTCTTCATATTCACGAATTGACCCCATAGTCTATTGGGTTATGTGGAAATATATAAGAGCAACTCCACCCCTATCCACTTTGCGCCAGCACCCAGCGCATTTATCCACTTAATTGAACAGTAATAGACCCAATGAACAGTAATAGGCCAAAGTATCTCCACTCCAAAAAAAATGTGCTGGCACCTAGTCTAAAAAATGCGCTGGCACAAACGATCTCTACCCCTACAAAATGCGCTGGCACCCAGTCCATTTAAAATATTAAATAATTTTTTTATAAAATAAAAAAAAAATAGTTTTAATTTCGGATAGGATTTTTAACCAATCTCGTTACGCCACGTGTCATTATCCGAACATACTACTTTTTTAATAGATTTCCGCTAAGATTTTCAACCAATCCCGACAACCCACGTGTCACTTCCTGTTTACAATAATTTAGGCAAGATTTCGATAAGATTTTTAACCAATCTCGTCACGCCACGTGTCATTATCCGAACGTACTATTTTTTGAATAGATTTCCGCTAAGATTTTCAACCAATCCCGACAACCCACGTGTCATTATACGAACGTACTATTTTTTGAATAGATTTCCGCTAAGATTTTCAACCAATCCCGACAACCCACGTGTCACTTCCTGTTTACAATAATTTAGGCAAGATTTCGATAAGATTTTTAACCAATCTCGTCACGCCACGTGTCATTATCCGAACGTACTATTTTTTGAATAGATTTCCGCTAAGATTTTCAACCAATCACGTAGTACCACGTGGCATTGTCCAAAACCTCATATTCTTCTTTTTTGTCCATATAAACCCTACATCCCTACATCCATCCTCACACTAAACTCAATCTTTTTTTTTAGCTCAGAATTCTTCTTTATCGTTTTCAAATCTTGAGTTCTTACAATGTCTTCTTCAAGGATAGCGTATAAACAATTGCAAGAGTAGCAGAAAAGGTTGTTGGCACAACAGGAAAAATTGGTCAATCTTGACCAAGGTAGAGGTGGAGATGAGGCCTTCGCAATGGAGGAGGATGAGGATGATCACCATAGAAGGCGGAGGGCCTCACATTCCCGCCGTATCATGGAAGCTATGGGTCAGATAGCCAAACCCGGACGTGCGGCAAACATCGATAGAAGAAGGGAAAGATGAGGTAAAGATCTCTTGGAAGATTATTTTATTCCCAACAACGTTTTCCGTGATCATATTTTTAGACGTCGTTTTAGAATGCAACGAAGTTTGTTCGCTAAAATCATGAGTGATGTTTGCAACCATGATCCATATTTTGTGCAAAAAGAGGATGCTTTTCATGTTCTAGGTCTTCTTCCTGAGCAAAAAATTATGGCTGCCTTGCGAATGCTTGCATATGGAGCATCTGCAGATCAAGTGGATGAGATCGCAAGGATGGGAAAAACAACAGTTCTGGAGTCCCTGATGCGGTTTTGCTCTGCAATTGAATCCCTCTACACCAATGAGTACCTTCGGCAACCCACGACAAGGGACATGCGAAGGCTTCTGAGGAAGGGTGAGATGCGAGGCTTCCTTGGCATGATTGGAAGCATCGACTGCATGCACTGGACATGGAAAAACTGTCCAAGTGCATGGCAAGGAGCTTATGGCGACAGAAAAGGAGCCAAAAGCATCATTCTGGAAGCGGTGGCTTCTTTTGATACATGGATTTGACATGCTTTTTTTGGTGTTCCAGGAGCTCAGAATGACCTAAATGTCCTTGCCCAATCTCCAGTGTTTGACGAACTGCTACAAGGGCGTGGGCCGAGATGCACATATTGGGTTAATGGTAATAAATACAAGGGACCATACTACCTTGCAGATGGTATTTACCCAAGGTGGTCAACATTTGTCAAAACAGTGCCACACCCGCAGAGTGAAAAAGATAAACACTTCGCAAAGTGTCAAAAAGGGTGTAGGAAGGATGTCGAGCGTTGTTTTGGTATCCTGCAAGCTCGTTGGGCCATTGTCAGGCCTGCAGCTAGAATGTTTGATGTCGAGGCTCTTCGATCCATCATGATGACGTGTATTATTCTCCACAACATGATTGTTGAAGATGAGTATGATTATGATGTCGTCGATGAATACGAGCTGGATCCGATGAACAACTCAAGAACACAAATCTACTATGCTCATGACCGGACCGAAGATCCCGTGCAACACGAGCCGTTGGAACGAGATGGACGTTACAATGAATTGATCGTTCAACGATACACTTCATTGCAAGAGCCATACTGGCACATAGCCCGCCAGAATGACTTGATTGACCATCAGTGGAGATTGCACGAAGGCGAAGATAATTAAAATAAGGCTTGTGGTTGAAGAATAAAGTGTATTGTTTTTTAAGTAATCTTATTTAGTGTGTTTGTTTTTTTTTTTAAGTTTAAATGGTGAGGTTATGTAATTTTATTTGGTGTTTTTTTTTTAAATGTTTATTTGGTGAGTTTATGTAATCTTATTCAAATATTTAAATAAAGTACAAAAATTACATAAGAAATTAAATAAAGTTCTAAAAGTAAATAAGAAATTAAATAAAGTTCTAAAAATAAATACGAAATTACATAAGAAATTAAATAAAGTTCTAAAAATAAATACGAAATTAGAAATTAAATAAAGTAGTACAAATAAATGCGAAATTATACAAAGTCTGTGGAGTTAGGATATGTGGTGCTAGGATCTTGGTTGCTAGGATTTCTGTAGCTGGAACCCCCTTGACTTGTTTCGGCATCTCTTGCACGCCTCCTTCGCACGACATCTCTTTTTTCTGATGTCCAAAAATATTTTGAATTCGGAGACAGTCCTACTAGAGACTTGTTCATAGTGTCACGATCTGTTTGAGTCATGCTTTCTTCTCTAAGCATCTCATTCTCTCGATGAAGTGCTTCTCTAATCATCTCGTTCTCTCGATTAACTATTTCTCTTTGTCTCTCAGCCGCTGCATCACGAGCCTCAGTAGCTGCTATTATTGCTGCCATAGCAGTAGCTTTTTCCTCATCTCGTTCCTTTTCCCATGCCATGTTCAGTTCACCTTGACGAGTAAGTTCCTCCATATATTTACTGTAGTCATTTTTGGAAGAACTACCTTTTTTCTTTGATGCCTTTTTACCTTGAGGCCTGAGGGACTGACGAGTCGGTTGGGTCTCTGGCACTAGTTCAGGCGTCCCTTCGGTGTCTTCAAATGTGTTGGCTTCTCGTTCGGCTGTGTCTGCTTCTGGCGAACTGTGTAGACCCATACCGTGCATGACAACTTCTGGACCGGTTGCCACAATTTTGTATTTAGGGCAATCTTTGACAATTTGCCAACATTCCCATTTGTTGAATGATTTGTTATGGTTCTTTGCATTGTAGAATGCTTGTGCTTGTAGTGTCTATAAAAATGTGGGATAAGATAGTATTAAAAAATACGGGTGTAACACAAATAAATAAATTAAAATATTGATGGACGTGGAATGCATATAAATTACATAAGAAATTACATAAAATATTGATGGGCGTGAAATGCATATTACATAAAAATTACATAAGAAATTAAATAAATTAAAATATTGATGTGGGTGGAATGCATATAAATAAATAAAAATATTGTTACCTCATCCGCTAAACTTGTCCCACTACGCAGATTACCAGAAGCATGAGAGAGGGCGTTTTTCCAACAAGTAAAGGATGCGTTGAGTTTTTTCCAACGACCTTGAAGACCTTGACTAGATCTGACATCTTTTCCATGTACATCGCAAAACGATTTCGTAATTTTACTCCACATTTCTCGCTTATCCATCTCATTACCCGTAATCGGGTCATGAGTAGTGCGAACCCAACATTCACACAACGTAACATCTTCACTGAGCTTCCACGAAGTCATTTTTTTCTCTTAAAGTGTACAAAATATTCAAATGTAGAAAGTGTAGAAAATATTGAAATGTGGTGTAAGGTGGAAGATGAGGGTTAGGTATTTATAGAAAAAAAAAAATTTAATTTTTTAAAAATTTTCTGTATTTTTTAAAAAAAATTTGACAATTTTTAATTAATTTTTAATAAATTTTAATGTTGTAATTAATCTGGACCGTTGGATTTGAAAAATAATCAAATCCAACAGCCAACACGCTGCCACGTGGCCAACGGTCAAATTTCTGACCGTTGGGCCTTTTTTTTTTTTTTTTTTTTTTTTTTTTATTTTTGGTGAAAAACATGTGGACCGTTGATCTGTGATCAGACGGTCCAATTTAAAAGTGAAATATAAATTTTTTTTACCGTTGGAAATCCAACGGCTCTGAGGAGGGCTGAGTCCACTTGCGCGACATGCGGGCCCCACCGCCTGCAGACCCGGTCGGCTACTCGCGAGACGGAGCGCGTGTTGTGCACGCGCCAAGAAACGGACCGGCCTCTGGGTCTGTCCATTTTGGGCTGGGCTCTTGACTGGCACGGGCTGGGTGCCAGTCACTTTTGCGGGCTGGAGCAAATTCACTGCATGCCAGGCCATTTTCTTCACTTGGTGCCAGTCCATTCTGCACGGGCTGGACTTGCTCCAAGTACAAGGTCGATTTCAAGCTGGTACCCAACCTTTGAAAACCCTACTGACTGACCAAAAACCTACCTGTGAATTCATCATGCATTCAGACGTTTGCGAGTCTAATGGCATAAGCAAGTCCCACATTTTATGCCGATAAGGACTCCACATAAACCGAAAAGTCGATAGAAATTCGAATCAGTGGCAGAATGAACAACACACAATAGCATAATGCACGTTCATACTCCTCCACACACGATTTTAGAATGCAACATTGTGGCATGAATCCGAATTCTTTTGCGTATACATACCAAAACCTCTCACTCTCTAAATGGACCCGACAAGTGGGACAGCAGTGATTACAGCATACACAGATTTCATCAGGGGGCCAACATCCATCCTTCCGAATAGAAACCCGATGACTAAGTGATATAAAGGAACTTTGTTTACCGAGAAAAAGGATATGTAGAAGCCTTTTGTATGCGCCAACCAGTTCGGCTACCTTAATGCATCAACCATTCTGCAATCATGTTTCTTCCGCCGACATCTGTGATGGGACTTTTGATCCACAAATGTATTCTCCCCCACTGTCTCCATCGGAGAATCAGCATCTGAAGCAACAAGGGACGCATCAATATACATATATATATATATCCAGTTGAATCAAACAATTTGGAAAACCTAAGGTTAGAATCTCATGAATACATACATAAAAACAAACACAAGAAAAAGAGCTAAGCAAATTAGAAGATTCTACAATTTCCCAAACTACTTGATGGTATTCTTCTTCTTTTGCTCCTCCTTTTACTATTTTATTATATCCATCTATTTGCCTACGTTGATAAGCTGATAAAGCAAGAGTGGAACACGAACATCTACCCGAGGGTATCACAATATTGTTCTTTATCACACTGGCATACAGCGACTAAACAAGTGCAAGCAAACATACTGATAGATCATTTTACTCTAGTGTTATAAAACTACGACCAAAGTCCAAAAAGGAAAGTCGGGGTCGGTCATATTCACTTAATCCTGACTATAAAGCTATGTCCTTGCTTGTCCAAACTTATCTTAATCTATAAACTTGTAATGCCGAAACAACTTCATGGTGTGCCCATTCTGATTACTGCCTAACATATTCAAATGCAACACTGGTGATGCTACTCCATTTATGTTCAAAGTTCCAACTAAGATCCCTCTAGTTTACTAAATGAGCGTTAGAGCGAGCCACCAAGCTAAGCCTTCAAATTCGCCCCTCATCCCTCACCCTAAACTTTTATTTCCGCGAGTGTCTATGTTCAGATTCTATCTACCAGGCAAACTTGAATATCAAAACTAGAACACAATGCAGAGAACTCAAGCTATATATACAAAATTCGCAAATCCGGAAACTTTCCCGAAACCCTATAACGAAACTGTAGCTGCTGCACAAGTGAAATGTACTCAAATCCATATATGCTAATCTGAAATGCTTCATTGTGCTTCAAATTAAACAGTTTTTAGACAAAATGTACCTCCAAACTGATCGCCCCAAAACAATACCCGAGTATCCTCCTCCTCCTCATCAAACTCATCGCCATACCCGAACTCCGCGTCCCCGCGATAACCCGGTTCACTGCCGTACCCGGACTCATTCCCCTGTATATCAAAACCCCCAACGGGACCAAACCCAGCACCCACATTCTCCTTCTCTCCACTCCCCCCACCTCCATCTCTCTCCTTCCTCGAATTCCTCGCCTCGCTCACATCCGACGCCCAATTCGCATCCCCATTCCCAAACAGCTCCCCACTCGAGTCCGTCCCCACCGCCACCGGAAAATCTGAACACGTCCCGTACGCAGCCGAAGCCCCAACCGAGCAGCACCTACGGGTCCCACTCCGATCACTACTCCTCCCCGAAACCGACCTCGACCCGCGACGCCGCCGCTTCTTAGCGATGAACCGAAAGCTCCCGGTCCCATTATGGTGTCCGCCGGAGATCGTCCTGTCGTCGTCGACCAGGGTCAGCCGGGACATGTCGATGGCGTCGACAGAAAATGAAGTCGTTCGATTGGATAAACAGGGACGCTTGGTGTGGACGAGGAGGCCATTGGATTTGGGATCGGAGGAGTCTAGGGTTTTGGAGGTGGGCGTGGAGGTCTGCTGCTGCTGCTGCAGGTGGAAAGGTCTCCATCCATGGAGCTGGAAAGTGCGCCGTGAATCTAGGGATTTGTGTGACATTGGGATGAGAATTTCAGCAGCTTACTTAGAGTTTCAGCATTTTCTCAGAGAATTTGGAGCTCGTTTTTTTTTTTTTTTTTTTTTTTTTTGAAATAAATGAATATTCTATGATTTTATTTTATTTTTCTGGTGAAGGATATTCTGTTCCCACGCGCGGGAATATATGAAGTTACAACGCGGCGCACCTTTACACTTATCGATCACTTGCCCAGCCTTGAGAAGTTGAGATATTGCGTCTTTATTGGTTTTTTTTTTTTTCTGTTTTTTTTTTTTGTTTTGTTCATACCAAAAACTGCTTAGAGGTGTTCGATTATGTCATTTGTACGTCACTTTATATCGACGCAATTTTTTGAAATTTTTCACTTAGTGCCGTCTAAGTTCTATTTAGATGTTAGGCGGTGTTGTAGAAGTGGTGTAGCTTCGGCTTCACGGCTTTTTGGTCGGCATAAAGTTGAGCTCGATGATGTAGTTGGTACTCTCATTGTGAGAAAATAAGCATTTGTCTCCATATCGACAACCTTGTAATTATAAAATGAAAGTGAATAAAAGGCCACGAGCAAAGTAACACGTGAAGTGTAACACAACCTATCGTACTGATGAGACAACAAAAACTCTTGACGAGCTCTTAAATACGAGGAAGACACATTGATTTGGTAATGAAATGAGACTAATAGAAGATTAACTTCGAATGATTAATTTGACCGTCGGGATAATTGTTATATATAGTAAGTATCAAATTGCACAAAATTTTCATATAAATTTCGCATCATTAAGTTCGACATTTCTTTGCATCTTTTAATATGCTTTCTTATACATGATTAGAGTAGTTTAGGTAGACATGGATGTGCCAGTTGATTATATGCTAATTGATTACGATTATGTTCGCCTCTCATGAGTTTGATCCCAATTGTTATATTGCAGAACAAATTGCAAAGGAAAAAAAAACTAAATAAATCTACAAAAATGTGGAAGTCAAACTTGTAGTCAGGCTGAAATGCCTATTAAGTCTTTCCGGCCCCGGAAGGGATGGATAACCATGGATTGCCACTGGTTATCCTTTTTTTTCATTTTTAAAGTTGATAAAATTACAAGAAAACCTAAAAAAAATGCAATTATTTTACAAAGCAAATTACTAAAAAAATTAGGAAACAAAATTCAATTTCAGTACGACAAACAAAAAAATGACTCATTTTTGACCGTCCATTTACACAAATAATACGAGATCGACGGACGTGATCAACTGAATAACTAATTTATTTCTTTATTTTTTAAGGACTATTTTCACAGGCGAAAATTTCATCGGTTTACATGATAGACCAACACCGTTGATACCGCCCACAGTCAGCAGCTAGAGCGAACCAACCACCGCAATCGCGGATAACTCTTGACCTCCACGGACCGTCGATACAACTGATTCGACTCGATCATCCGCCGCGCGAGAGAAAGAAATGGCATCGGGGTGGGGAATCACCGGCAACAAAGGGCGGTGCTACGATTTCTGGGTGGACTTCAGTGAGTGCATGTCTCGCTGCCGTGAGCCCAAGGACTGCGTCCTCCTCCGCGAAGACTACCTCGAGTGCCTCCACCACTCCAAAGAGGTCGGTCAATTTCTCTTCCAATTAATTAGCTTTTGCTAATCTCATTTCTAATGTTACTCAGATCGGTTGTATTATTGTTGGTTAATTATTTGTGAATCTAGCTCTGGTTTTCCTCAATTGATTTAATGATCCGTCGATGCGGGTTTCTAGCTTGCTGTAGATAATGTGGTGTTTAAAGCCATAGGATTTGATTAACAGCTGCATTCCAAGTCTTCATTGGATAGCTAATTTAGGGTTTTCTGAAAAATTGGTTTTATGATTATGGTTTCGCTTATTACATATCATTCATCTTCGAAGTCTGCATTGCGATTGAAGTGTTTGTGTCCTGAGTGGCATGGCTACTGCGAAGATTGAGAGGGATAGTTGTTTTGAAGATTAAGGAAAACTATACCTTTTTTCTGGTTCGAAAGGAAGGGGACTAGTAAAATTAGAATCGTTCCTAGAAACAGAGAAAGTAGTATGCAGAACTGAAGCATGGCGTTGCTTGTGCATTGTGCATAATAGCTTTTCAAAATATTTCATGCGACATTGTTGTTGTTAGGCATTTAAAGATTTAACTGATGAATAGGTCAAAATTGCAAAGCTAAACGAGTTTTTCTTTTGGTTGGGATTCGGGAGATTGACTAGTTATTTTCATGGATGATTTTTATGTAATAGAATGATGGCTCATCTTCAATTAGAGCCTTTAATATTGACTACTTGTGGCCCTTTTGATAACCATTTCGTTGTTAGTATAGTATGTGGGAGAGAGGAAAACTGAATAAAGGTGGAGGTAATGTAAAACTTAGAACTAAAACTAAATGGTAATCAAACGGGACCTTAGCTTTCCAGTTTCCTCTGTGTGGTTTGTAGTCCATGTCCCCCATATGATATGATCCATAGTTTGATCGTTAACCTAATATCAAATCAACAGTATATCCTGGTGATGTAGTATCTACGTGAAACATATGTAAACATATTCTGGATTATCTACATGAAAAAAGGCCTCACGATGGTGAAATTAGCTAGTGTCATAACCCATGAATTAGCTTGAGGATGAAATCAAGTGCCAATGGTCTTACATTGCACGAGTAACGAGTTTGCCACCTCCATTTTCTATTCCATTTTCTCCGGACTTGCATATGCATTTTCAGGTTGTTTTTTATTTTTCTATTCTCCACCTTGTAGTAACATATAACTGTAGAACCGCTTGGGAATAATCTTGAATCCGAGTGCACTATACAGTTCTATGTATCTCCTAAAATTCAAGAGAAAAAAGATGAAGTTAAATGTATCAAATATTTGGGAGATAGAAACATAGGAGTTGCTTGGGTTTACTTATGTGTTGTGTATGGCTGATTCCGTTTGTTATTGTAATCACATTATATTTTTAGATTTCATCGAGTACAAAATGGTTCAACCTTATGTTAAATGTTGAGTTCTATGACTTTATACACTATCTGTAGCATTTAAGAATAGGAGGTTAAACATAATAACAAATTGACAACATAATTGGTAACACAATTGGCAATATAATGTATAGTTCAAACAAGACAATCTTCTACAAAGTTTTGCTCATCAGCAAAGGTGAGAAGAAAATGTCAAAAAGTACATGATTGTCATCATATAGTGTCGGGTGAGGTGAAGCTATTTAGTGTTTTCCCTGATTTGTAAACTTTGGAATCAAGATGGCTTTCTCATCCCTCTCATGATTAGGTTCCCAAGTCAAGGTAATAAACTTGTAAAATGGCTTTATTTCACTGCACGCATGAGCCATTCACCTCAGGGTATGAACATACATAATCATGTCATAACTTTTTGGAACTTGCTGAACAACAAATATGAGACTTTGCAACTTGGTAATGTGGTTCGTCTTAGGAGAACATTTACTACAATAATATTTACCTCTCTCTTAAAGAGAGAAGTTTTTTGTCTTGTTTGCATCATAATTTATTGCGTATCTATTATCGCAGTTTCAACGAAGGAATCGAATTTACAAGGAGGAGCAGCGTAAAATAAGGGCAGCTGCACGGGCCAAGGAGGGTGGAGAGGTTCATAAGCATCAGCATCCATAGCAGAAATCGACCATCTTTTGAACTGAAGGAGTAATAAATGTGTGGAGAACGAACGCTGTATCTTTGCCGAGACTGGTCTTTTACTTGATTATGGTCAATTTAGTTTTACTTTTAGTAGCTGCAGATTCGACATTCATTTGCTTGGTGACTTAAACTGGTGTTTCTGCCCTTTCTAGACTAATATGACTTGGAATATAAACCCGATTCCTTTTCAAATTCTTTGTTTATTTTTCTCTCTTTCCGGAAGTATTCCTACAGGCTGAAATTTATGAATTGCTTCGTGTGGTTTTGAAAGCTATGCTTCGGTTTTTTAGATGTCGAATTCTCCATACATCGAATGTCTATCTACCATGTTCTGTCCTTTCTGTCACTTCTTGTGGGGCAATGAATAAGGAATTTGTTGTCCAAAACGAAGGGAATGAGTAGGATTTTGTTATATTTCTCTTACATTTGAAGGGGTGATTGTTACTTCTTGTATGACTCTGCTCCGTGTTCTTTTATCCGTTTTTTTTCGCCAGATACTGACACGTAATCAACATATGATTCACTCTTGAGAATAAAGTCGTGCCAGAATTTGACGGAAAAGTAGATGAAATTTCATCAAATCTGATGGTGTAGTATTAATTGGCTAATTTTAAATAGTTCGGATTAATTTACTAAAAAAATATTTAAGGTGTTGATTTTAACTCGTATAACAGTTCAAAAGATTAAACGGCAGTTTGTTCATTATTCTAGCTGGAGTAAGTTCATATTTGCAACATCATCGTTGGTTTTGAATAGTTTGAGTTCGAAACACAAACCTACGAGTACGACGAGGACAAGTCACTGCAGTTCGTAATCAGATTCGTTACACCACGTCCGCAAGTGCGGTGTGCACTCTTTGGTCCCGCGTGAGATTCAACGGTCCAGATACAAATTCTCGCAAAACCGATTAACGATCGGGCGGTTTGAACTAATAAACCAAAAACAGAGTCGTATATACTGCCGTACTCAGTGCAACAGGTTATCCGAACCCATAATTATATCTGGCAGCCCCACAAATCTTCTCTCCAATTTCAAAACCCTAACCCTTGAAACTCCAGCCCTTTTGGCCCCTTTCTGCTTCGCTGCGATCCCCAATTTTCATCGGAAGGTAATAGAAATTAAAATCGTAATACATTTTGTTTTCGATTTCGTTTCGCAAGAACCGTAGGATGATAGAATTTAAATCGAATGTGAATTTGCATTTTGATTATCGTTTTCGGATTCTCGTTGACTGAACTCAATAAAATTAAACAATTTCTGTGATTTGAATTTTTAATTTATTTTCCATTGAATGCCTTATCTAAGAAAATAGGATCCTTGAGGAATTCAATTTGTTTACAGAAGATGCAACTTTGGAGTTTTTCGTTTCCGAATTTTCAACGGGTTTGTTTGTTTTTTGGCAGTACAATGAGCAGTCGTAGTACAAGCAGAACTCTCTATGTTGGGAATCTGCCCGGTGATATACGCGAGAGAGAGGTGGAAGACTTGTTTTTCAAGGTAATTCAGTTTGTTGTTTGAATTGATATGCGGACGCAATGCTACGCGGTTTTTTGATGGGAAACTGTTGTTTGGAATTCATTTGATTGTACTTGTATGTGTAGAAGTAGAACTGTACATTGATGGGTTTCATGTTGTTTAAAAACGAATAGAATTTTGAGATTAGGAATGGAAAAGCACGTGTTTTTTTCTCTCGCAAAACTTAACCTTCGTATTCTCTTTCTCGGGTGTGAACAATCATATTATCTTTCGAAAAACTTGCTTCTAAATAATGGGACTTAAAATAATAGCCATGAATAGACTGACTGAAATTTCTAATTTTCTCCACAGTATGGACGCATAGCCCATATTGACCTGAAGGTCCCTCCAAGGCCTCCTGGTTATGCATTTGTTGAGGTGAGATCCGTTGGCTACTTTCTTTACGTTATGTGTTTCATTTTTTCTGTGTTTGAACAAGTTCTTTGGTACAGTTTGAAGACTCTCGTGATGCTGAAGATGCACTCCGTGGTCGTGATGGCTATGATTTTGATGGGCATCGTTTACGGGTAGGCTATTATGCTTACTTTTCATGGTAGACATGGTACTTTGCCTAGACATAGTATTCTGATGTATATCTCTGTAGGTTGAACTTGCACATGGAGGGCGTGGGCATTCATCTTCTTCAGATCGTCAAAGTAACTATAGTGGTGGTCGAGGTGGACGTGGGATGTCTAGGCGCTCAGATTATCGTGGTGTGTATTTCATTTGATATACGTTGTGCTGTTTTATATGTGGTAGGATGCATCTGATGTGTTTCTAAACCTTCTCCGCCCACAGTGTTAGTCAGTGAACTTCCCCCTTCCGCTTCATGGCAAGATCTTAAGGTGTGCTATTGTATTTATCAGATGAAGATTTTTTTTTCATTATAATTCTCCCTTGATGTGGTAACTGTCAATTCATATCTGACACATGTGATGCATTTTATTTAGGATCACATGCGACGGGCAGGAGATGTCTGTTTCTCCCAAGTTTTTCGTGATGGTAGTGGTAAGTTGCTTTTCATATTCGAGGGTATTCCTTTGGTATCATGTGTCAGATATTTGCTTGGATATTTTTTTTGCGCATCTCCAATCATGATCTCCATTTTTAATTCAAAATTTAGTTAAAAAGTTACTTTAGGAGCTCTCTAGAAAATTTATACTCTTAGCATACTTGCTAATTTATGGAGTCATTATGATTGTGAACCAATAAGAATTAAGTTTTCATGTAAAATATTATTCAAACATTCGTAATTAATGCTATGAACTCCTTTCTCACTCTTTAGAGATGAAAGTTTCCAGCTCTCTCCCTATATTTTGGCTAGGAGGTCATTTCAAGATCCCATTGGAGATGCTCTTAGAATTAGCATTTTCGAGTTCCTACATAGCTTAATAGAATTTCCAGTTTTTCTCCTACCGTTTCCTGCTAGTTTTTGTTGATTTGGCTGGTTTTGTCATGTTGGTGACTTAGAAAAATTTATGATATGTGGTACAATAAAAGTTGCTCAGTGGTTCATAGTGCTTCTCAACCAATGTTCAGACTGTTTTTGGGATATATTCTGCTCTTTCATATAGTGTCATTTTAATATTGTTTAGTGGTTCATGGGTCTTCATATTTCAATCGTTTTAGCTTTTATCCTATGTTTTTTTTTTTTTTTTGTAGGCACAACTGGGATTGTGGATTACACGAACTTAGAAGATATGAAGTATGCAGTAAGTGTTCCTTTTACTTTCTCACTCCAGACATACATAGTTTCTTTAACCTTCTACGAAGCATGAGTTCTAGGTGTGAAATATTAGTATGTTGATGTCTCTGAAGCATCTATGTAAGAATCTCAAGCTTCATAAATTTGTTTTCTGCAGATCAAAAAGCTTGATGGCTCTGAGTTC
Organism: Pyrus x bretschneideri; assembly: GCF_019419815.1. Classification (NCBI taxonomy): domain Eukaryota; kingdom Viridiplantae; phylum Streptophyta; class Magnoliopsida; order Rosales; family Rosaceae; genus Pyrus; species Pyrus x bretschneideri. The sequence continues at coordinate 5,665,259 of NW_025999557.1, forward strand.
CGGAATGCTTTTGACCGCCAATCTGTTCGTGTATGAATCTTACAGTTGAAAATCTCTCTCCTTACCTTCTATACTTTTTGTTAAATTCGTTTATTATCTCATTTTATTACACAGGTGAGGGAATATGATGCGAAGAGGGACTCATCTAGGAGCCCTAGTCGCGGTCGATCTCATTCAAAAGGCAGGAGCTACAGTCGCAGTCGTAGTCCAAGTTATAGCCGGGACAGAAGCAGGAGGTTTGACCATTGTCAATTCCACAACTCTGTAGATGTGGGGAATAAACATTTCTATTTAATGTTGTGACTTTTACATATGATTGCAGCAAGTCTCCAAAAACCAAATCTTCACGCCGCTCACTTGCTAGATCTCGATCAAGATCTGCTTCTCTCCCCGGTTCACGATCTCGCTCTCCATCAGGGTATGGGTTATTTTTATTTTTTCAAATAGTCAGTTACCTATTGGTATGTTGATTACGTTTGATCTGGGTTTTCATGGGTCCATGTGGTGAATAATGATGGAGATTACTATTGCAACATGTGTAGAATTAAATGTCTTCTTGCAGTTGTAAAGTATGAATTATCTCATTTGTGCTGGAATCTTTTCGTGTTGGTCAATTCCATTGTTTCCTGCTCAGCAGTTGGGGTTGCCAAGAAAGAGTCAGATATCCAACTAGTTTTTATTTTCTTTTCCCTTTTTGCTTGCATGAAAATTACGTTTGTTTTTCTTTTAGATATGGATATATGCGGCGAACTGGGGATTGGATTTTAGGATCTTGATTGGATAAGGTCAATTGCTTACAACTCTTTTTCTATGGAGGTATGCTGTTATTTAGATAGGCATCTTTGCAAAACGTTCATGGTGCCTCTGTTCTAATGCTTTTGGCATTGTGAATGTCCATGGGTGCTAGATTGGGATCAATGGAAGTCTTGGATTGCACTAGTAAAGCTGGATATCTGTGAACTAAGTGCCATTGGGACTTGGAAGTCATCGTCAATGAGCAGTAGAGACAATTTGATTTTCGTTTCATGCTCCAACATTTTGCCAGGCTAATAGGTCACACTATCTGGATATGCTGGATTCTTGTGTTACAGTAGGGAAGAATGCTCCTTTTCTTTCCCACTGTTGTCTTATAAATAATTATAAATTTTTCTTTTTTTTCAAATATTTCTCCCTCTGATTTTGTGATCTGTTTTGGTGGGGTTTACGTCAATTCTTTCATTCATTTTTTCTTCTATTGGTATGCTAAATGTTTAAATATTTTTTCTTCTATCCTTATTGGATGTGGTAACTTCACATGGAAGAGGCATCAAGGACCTTGGATCAAATTGGTAATAGGAACATGGTTATTAAATTCGGTTGTTTCTGGAACTTTTGCAGATCAAGATCAAGAAGCAAATCTCCAGTGCCTTCAGTAAGTCTTATTTTTGTAATATTGTTTCACTTAAAAAGTAGTTCAATATCTTGTTACTTGCCCCATTTCGGTAGTTTTTTGCATTCTGGGGTTAATTTAAGATATTATTGAGGTTTGTTTATGACATTTTTGTACTGTGATAGTGGATGAAGTGAAGTCTAATGTTTATAAAGTTTGGCTGGCAGTTGATTTGATTTCTCCTTTACTAATGACGGCCTCTCTGGATTTGTTTTGACATTGGGTTCGTGTGATAACTGCAAATGGATTATGGCTCTTTGGCCCTTTATAATTTTGTTTTGTTGGCATAATCAGAAACGCATAAGTAAAAGCCCGAAGAAGCACCTTAGTAAAAGTCCAAAGAAGCGTAGTGCCAGCAGGAGTCCAATCCGGAGCAGGAGCAGGAGCAAGAGTTTGTCACGGTATCATTCTCGAGCATTATTTATACTTTTGTTAGTGTCATCAGTGTCGCACCATCTTTTTCTTCTCTTGACACATTTTCCTCGAATTGCTATTGCTTTGTGAACGTTGAACTTGTGCAACAATTCGTTTTAGACTCTGATTGCAATTCTATTTGATAGGTGATATGATGTTATCCCTGACCTGAAGTTATCGCTCGGAGAAAGGTTTACAATCCTTGTTAAGGGACTGTAATACGGGCACCTTTTATTTAGCAGACTTGTAAGTTTATGGATAGATTCATTTTCAAATCACTGTCTGTTACATTGTTGGCTATTGTTTAACCGAAACTGGCGTTTTACCGTCTTTGCACCTTGTAATGCATTTGAGATTCTTTACTACATTTTTGCTGAAGTCTCATTGTTCATTTGTTTGTTTAACATTGACGCGATTGATGATATACTCGAATGAACATCCAGCGACGGAAAAGTGTATGTTGAAGGCCCTCGTATGTTCTTTTGACAATGTGATATTCTAAACTAGGGGATATGTGATATGAATTTGGGTGCAAGAGGGATGACACGCTGCCTTGGTGAACTGGTCTGACTCGCGTGTGCCCGACTTTGTCTATTTTGATGCACTATTTTGTGTCAAGTGATATGGAAGTGTTAGAGAGATACTCTTGAATTTTGATAGATTCACCACTTCTTGTCTATTGGATGAGTATTTCTCTTTTTGGAGACGTAGCAACTAGCAAGCATCAATTAGATGGGCGACGATGAACTTTGTTTAGTTGCAAGGGAGAATGTCACGTGTTGTAGCAATAAGGTGTTATGAAATGCACATGATGCAAACTAGCGGTGGCAGTGCAATCTGCGGAAGATAGGATAATAACAAATGGAGTACTGTCTTTTGTTTCGGACACGCTAAAATTTTTTTGGCCTTTTTCGATTGGTGGTTATGCCATTCAATAGTTTGCCTAGAGTGAGGAAAACGACAACGTTCAGATTTGTGGACTCAAATGTCCTACATCGAACACCGCATACCACTTGCGACCAAAAGCAGCCGCATTCCACTCTCATCTCTAATCACGAAATAAAATCTAATAAATATAGGAAATTTTAACGAAAAACTCAAGTACTGTTCAATTTAATGAAGATTCATATTTTTATTCTAAAAACTTAATCATGATATTATTTATTTACATCTTTTTGTCATTTTCGTTAAAACTCAAAAGTTTTCAAACCCTTTCCATTAGTTTTCTTTAAAATATATGTTGTGATTGGCTACGAGAGTTTCATTTGCAAAGTACTGTATCCTAGTTAGACACACGAATTTCGTTACCTGTAAACTTATTTTATCAAACACAAGTACTTCATTTTCAAAAGAATTATTTCTTAATTGGACATGAGAATTCTCTTTTTAATGAACTTACTTTGTGATCAGACACGAGAGTTGGATTACTAACCAATCTTATTCCACGAATCAAACATGGCCACAATGAAAACTAGATGACTCAATTATTATACTTGAGGCAAGTGAATCAAACACGAAGTGTTAATCTACTATTATTTTACCAAATGATGGATTTTCTCAACAAGTTTGGATAAGAGCATCACAATTCCTCGAATGTCATATGAGAAAGTGGGGGTGGGGTGGGGGAGAGCCACACGTTTCCTCCTAATAAAGTGTGGTCAAAAGGCTCACAAGTGATGAGGATGTAAAGTGTCCCCCAAAAATAAGTGTGTGTGACAACATGACAGTGAAATATACAATTTTTAAGTCTCACATACACTCATGAGGAATTTCGTGCGGTCACAAATAACAATAGAATCCTATCTTACTAAGTGGAATTGTTTGTATAATTTTAAAACGTCATGTGCTTGGTTTTGCATTGAGTTTTTTGTTAGTTCCAAATACTTTATGCTTTTTTTAAGACTCTCCACCTTAACCATTTTCTCGTATCTTATCTTCAATTACGGCCACTCCGTCTTTACCTCGTATATCCTGCTTTTGAATTCTATCCTTTCTCGAGGGGTCACAAAATAAACAAATTTTCTAATTTAAAAAAAATAAACAAAAAAACAAACAAACAAACAAATGAAAAGGAATCAAACTGCACGTATTTCTTTTAGGTTAGTTAGTCATAGTAGTGCAGTTCTAAAATTAATTCATTCTGTTGTCAAGATATGTCTGTTTTCTTGAAGAAATTCTCTAATGTTGCATGACAGTTCGGTTCAATATTACACTGCCATGTACGAGCTTTTCTTAAACTTTGTACTCCAAGTTCGAGTCACTACAATTCCAATTTAAAGTAATTCAAAGTATCGTCTTATCAAAATAATATAAATCAAATAGTCCCCCAGAGAGCCATTTCAGCGCCGCCAAATTCCAACGGCTAAAGAAATCGCCCCGCACGCTCTCTCTGGCCATCCTCTTTAACCAACCACTCTCACACACACTGTTCATCGCAAACTTCCCCATCTCTCTCTCCCCAAATCAATTCACCGGAAACAAACTGAAAAACAAATCGAACCAAACAAACGGAAATTCCGTTAACCATCTCTCAAAATCCCCCAAAATACCCAAATCCAACGTCAATTTCGTCCTTTTGTCCCATCATTTCTCAGACAAGTTTGAATTCCGATGGCCGGAACCCTGCTCTCGAAGCTCTCCGACGATGTAATTCTGAACATCCTCTTCAAGCTCGAGGAGGACCCGCGGAACTGGGCTCGGCTCGCCTGCTCCTGCACCAAGTTCTCCTCCATGATCCGAAACGTCTGCTGGAAGACCAAGTGCTACAAGGTCATTCCTTCCGTCGTTTCCGATCTCCTTGCCGGCTCCTCCGAGCCTCCCGGCGGCTGGGCCTCCCTTCACAAGCTTGCTGTCTGCTGCCCCGGTCTCCTGCACTCCGGCGTCCTCTTCGAGAACTCCGACTTTGGGCTCGAGCGCGAGCTCGGTCCCGACGAGGATTACCGGAGATTGGACTCCAGTCCGGTCGGCGTATCTCCGGCGGCCAAGCCTCAGACCGAGGCGTCCTCGAGCCAAATTGGCGCGAATCAGGAGGGTGGTTCATCTGGAAATGATTGTTCTTGGTCTCTGTTCGATGATCTTTATTTCGATACAGTCTATAACGATTCTGAAGCCCATGATCAAGAGCAAGATAATTCCCAATTAGAATCAGCGGCGACGGAGGCGGCGGAGGATCAAGTCTCCGTCGAGAATGGCTCCGTTCGAGTGGGCAGCGAATTTTCGATTTGCAAGAAAAGGAAGGTCTGCAGACCGATGAGGTCGCATTTGGCTTCTGGGGTTTGGAATCTGAGCCGTGAGCAGGGCAACAAGCTTCTCCACAGCAGGTTCCGCGGCGATCGCTTGTACATTTGTGATTGGCCCGGCTGCGTGCACATCGAAGAGAAGCGAAATTACATGCTTTTCAGAGGGATTTTCAAGGATTTCAAGGGGTCCCAAGTGTGGAGGACGATCAAGGATGGGAACCGCAGCAAGATTGATCTGAATTGCGCGTTTTGCACCTGCAAGGACACTTGGGATTTGCATTCTGCATTCTGCTTGAGGCGGGTTTTCGGGTACCATGAAGATGGCGAGCCGGTTGTTCGAGCTTATGTCTGTGAAAATGGACATGTCTCTGGGGCTTGGACCGACCTGCCATTGTACTCTTGATGGAAATTGCTCTCTAATGAGGGCATGTACTAATATCTAAACGGTTAAAAATCTCGGGGGATAGATACTCTGAAGCACCATAAAGTTTTCGCTCTCGAGGATCTGAGGAGCGAGGAATGTGTTTTTATTTCGATGTTGTCAAATTTTTCAAGAGTTGTTGCTGCTGTAATTGTTGTGTTTTCAAAACCTTCTTTGTTGTATTGTTGTTTGCGTTTCAATAAGATTGTATTATTTCAATGTCATGTTGTAAGATTTTATTAATATCCTAAATTTATATTGAGATTTCAAATGCGTCTGTGTGTTAAGTCGTTCAATTGTTAGAATCGTGGATGTAGTGAAATGCAATAAATGCACAACTTCTAAATGTAGATGCTCGGGATTCATAGACAATAACATATTTTACATCGAGTAACAATTCTTTCCAAGGATCAAAACAGCAACCATGCCTGAAATTATTTGCTGGCGGACTGCCGGACACAGCAGCTACTGCTCTTTAGTAGAGACGTTTTGGAGAGTGGCAGATTTTAGTTTTTAATTTTCGGCCTCTTCACAATCATCACAGTGCAGTGAGCATGATGAGCGCAATAATCGCTTACGCTGCCTAGGACGGCCCTGCAAGAGAAGGAGAGAACCAGAGTCGATTGATCGTTACTGACTGCAAATTTGCATTGCATGAAGAGAAGCAGCAAGAAAATGGAGTTACCTTTTGATAGCTCCATAGCCATGGCTTCCAGAAACCAAGATGGATGCCTTGTGTTTTTCTACAGTCTCACAGAGAACGTTTCGAGCATCCCCAGCCACCAACTCCACCACCACATCATTCACCTACATAAACATCAAATTAAACAAAAATATTAGCCTCAAAGAGAATGTTTTGAGCATTTCCCTGCAGAATTGGAGAAACCGGTTCTGTGATATCCCAGATGTAGGTACGTTTCGTGAGGATCATTACCTGTTTACTGGCGCAAATTTTCTTCGCCTTCTCGGCAACTCGCATGGCTATCTTCTGTAAGTCTGCCTCCAGAATTGGCAAAACTTTAGCTCCTCCTACACATTTCACTAAGTTGAGTATATATAGCTGCATTATACCCAATTAATATTTATGCGTATATAGAAAGAGCTGGAGCGCCAACTAGTTGGTAAGTTAATATACAGATGTGAATATCTACATACCAGGTCCGACAAGGGCCATGGCGGGAGGAGGGGGCTTGGCATGGACGACGACGAGCTTGAAAACAGGGTTTGATGCATAGGGGATAAAGAAGTGACTGAGAGTCCATTCGAGCGCGTACGTGCTGTGGTCGCTCTCGTCCATAGCAACCACCATTACTTGCTTCGAGTTCTCGACAGTGTTACTCGCCATTGCAGCTTTGTTTCGATCGCAATTATCTTCTAAATCGTAATAATATTTAGGTATGAATAATTTGCTCATCTTCTGTGCCTACTTATATTGTAGGTACAGTATATGGAATTAATTATTGGCTAGACCCCACTAATGATCATCTTAATCATAATTAATTAAAATAACACATTACCACTGGCGCTGTTGGATATGTTGGTGGAATATATCTGTCTTACCGTCGGCTGGAATAAAAATAATTCGAGTCTATATTTAAAGATAAAAAATAGAAGATTTTATCAATAGATACCTTAATCTAAGAAGCTGGCTAGTATAATATAAGAAATGATAAAAACATCTTGTATATCAAGAAGTTGGTCATTTCTAATGGTTATGAGGGATGAGGAAGTAACATACTTCGTTGATGATTAAATTTCCGAGTCCTGATTCTTTGTGTCAGTTTAGCATGGATTAAAGAGTAAGTTACTATTATAGTATGACGATCAAAACTTTTATGTGTAGTATGACTAGTCTAAGCCTTCAATTTCTACCTAATGCCTTTGGGCTCCAGTTTTTCTCAATCTTTGTATTGACATGAGTTCTTCCAATAATCTAGTATCGAATTTTCTTCAAAAAATAAAAAATAAAAAATAAAAAATGGTCGTGGACCTAGAATAAAAAGTCAATCGCAAAGTATTTGTGGTTCAATTAATTTAAAGTATTGAGTTACTTTTGCACATGAGGTCATGTGTTCAATTTACTTATCCCTTTAGTATGGACAAGGATTGTCTACCCTCTCGTGGCCTCCTTTTTTGTGTGGTCACGGTTAAGACACATTAACATTTTATATTATTATTTTTATAGAGATAATAAGACAAAAATGAATAGTAATATAAAATGTTGACGTGGCTTAACCGTGACCACACAAACAAGAGAGTACGGAAGACACCGAAAGTGGGAGGGCAGACCATCGTTATCCCTTGGTATTGCTTGTGCATGACCTATTGTTTGTTTCGTCCAGTCAATTTTATATTTAATTATTTTTTTTTTATAACTGATTCTATTGTACCTTTTTCACTCTTATCTTCAACCCTTTTGAGTTTTGTAACACAATATTTGGCAGTCGTTTTCCCATAAACAACGACGTATATATCCACCCTGGTTTCTCCCAAACCAACAACTCCAACACCCTTTTGATGTCGTCTGTTGTTGCACAAACGCCGCCCCATATCATTTTGCGGCCTATGTGATTTTTCGATTGAAAATTTTGGTTCTCGATGCGATTTGACATGTTTTCTTATCGCCCAAGAATATATATATATAATTTTATTTAAGAAAACTAATGAAAAAAATTTGAAAATTTTAAGTTTGAATGAAAATGACAAAATAAAGGATAAAGTGAATAGTACCAGAATTAATTTTTTTAGTGTACAAATATGATTTTTCTTTAAAGTGAACAGTACTGAGAGATTTTTGTTAAAGTTTTATTTATTTATTTTTTTTTTCCTTCACAATCTCGTTTTCTCATTTTGCATTTGGAGTGTGCTATCTACACACCTTTTTTTCTTTCCACATATGAAGATCAAATGAACAAGAGGTGTGTGAAAAGTAAAAAATTATGTGTGGATATCACACCCTTTTGCGTTTTTATGTTCCTTGTGTAGAATAAAGCAAAAAGTCTGACATCAACCATCTTACAAAACAAATCATGACTTAATTATATCAAATAGTTCCACTTGTAAATGCATTGAGACCTTTGCATAAAAATCTCACACCTTTTGATTACATAGATGATTAAATGGGCATAATACCGATGCTATTAGTGATGGACCACAACCTGTCTCTCTGAAACTTTAACACCTTGATTCTTATGTAGGTAGCGCGGAGATTAAGAAACAGCAATGAAAGTATAACTTATATCATAACTTTACCAATCAAATTTTTGATACACGGATCGACTGTCATACAAAAGTTTGAAGGCTTCAACTTTCGACCTATAAATACATGCGAGACTTCCGAAGTTTGAACGATCAAACTCTAAGCACAAAGTATATATACATATAACCTTTCAAGATTCAATTCTCAAAAGGACGAATTTATTATGTGTGTATTGTAATTTTTCAAGCACGACGGACTTTTTGTCGTGCTTAACTGAATACCCAGTGAAAGCTTAGTGCTTGGTTTTAGGCTTCTTCACGATCATCACGGTGCTGTGAGCGTGATGAGCGCAGTAATCGCTGACGCTTCCCAGAACGGCCCTGCACCAGAATCAAATACAACATTAAGATTTCCACGGATAAGTAACATCATTTTCCATGAAAAACCTCAAGCTCGGCTCAAACTTAATCGTGCGAATTAGTGATGGTTGTTCGTTCAACTCAAAAAGATTAGATTAAGTTTGAGGGAATACCTTTTGATGGCTCCATAGCCATGACTTCCCACAATCAAGATGGATGCGTGGTGTCTTTCAACAGCATCACACAGAACGTTCCTAGCATCTCCTTCCACAACCTCCACAACCACATCGGTCACCTGCAAGCATTAGAATATGTAGTGCTCAGAAAAGCTGCTAGCGAAGGGCAATTTCTTCGTATCACATCGGTGTGCAATCATTTGGCTCCGCTGTGTTCTATGATAGCATAAGAATTACGAATCTCGTGTTGAAACCATCATATAGAATGGAAACCATCTAAATACCGATTTAGAGGCGCAAAATTCCTTGGCCTTCTCAGTTACGTGGGCAGCACTCTTCTTCAAATCAGCTTCCACGATCGGCAGAATCTCCGCCGCTCCTGCAGTTTTAGCACACATGCAAATTTGCTAATCATAATCAACTAAACAATGAAAACAAAGCGACTTCTGCACATTTGTTATTTTCCGCGGCAGCAGTTTATTCCTCTACTTTGCATTGTAGAGGTGGTGAAAATCACTTCATGTCGCAGTTAGATTCTTACCCGGGCCGGCCAAGCCGACGGCAGTGGAAACCTGGACCTTGGCGTGGACGATGATGAGCTTGAAGGGAGCTTTGTCGCCGCCGAAGGGCTTGAAGTAGTGGTCCAAAGTCCATTCCAGAGCGTACTGGCTCTGGTCGCTCTCGTCCGCCCCGATCACCATCACTTGCTTCTCTGCCGCCATTAATGCTTACCCTTCTCTCTCTAGTTCTTCACCTTCTTTCTTGTGTTCCCGTTTCTCTCTCTAGAAAAGCAGCTTTTTTTTTTATTTTTATTAGCGTTTGGAATAAGAGCTTTTCTGGCCAGCTATTTATACGAAGGACTTGTGCTTTCAATGGAATCGGTTCGAACGAGCGAGCTTGCTTGCTTGATTCTTCATTCTTGGTACAAACAGCGTCGTCTGATTTGGTGGACGTAATATAGCTTAATTCCTAATCATTCGGGTTATCTCTAAAAAGAAACGACGGGTGGTTAAGGCAAAACAATCACAGACTGGCGCGTGAATACAGCTTAATGGTATTCCTGTTTCTCTGCTACTGGCAATGGATAATTAGTAATTGTTAATTGTTGATTAAGGCTATTAATAGTGTCACTCTTGTTTGGTTAGATTAAGGGCTCGTTTAGAACTGTTTTTAAAATGATTGAAAGTGTTTTTGTAAAAATGTTTTTGTAACCAATCTTTAGTAAAAGAGGTATTTGTCGATTTGCTCCTCTGAACTTGTATAGAGGTGCCAATTTCTTCCGGAACTTTAATATTAGTTGATTAACCGTTTAAACTTTTATAATTAGCCAATTTCCCATATAAACTTTAACTTTAGCCAATCACCCTTTGAAATTTTATAAATAGCCTATTTATCCCCTAGTGTTGGATGTTAAATTTGTCATCCAATTTTCCATTTTTTTTGCCCCTATACAATTGTCATGTGTTGTTTGATGATCAAAATGGATAAAAAATTGGATGAAAAATTTTAAAATCTAGCATCAAAAAGAAAATTGACTATTTATAAAAGTTTAGGGATAATCAGCTAAAATTATAGTCAAAGGGGAAAATGGCAAATTATAAAAGTCCAAATCTTAGAAATCTTATACCTAGCCCAAAATGTCTCGTTGCATTTTAAAACGGCTCTGGTCCAATCCCTCCAAATTTGTGCCCCACTCGACCCATACCCACCCTAGCAAAAATAGGTTCTGCTGGGGCCTATTTAGATGTTGGTCGTGGGTTATTTGTAGTTGTTTCTTCATGTTTTTCCTCTTCATGGTTCTTATGATTCTTTCCACTGCAAATAACCTGAATGCATTGCATTATTCAGATCCTCTTGGATTGGGGACGATTTAACTAGGAATCTTTCCTTTTCTCTCTCAGTCACCTAGCTCAATTGTTTTTCTAAATTTTTAATGGAGGCGATCATATTCTACATCTCCTGTTTATTGTGATCAAGGTACTACCTTGTGGATTCAATCAATTTCTCAAAGCCAATTCCCCAGACAGCCTTATATGGAGAGACAATTGCTGTACTGGCTATGGGGGGATATGGCTTGGTCTGCTAATTTCCAACGCACTTAAACTTATCTGGTGCTGCAGTTGCTATACTGTCTATGGGGGATATGGCTTGGTCTGCTAATTTCCAATGCACTTGAAATTCAGGTAATCCCTCTATCCTAGGTTATAAAAATTCGAGTATGGGTCATTTTGGGTAGGGTTGGGTTTAAAAAACCGAGCTGAAGCCGAAAAAAACTGAACTGAAATAGGTTGGTTTGATTTCGATGTTCCAAAAACCAAACCGGTTTATATTTAATTATTTAAATCATATACAAATACTCAAAATCAGGAAGTTAGTAATATATTTATATTGATTCTGGATCTTTAATTCTTTATAAGATTTTTAAACACAAAACCCTAGCCATCCCATTTACTCCCATTTCATCTCCTCTTCGTTCTGTTTTCTTAGTTTCTTCCTCTCTTCCTCCAAATCAGACTCTCTCTTCTCCGGTTCTCCTCGCAAATTTCTTCAAGGACGGTATCGGCCTCGGCAACATCTTCCACAGCGGCGTTCAAGTTCCTCCTCTTCTCTCTCTGTGTCTTCCTCTTGTGTACTCGCGGTTGCATGTATATGTATGTAATCTGAAAGTGGACGTGTAATTGGTAGTTGGAGTGCTGTGAATTTGGGGGAGATTTAGGGCTTTAATCTGAAAGTAGACATGTAATTGCTAGTTGAAGTTAATAATTTTCTTGATTGATTGTAAACCTTTGATTTGAGCTTGATCTGAATGTTGAAAAAGTTTCAATTTTCGCTATGTTAGTTTGGATTTTTGGTATTTGAGTATAGCTCCTTTAGGCTTTAGCTATAGAAAGAAAAAATAGGGTTATTTATATTTCTCATTTGGCCATCTGGGTCAGTTCAAGATATGAAATTTGTGGTTGTTTTTCTGTGATGGGTATATTATGTGGTTATGTAGATTTAGCTTCAGAGATTTGTATATGGTTATATTCTGTTTATGGCTGCGACCTAATTGTGAACTTTGTCTACATGTCCTTGTTTAATTTGTGGAATCAGCCGTCAATGGTGTTTAACCAAAGTTCCTTTTGGCATTTGTATAGGATTTTTTTTTTACTATTAAAGAAGAGGAAGAGGGGGGCAAAAAAAAAACCCCAAAAAAAAAAATTGAACCGAACCTAGCCCTAATTTTGGGGCCTCTGGTAATCATTCATCATGTTGACATGTTCATCAACAAGCTCGGGATAGGCATCCTAATGTAGGCAGCCCAATAGGTCATGTGTCATTATTTTATAAAATAATAAACAATAATTTTATTTGTAATTTCGGATAGAATTGTAACCAGTCTCGTTACATCACGTGTTCTCACCGGACTGGCAAACCAGGGAAGCAAGGTGCTTCTGAGTCTACGGGCTGAAGCAACAGGTTTCACCCTTCAAAACTTCTTTCAGACCATTCTCCATAGCCTTGAATAGTGCTTGACCAGATTTCCAAACGAGATCTGCACTGGCGGCGATGATGTTGACATGGGAAAGCCAATCCATAATTCCGAGAGTTTAACAACCATCATTTTCCTAGCTTTTTGTTCGTCCTGGGTGGATGCAAAATTGGATGACGTGTTTGGGGTGGGACAGGGAAATGTCATATTCCACCTTGACATTTGGTTCTTCGGCGGCAGGTAAGCACCGCCTACTCTGGCTTTCGTCAACCTCTTTGGCTTGTTGCTTCATCATCTCTTATTCTACACTCTTCATCCTCTTCCTCTTTCGTCTCATTTTTGCCACCTAGAGATTAAACATTTCTTTCCTTTGCTTAAACAATTATTTCTCTTACTCATCGATTTCCCACAACATCCTTGAAGAAGACATTGTAAGAAAGAAGCAGAAACTATGAATAAGGATAGAGTGTGATTTCTTAGGATGGATGATGGATTATATGGAGAAAAAAGAAAGGATTATGTTGGAGATAATGCCACATGGCACGTCGTGATTCGTTAACAATCTTATCAAAATCTATCCTCAAAGATTCTAAACAGATTATGACACGTGTTGTGACGGGATTGGTTAAAAATCTTATCGGAAATCTATCATCAACAATTCTAAAAAGGTAACGACACGTGATGCGACGGAATTGGATAAAAATCTTATCAAAATCTATCACTAAAATTGTACTTTCGAATAATGACATGTGATGTAACAAGATTGGTTAAAATTCTATCCAAAATTACAAATAAAATTATTTTATTATTATTTTATAAAATAATGACACATGACCTATTGGGCTGCCTACATAAGCATGCCTATCCCGAGCTCGTTGATGAACATGTCAACATGATGAATGATTACCAGAAGCCCCAAAATTAGGGCTAGGTTTGGTTCAATTTTTTCTTGGGGTTTTTTAGCGCCCCCCGCCCCCCCCCCAACAAAATCTTCCTCTTCTTCAATAGCAAAAAAAATTCCTATACAAATGCCAAAAAAAACTTTGGTTAAACACCATTGACGATTGATTCCACAAATTAAGCAAGAACATGTAGACAAAGTTCACAATTGGTTCGCAGCCATAAACAGAATATAACCATATACAAATCTGTGAAGCTAAATCTACATAACCACAGAATATACCCATCACAGAAAAAACAACCATAAATTTCATATCTTGAACTGACCCAGATGGCCAAATGCGAAATATAAAGAACCCCATTTTTTCTTTCTACACCTAAAGCCTAAAGGAGCTCCACTCAAATACCGAAAATCTAAACTAACATAGCGAAAATTGAAACTTTTTCAACATTCAGATCAAGCTCAAATCAAAGGTTTACAATCAATCAAGAAAATTATTAATTTCAACTAGCAATTACATGTCTACTTTCAGATTAAAGCCCTAAATCTCCCCCAAATTCACAGCACTCCAACTACCAATTACACATCCACTTTCAGATTACATACATATACATGCAACCGCGAGTACACAAGAGGAAGACACAGAGAGAGAAGAGAAGGAACCTGAACGCCGCTGTGGAAGATGCTGCCAAGGCCGATACCGTCCTTGAAGAAATTCGCGAGGAGAACCGGAGAAGAGGGAGATAGAGAGTTTGATTTGGAGGAAAAGAGGAAGAAACTAAGAAAGCAGAACGAAGAGGAGATGAAATGGGAGTAAATGGGACGGCTAGGGTTTTGTGTTTAAAAATCTTATAAAGAATTAAAGATCCAGAATCAATATAAATATATTACTAATACGATTATGGCAACATAAGGCTTGTTGTCAAGTTGGCTAAAGCAAATACTCTCAACTTGGAGGTAAGGAGTTCGAAACTTCTGACCTCCCGATTTTGAGTATTTGTATATGATTTAAGTAATTAAATATAAACCGGTTTGGTTTTTGGAACATCAAAATCGAACTAACCTATTTCAGTTCAATTATTTCATGTCGCATGACGTTTCGATTCAATATTACACTGCCATGTACGAGCCTTTCTCAAACTTTGTACTCAAGTTCGAGTCACTACGATTCCAATTTAAAGTAATTCAAAGTATCGTCTTATCAAAATCATATAAATCAAATAGTCCCCCAGAGAGTCATTTTAGCGCCACCAAATTCCAACGGCAAAGGAAATCACCTCGCTCGCCCCCTCTAGCCATCCTCTTTAACCAACCACTCACACACACACTGTTCATCGCAAACTTCCCCTTCTCTCTCTCCCCAAATCAATTCATCGAAAACAACAAACGGAAATTCCGTTAAGCATCTCACAAAATCCCCCAAAATACCCAAAACTAACGTCAATTTCGTCATTTTAAACCATCATTTCTCAGACAAGTTTGAATTCCGATGGCCGGAACCTTGTTCTCGAAGCTCTACGATGACGTCCTTCTGAACATCCTCTTCAAGCTCCAGGAGGACCCGCGGAACTGGGCTCGGCTCGCCTGCTCCTGCACCAAGTTATCCTCCATGATCCGAAACGTCTGCTGGAAGACCAAGTGCTACAAGGTCATCCCTTCCGTAGTCTTCAATCTTCTTGTCGTCTCATCCGAGCCTCCTAGCGGCTAGGCTGCCCTTCACAAGCTCGCTGTCTGTTGCACCGGCCTCCTTCACTCCGACGTCTTCTTCGAGAACTCCAACTTTGGGCTTGAGCGCGAGCTCGGTCCCGACGAGGATTACCGGAGATTGGACTCCGGTTCGGTCGACGTATCTCCAGTGGCGAAGCCTCCGACCGAGGTGTCCTTGTGCCAAATTGGCACGATTCAGGAGGATGGTTCATCTGGAAATGATTGTTCTTGGTCTCTATTCGATGATCTTTATTTCGATAATCTATGATTGTTCAAGAGCAAGATAATTCCCAATTAGAATCAGCGGTGATGGAGGTGGCAGAGGATCAAGTCTCCGTCGAGAATGGCTTCGTTCGAGTGGGCAACAAATTTTCGATTTGCAAGAAAATGAAGGTCTGCAGACCGATGAGGTCGCATTTGGCTTATGGGGTTTGGAATTTGAGCCATGACCAGGGCAACAAGTGACACGCCCCGATCCAGATATTCCCTGAATACCAGGATAGGCACGTGCTGGTCGACACCCGAGGGTGACGAAAGCCATTTATTGAGTGCAAATGTTGAAAACAAGGGGTAGATAAGGCTTATAAATATAAAAGAATAATGAATATGCAGTTAAGGAACGTGTTCAGAGCATACAACTAATCCTAAAACACTAAAGGAAATAATATAAAATTGAATGAATAAAAGAATGGGTCCTACACTGAGAAGACTCGAAGATGCCGATGCGAAAGTGCCTTGACGTCGGTATTGTATGCCTCGATTCTAAGTCCTGAAGGGGGCGCAAAACAAATATAAGTGGACCGAGTTGATATATATATATATATATATATATATATATATATATATAATAAAACAGTTATCAACGTACTAACCCCCATGTTTTATGAAAACACATATATCATGATAAACATAGGTTTTCCGAAACCTAGCATGTCGTGCAATGTCTCAAATCATAACTTGTATATATAATAATCACTAGTGAATGTCCGATAACCCCCAGGCCCCATGCCGGCTCCCCATCTCTAAGCAGACAGTCAGAGGAAAATACACTTCAGGCATCATGCTGGTTCTCCGTCCCTGTGCTAATAGCCAGAGGAAACATACTCCAGGCCCTATGTCAACACCAAACTGTCGCCTGGGATGGACCAAAATTTATCCCTACGTCCCGTAGCGAAAAGGACCACTAGGTAAGTACAAAACCAGTGAACATACATATATTGAAAAGCAACTTCATAGTATAAAGTCATCCATCATCTATACTATAAAGAGGTGTTCTAAACATGTTCTAAATATCATATCGTCATCCATCGGATATTCTATAATAACACGGGTTATAGGAAAAATAGTAATAATTCAAACTAGCCTCAGTAAGTATGTTATCTCATAAAATGTTTCATAAAACATAGTCATCAAATCATGCTTTTCATGTATGCATTTCTACTATCAAAACATGCATTTTTAGAAGGGGTCCACTCACAGTACTTCGCCGCCGATCAGCCACGCAACTAGCGGAGACAGAACACCACAATAAATTACCCCTAAGCACATAAAGGGTATATTTAGTCAAACTTTACTCAAACAACTTATTTTGGGAAAACGGACATTGCAAACGGGTTCAGGACGTTGAATTGCAAACGGGTTCAGGAAGTTGAAATTAGCCTAGGAGGGGTCCCGCACGAAAACCCAAAAATTCAACAATCAAAGTCGACGTTGACCGTTGACCGATCAAAGTCAAAGTCAACACTGACCATTGATCGGGTCAACTGTCAGACCGGATTTAGGTTAACAGGTCAAGTGGGTCTGGGCTTGGATCCAGATTGGGTTAAAGGGTTTGGACTTGGGCTTGGGTTTTGATGGGTTTGGGTTTTAAAAGGGATTGGGCTTAGGTCACAAAGCGTTTAGGGTTTAAAGGTTTAGGCTTAGAAGGGTTTAAGGTTTTTAAGGAAATAGGCTTAAAGGATTTGGTTTTAGGGCCCGGCCTCAAAGGCCGAGGTAAAAGGACATGGCCCGAAGGCCTTAAGCCTTTAAAGGCTTGGTTTGAAAAAGATGACGGGCCTAAGGCCCGAGCCTTAGACACGGCCCAAATGCCTTTAATCCAAAACAATTAAAATTAAAACAAAACAAAAAGGGAGAAATGGGTTTAGGTTGGGCTCGGCAAGAAAGGCCCAAAAGGCCTATGTTTGATGGGTCGCCGGACCCAAGGAAGAAGAAGGCTGGAATTCCGCCGGAAAGTTCCTTAAATTTAAACGTTCATAACTTTATTAAAATTCAATGAAATCAAGTGATTCAAAAATGAAAGTTGTAGTTCTCGAAGAGTCGAAGAGAATGGCCGCATATTTTAGTTTTTTATTTTCGGCCTCTTCACAATCATCACAGTGCAGTGAGCATGATGAGCGCAATAATCGCTTACGCTGCCTAGGATGGCCCTGCAAGAGAAAGAGAGAACCAGAGTCGATTGATCGTTACTGACTGCAAATTTGCGTTGCATGAAAAGAAGCAACAAGAAAATGGAGTTACCTTTTTATAGCTCCATAGCCATGGCTTCCAGAAACCAAGATGGATGCCTTGTGTTTTTCTACAGCCTCACAGAGAACGTTTCGAGCATCCCCAGCCACCAACTCCACCACCACATCATTCACCTACATAAACATCAAATTAAACAAAAATATTAGCCTCAAGGAGAACGTTATAAGCATTTCCCTGCAGAATTGGAGAAACCGGCACTGTGACATCCCAGATGTAGGTACGTTTCATGAGGATCATTACCTGTTTACTGGCACAAATTTTCTTCGCCTTCTCGGCAACTCGCATGGCTATCTTCTGTAAGTCTGCCTCCAGAATTGGCAAAACTTTAGCTCCTCCTACACATTTCAATAAGTTGAGTATATATAGCTGCATTATACCAAATTAATATTTATGCGTATATAAAAAGAGCTCGAGCGCCAACTAGTTAGTAAGTTAATATACAGATGTGAATATCTACATACCAGGTCCGACAAGGGCCATGGCGGGAGGAGGGGGCTTGGCATGGATGACGACGAGCTTGAAAACAGGGTTTGATGCATAGGGGATAAAGAAGTAGATGAGAGTCCATTCGAGCGCGTACGTGTTGTGGTCGCTCTTGTCCAAAGCAACCACCATTACTTGCTTTGAGTTCTCGACAGTGTTACTCGCCATTGCAGCTTTGTTTATATCGCAATTATCTTCTAAATCGTAATAAGATTTAGGTATAAATAATTTGCTCATCTTCTGTGCCTACTTATATTGTAGGTACAGTATATGGAATTAATTATTGGCTAAACCCCACTAATGATCATCTTAATTATAGTTAATTAAAATAACACATTACCACTGGCGCTGTTGGAAATGTTGGTGGAATATATCTGTCTAACCGTCGGCTGGAATAAAAATAGTTCAAGTGACACGCCCTGGCCCCGAGGTCCTAGGGACACCGAGATGGTCACGTGCTGGCCGACGCCCGAAGGGTGATGAAAGCCATTTAATTTAAACAAAAACTGAGAAATAAACTAAAGTATGCAATAAAGGCTAAAAACACAAATAAAAGTTCAACTTCTAAGTATTGAAATTAGGTAAACACACAGCACGTCCAGAGCATAAGTCTAATACAGAGTACAAGCAGAACTAAGATAGAGAAGTGCTATTACAATAGATGGCGAAGCGGAGCGAATATAACACAAATCACTGGTAGGGGAACGCCTCGTAGCTCAGGTCGTAATCCTCGTTCCTAGGTCCTGAAGGGGGCGCAAAACAAAGGTGAGTGGACCAAGTTTATATATACAATAATAATAAAACAGTTATCAACGTACTAACCCCCAAGTTTTATGAAAACACATATATAATGATAAATATAGGTTTTCCGAAACCTAGCATGTTGTGCAATGCCTCAAATCATGATTCGCATAAAATAATAAACACTAGTGAATGTCCGATATAACACTTCAGGCCCCATGCCGGCTCCCTGTCTCTAAGCAGACAGTCAGAGAAAAATACACTTCAGGCCCCTTGCCGGCTCCCCGTCTCTGAGCAGACAGTCAGAGGAAAACACATTCCAGGCCCTATGCCAACCCCAAACCGTCGCCCGGGACGGACCGGATCTATCCCTACGTCGCGTAGCGGAAAGGACCACTAGGTAAGTACAAAACCAGTGAACATACATATATTGAAAATCAACTTCATAGTATAAAGTCATCCATCATCTATACTATAAAGAAGTGTTCTAAACATGTTCTAAATATCATATCGTCATCCATAAGATATTCTATAAGAACATGGGTTATAGGAAAAATAGTAATAATTCAAACTAGCCTCAGTAAGCATGTTATCTCGTAAAACGTTCATAAAATATAATCATCAAATCATGCTTTTCATGTATGCATTTATACTATCAAAACATGCATTTTTAGAAGGGGTCCACTCACCGTACACCGATGGTGCAAGCCGTACCAAATAGGAATAACGGAATCGCTGCTAAGAATCGCACCTAAACACACAATTGATACTTTCAGTCAAACTCTACTCAAACGATTGAATTCGAGAAAACGGACATCGGAAACGGGTTCAGAATGTCGAAATTAGCCTAGGAGGGTCCTCGCACGAAAACTCAAAAAGTCAACGGTTAAAGTCAACGTTGCCCGTTGACTGGTCAAAGTCAAAAGTCAACACTGACCGTTGACCCAGTCAACGGTCAATGGGTCACGGGTAAACGGGTTAGGGTCACGGGTTTGGGCTTTAGGGTTTTGGGGTTAGGGTAATTGGGTTAGGTTTTAGGTGGGTTGGGTTTGGGTTAAAAGGAAAATGGGTTCGAGTTTGAAACCTCACGGCCCAATGGCCTAATTAAAAGGGTAATGGGTTTGGGCTGGCAACCAAAACCCTAACCCTTATCCCACATCGCCGAGGGGAGTGATCCTTAAATGTATATTCTCATCTCTACCTAGCACGAGGCATTTTGGGAGCTTATTGGCTTCGGGTTCCATAGGAACTCCGAAGTTAAGCGAGTAGCGCGCGAGAGCACTCCCATGATGGGTGACCCACTGGGAAGTTCTCGTGTGAGTTCCCAGAAACAAAACCGTGAGGGCATGGTCGGGGCCCAAAGCGGACAATATCGTGCTACGGTGGTGGAGCGGGCTCGGGAAGTGGTCCGCCCCGGACCGGAATGTGACATCAAGCCAATATTTAAAGAGAAAAAAATAGAAGATTTTATCAATACATACCTTTAATCTAAGAAGCTGGCTAGTATATTATAAGAAATGATAAAAACATCTTGTATATCAAGAAGGTGGTCATTTCTAATCGTTATGAGGGAGGAGGAAGTAACATACTTCGATAGTTGATGACTAAGTTCCCAAGTCTCGATTCTTTGTGTTAGTTTAGCACAGATTAGAAAGTAAGTTACTATTGTAGTACGACAATCAAAACTTTTATGTGTAGTCTGACTAGTCTAAGCCTTCAATTTCTACCTAATGCCTTTGGGCTCCAATTTTTCCCAATCTTTGTATTGACATGAGTTCTTCCAATAATCTAGTATTGAATTTTCTTCAAAAAATAAAAAATAAAAAGTGGTCATGGACCTAGAATAAAAAGTCAATCGCAAAGTGTTTGAGGTTCAATTAATTTAAGGGAAATTTAAACTTCTGATACTGTTCACTTAAATGAAAAACCATATTTTTACACTAAAAAGTCAATCATGGTACTATTCATTTTACCCCTTATTTTGTCCTTATCGTTAAAACTCAAAATTTTCAAATCATTTTCATTAATTTTCTTTTAATTTAAAGTGTTGAGTTACTTTTGCACATGAGATCATGTGTTCAACTTTCTTATCTCTTTGGTATTGCTTGTACATGACCTATTGTTTGTTTCGTCCAATCAATTTTTATATTTAATAATTTTTGTAACCGATTCTATTGTACCTTTTTCACTCTTATGTTCTACTCTTTTGAGTTTTGTAACACAATATTTGACAGTCGTTTTCCCATAAACAACGACGTATACATCCACCCTGGTCTCTCCCAAACCAACAACTCCAACACCCTTTTGCTGTCCTCTGTTGTTGCACAAACGCCGCCCCATATCATTCTGCGGCCTATGTGATTTTTCGATTGAAAATTTAGGTTCTCGATTCGAGCTGATATGTTTTCTTATCGCCCAAGAAAAGAAAAAAAAATGATATATATATATATATATATATATCATTTTTTTTTCTTTTCACAATCTCATTTTCTCCTTTTGTATTTGAAGTGTGCTATCTACACACCCTTTTTACTTCCCACATACCTCTCTTAATTCTTAGTTGTCATATCCAATAAATTGAAGAATATTAAATGATAGAAATTAACAAGAGGTGTGAGCATTGTTCTAAAAATTCCCGCTTAGGGCCCCGACTAGGAGTTAAGGGGCTGACCACCGCCCTAATTAATGCCCAGGCGTTTGAAAATTTAGAAAAGGGGCCTAGACCTACTGAGGTGCCCGTCTAGACCGCCTAGGCACCCGCCTAGGCACCCGCCTAGCCTGCCCAGACCCTCCTAGGCACCCACCTAGGTTGCTACTCACTTAGACAACAACTTTCATTTTGCTTTTTATTTTTTCAATAAATTGTAAGAGACTTGTTGAATACTTAAATGAACACACATTATATGCTTGTTCCCCACGTTTTCATTATGTTCCAATAGCTCATAATATATATGTCATTCTATTTTGTAGTTTATGATGAAATCATATATATTTTATGTGACATCCCACATCACCCAGGGGAGTGATCCTTATATGTATTCCCATCCCTACCTAGCACGAGGCCTTTTGGGAGCTCACTGGCTTCGGGTTCCATGGGAACTCCGAAGTTAAGCAAGTAGCGCGCGAGAGCACTCCCAGGATGGGTGACCCATCGGGAAGTTCTCGTGTGATGAGCTCCCAGAAACAAAACCGTGAGGGCGTGGTCGGGGCCCAAAGCGGACAATATCGTGCTACGGTGGTGGAGCGGGCCCGGGAAGTGATCCGCCCCGGGCCGGGATGTGACAATTTGGTATCAGAGCCTAACCCTGGCCGCGTGTGTGCCGACGAGGACGTCGGGCCCCTAAGGGGGGTGGATTGTGACATCCCACATCACCCAGGGGAGTGATCCTTATATGTATTCCCATCCCTACCTAGCACGAGGCCTTTTGGGAGCTCACTGGCTTCGGGTTCCATGGGAACTCCGAAGTTAAGCAAGTAGCGCGCGAGAGCACTCCCAGGATGGGTGACCCATCGGGAAGTTCTCGTGTGAGTTCCTAGAAACAAAATCGTGAGGGCGTGGTCGGGGCCCAAAGCGGACAATATCGTGCTACGGTGGTGGAGCGGGCCTGGGAAGTGATCCGCCCCGGGCCGGGATGTGACATTTTAAGCATAAACGTACACTTATTTACACGAAATATAATAGATTTAATTAAATCCGCTTAGTCCGCCTAGACGCCCGCCTAGACCGGTCTAGCCGCTTAGGCGTTAGGCCCCAGCCCGCCGCCCAACTAGCATCTAGAGTCTTTTAGAACTTTGGGTGTGAGAAGTAAAAAATGGTGTGTGGATAGCATACCCCTTTGTGTTTTTATGTTCCTTGTGTAGAATAAAGCAAAAAGTCTCACATCGACCATCTTACAAAACAAATCATAACTTAATTATATCAAATAGTTCCACTTGTAATTGCATCGAACCCTTTGCATAAAAATCTCACACCTTTTGATTGCACGGATGATTAAATAGGCATAATACCGATGCTATTAGTGGTGGACCATGACCCATCTCTCTGAAACTTAAACACCTCGATTCTTATGTAGGTAGCGCAGAGATTAAGAAACAGCAATGAAAATAGAACTTATATCAAAACTTTACCAATCAAACTTTTGATACACGGATCGACTGTCATACAAAAGTTTGAAAGCTTCAACTTCCGATCTATAAATACATGCCAGACTTCTGAAGTTTGAACGATCAAACTCCAAGCACAAAGTATATATATACGTATAACCTTTCAATATTCAATTCTCAAAAGGACGAATTTATTATGTGTGTATTGTAATTTTTCAAGCACGACGGACTTTCTGTCGTGCTTAACTGAAAACCCAGAGGAGGCTTTAGTGCTTGGTTTTAGGCTTCTTCACGATCATCACTGTGCTGTGAGCATGATGAGCGCAGTAGTCGCTGACGCTTCCCAGAACCGCCCTGCACCAGAATCAAACACAACATTAAGATTTCCGCGGATAAGTAACATCATTTTCCATGAAAAACCTCAAGCTCGGCTCAAACTTAGTCGCGCGAATTAGTGATGGTTGTTCGTTCAACTCGAAAAGAATAGATTAAGTTCGAGGGAATACCTTTTGATAGCTCCATAGCCATGACTTCCCACAATCAAGATGGATGCGTGGTGTCTTTCAACAGCATCACACAGAACGTTCCTAGCATCTCCTTCCACAACCTCCACAACCACATCGGTCACCTGCAAGCATTAGAATATATAGTGCTCAGAAAAGCTGCTAGCGAAGGGCAATTTCTTCGTATCACATCGGTGTGCAATCATTTGGTTCCGCGGTGTTCTATGATAGCATAAGAATTACGAATCTTGTGTTGAAACCATCATATAGAATGGAAACCATCTAAATACCGATTTAGAGGCGCAAAATTCCTCGGCCTTCTCAGTTACGTGGGCAGCACTCTTCTTCAAATCAGCTTCCACGATCGGCAGAATCTCCGCCGCTCCTGCAGTTTTAGCACACTTGCAAATTAGCTAATCATAATTAACTAAACAATGAAAACAAAGCGATTTCTGCACATTTGTTATTTTCCGCGGCAGCAGTTTATTCCTCTACTCTGCATTGTAGAGGTGCGTGAAAATCACTTCATGTCGCAGTTAGATTCTTACCCGGGCCTGCCAAGCCGACGGCGGTGGAAACCTGGACCTTGGCGTGGACGATGATGAGCTTGAAGGGAGCTTTGTCGCCGCCGAAGGGCTTGAAGAAGTGGTCCAAAGTCCATTCCAGAGCGTACTGGCTCTGCTCGCTCTTGTCCGCCCCGATCACCATCACTTGCTTCTCTGCCGCCATTAATGCTCACCCTTCGCTTTCTAGTTCTTCACCGTCTTTCTTGTGTTCTCGTTTCTCTCTCTAGAAAAAGCAGCTTTTTTTGGTTGTTAGCGTTTAGAATAAGAGCTTTTCTGGCCGGCTATTTATATGAAGGACTTTTGCTTTCAATGGAATCGGTTCGAACGAGCGAGCTTGCTTGCTTGGTTCTTCATACTTGGTACAAACAGCGTTGTCTGATTTGGTGGACTTGAATATAGCTTAATTCCTGATCATTCGGGTTACCTCAAGAAAGAAACGACGGGCGGTTAAGGCAAAACAATCACAGATTGGCGCGTGAAAATAGCTTAATGGTATTCCTGTTTCTCTGGTATTGGCAATGGATAATTAGTAATTGTTAATTGTTGATTAAGGCTATTAATAGTGTCACTCTTGTTTGGTTACATTGAGGCCTTGTTTGGAACTGTTTTTAAAATGATTGAAAGCGTTTTTGTAAAAATGTTTTTGTAACCAATATTTAGTAAAAGAGGTATTTGTTGATTTGCTCCCTTGAACTTGTATAGAGGTGCCAATTTCTTCCAAAACTTTAATATTAGCCGATTAACCCTCTTAACTTTTATAATTAGCCACATAAACTTTAACTTCACCCAATTACCCCACTAAAATTTTATACATAGCCTATTTAACCCCTAGTGTTAGATTTTAAATTTTTCATCCAATTTTCATTCTTTTTGCCTCTATATATTTGTCATGTGTTGTTCGATGATCAAAATGGATAAAAAATTGGATGAAAAATTTTAAAATCTAGCGTCAAGAGGGAAATTGGCTATTTATAAAAGTTTAGGAGGGTAATCAGCTAAAATTAAAGCTGAAGGGGGAAATGACAAATTATAAAAGTCAAATCTCATAAATCTTATACCCGCCCCGACCTGTCTACTTGCATTTTAAAACGGTCTCGGTTCAGTCCTTCGAAATTTGGGCCCGGCCCGTGCCCACTCCTTGCAACAATAGGTTCTGCTAGGCCTGTTTAGATGCTGGTCGTGAGTTATCTGCAGCTGTTTCTTCATGTTTTTCCTGTTCACGGTTATTATGATTCTTTCCACTGCGCAATAACCTGACTGTGTTGCATTATTTAGATCCTCTAGGATTAGGGATGATTTGACTAGTGTTGAGCAAAAATTGTACATAATATGTAAACAAATAATTCACTCGACACAATTTCACCCTCGTTCATTTTTCCTAAAGAGGGTTTTATTAATTTGAGTTCAACCCACTATAGGCTATGTGCCTATTAATTACAACCCTTCTTTTGGGGAAGGAATACCCTTTGATTCTCATATGAATAAATCGTAACTTGGGGATTTGAGTGTTTATTTGATTTTGTGACTGCATCTAGGTAGAGTCTTAGATTGCCTACGTACCCTCGTTGAGGGATCAATTCACTTGTAGTTCCTTGGTATTTGGTACTTGTTTGGATTTGATGTCTTGTGTAGTTTTAGCTCATGCAGGCAAGGACTTTGTGCCACTGGAGCATTTGGTGCCTTATGCAGTTTTAGCTCATGTGGGTGAGGACTTTGGGCCATTGGAGCAGTATGCAGCTTCATGCCTTTCAAGTCTTGCTACGACTTCGTGCCCTTTGATACTTGGTACGGCTTCGTGCCATTTGAGATTTTTTCGCAACTTCATGCCATTTGATATTTGACTTTTTCTTCGGCTTTGTGCCATTTGGGTCTTGTTGCGGTTTCATGCCATTTGAGTCTTGTTGCGGCTTCATGCCATTTGTGTCTTGTAAATTTAATGGGAATATTTGTGATGAACCCACTGTTACTTTGGTATTTGACTTTGTCTTGATACCGTGCATCTCATACTTCTTGAATAAATTTAACTTTGATGGATGCCATATTCATAATGTCCACATGAGTACTATGGAAGAGTTACTCTTTTTTTCATCCCAGAGTTCCACTTGGATAGTATTCCCACTTAATTTGAGGGAATTGTATGGCAGCAAGTGAAAAGGATGACTAGTAATAATCATGACTAAAGTTTGAAGGCCACGTGATTGACTAAGGCTCTGGCAGTTGGCATTGAATGCCTCTTTTTGTTGCCGACTTGCTCCAATATAAATTCACGTGCCTAGCAGAACCAATTTGCTTTCGGTGCCCTGCAGAGGTAAAGAAAATCGAGAATTTTAACGAAAAAATTACGGTACTATTTATTTTAATAAAAAATTATATTTTTATATTAAAAAATTAAATCTCATACTATTTATTTTATCTTTTATTTTATCTTTATCGTTAAAATTCAAAATTTTTCAACTTTTTTTTATTAGTTTTCTTAAGAAAATAAGAAAAGGCTTTGAATCATAGAAAGAGAACAAGGCCCCTTTTTATTGGGACTTTTCAACTTTAAACTTCCAATGCCACTTCAGTGGCTTTCCTTATGGTGATGCATGATCAGGACTTGCCATCCTTTCACCATTTTTTTGATAATATTTTGCCTCTCTTCTACGGAATCGCATGCCTTGGTTTACCAACTTTGTTTGCTCTCCATCACGTGTTATTTAGACCTGATTTGGTACTGAGGTGATTCTGAAAAAAATTGGTATAAAAAAAGCTGGGAGCTGTTTTTGTGTTTGGTAAACATTCAGCTTCAGTTTTTTTTCACAGTTTTGGGTGAAAAAAAACCAAAAACAAGAAGCTGCAAAACCTATCTTTGAAAAATCGGTTTTTTTTCACATCTGTTTTACATAAAAGTTTACCAAACATTATAATACTGTTTTTTTTTTTTTTTCAAAAGCACTTTTACAAAAAAGTTTACCAAACACTCTACTGCTTTATTTCACAGCCGCTTATTCTCACAGCAGAGTAGAATCAATTTTTTTTCAAAGCACAGCAATACCAAACCAGCCCTTACTTTCACTTCTTTTATTCCTTTTTATTTTATGTTTGAAATCCAACAGACTTTTGAGAAGTCTAATTAAATACAACCACGTATTCCTTTTTTTGAAGCGAAGTCTTTGAAATGACTTATTTTCTTCCTTTTGGTTTCCACGTAAGCATCCATTCCCAACTAATTTAGGAATATCGCAGGCTTCCCGTTTCTTCTCCTTGTAGACTTGGATTTCTAAGTCCATGCACTTCACGTGACGTCAGGAAAAGCAAGCCACATTTAGCTTCATAAAAGCATGTGGAACACTTTTTCTTCCTTGAGTTTTTAAACTCATCGTATAAACTTTCCTTCTTTGTGCAGAGAAACATACTTGGAATTGGAATTGCCCATCTTACTTTCTTCTTCACTTATCTCAAGCAGAAGACTTCTTTGATTTTTCTGGAGCACTTTTCTTCCTTGAGAGTTTTAAACTCGTTTTTTTGCTTTCCTTTGCAGCTTCTTTCTTCTGACAAATTTGTAGAGGATCGTGCTTGGAATAAAAAAATATTTCCTCTGATTACTTCACCGGATTTATCCCACAAGGGTTCTGTTCAAAGCAGCCCTATTTTTTTTTTATGTTCTTCTTTTGAACTTTCAATCCTACTTAACATGGGACTTAAAACCCATTTGTCCCGAGCTTATCTCCAACTTTGTCAGCAAGCTTTTTTTTCCTTCCCTTCTTTGAAGACTTGAACTTTCCTAGTCTCGAATAATACTGCACGGTCGTCGGTATGGCTGCAGAAACTTCACGGAGAGCTTTTGAGCTTCTGCAATCTGTTTTAAAGTGCAACTTTAGAGCCACTTCCGCTGCATCCTTGGACCTGGGGACTTTTCTCTTTTCTCAAATTCTCGGCTTTCTTGCCTGCGGATGTCTTCCACATTTTCTGAAGGCTTTGGGTTATTCTCGCCACTGTCGGTGGGATCGGAATGGCTCGCAGCGATTGGTGTTGCATTTTTTATTTTTTTATTATTATTTTTTTTGGCCTTCTTTCACTTCTTCACACTGACCATCGCTGCCATCTTCTTGTTCGAGCCTCCGTCAAATTTGTTGATGGTCTGGACCCGCGTGCCCAATTGCATCACCTAGTTCATCACCTTCGGATCATAGATTGCACTGTCCTTGGGCTTCTTTCGGAGTACTGACGGAGGCGAAGGTTGAAGAGCGGTGGTGTTGCGGTTTGATTGCTGCAGTGTAGTGATCACTTAGACTTGATTGGAACTTCACGGGGTGGTTTATACCACCCCGAAGAAATTCATGGGATTGCCGGCAGCGGCGGGGAGAAAGAACTTGAGTCTTCCACTTCGAATCTTCTTTATCCAGGCGATGCCGCAACTTTTGTGCCTAGAACGGCATCATCTCTTTCTTCGACGAGAGCTTTTGTGCCTAGAACGGCATCATCTTTTGTGCCTATAGCGGTACGAGCTTTTATGCCTTCTTTCTTTATGCAGCCGCGTCTTTGGCTTCGTCCTTTTGTTCTTTTGCTCCGTGCTCTGCTGCGTGCTTTGTTCAGCAACTATTTCAACTCCACACTCTTTGACGGACATGTAGCAGCCACTGCGGTTGTTGTTCTCTTCCTCCATTGACGCGACTTCCTTGGGTTTCTTCTAGTTTTATGCGACACAGCATTACTAAACCCATCTCCTTCAAGCTGCATGGTTTCTTCTGGCTTTATGCGACACAGCATTACCAAACCCATCTCCTTTAAGCCGCATAATGTACGGACTTCATCTGGGAAACCACCGGAGACGACGGTTGGAGACGTGGCACGACTGCTACTTCCGTTTGGGTTTTTGTCTAACGTCTGTGGTTGCTAGCATTTAAGTTCTTGTTGCTGCCCAGAGTTTTTAAAGAACGTTTGCCTGCAAAATAATTTTACTGGGGAGAAAATGAAGAGAAAAGAAACATAGTTTTGTACCTTCTGATTGTTGCTTGCAGTTTGCTTTCCTTTCTTGAAAGGCCTGGTTCGGAATCGCCGGTAATGGAATTACTTCGTCTTCTCTTCCGACAGTACTTCATTGCTTCTTTCTTCTCTCAATTTCTATCTCAATTTCTGCAGCGTACCTCCTCCTATGTTTTTTTTTTGTCCCTTCTTACTGTGACTGATGCCTATTTATAGGCATCATAGGAAGTCTCTGGAGCTTTTACGTGGGGAAGATAGAGGCCATATCTTTCGCCATTTTCTGTTAACCTCTCCCGTTAACTTTGTAACTTTCCACGTCTTGCAGAGAATAGGGAACTCCTGTGTTGCACGTTTCTTCACTTTTGTAGGAAGAAATTCATATTTTATTTTCTATTTATTTATTTATGGATGTTGATTTGTATATAAGGCCCATCCTCATCTTTTGGGCTGGATTACGTTTTATTTTACCTTGTAATTTGGCCCAATTTGTATGGACTCTATTTTTTATTTGTTATATATTTTTGTTGTTCAACAGCTTCCTTGCTTTGCTTTTGGAACCTCAAATTCCCATATAAAGGGTGGAGGGTGAGGATGCAGACGCCATTAGCCGCTGCCAAAGATGAACTTATCGAACCTTCTTGACTCGACTTTTTCAGGTAAAGAACAAGAAAGGTCGGTATTATATTATATTGTATTGGGTTGGCTCCAAATGTCCCTACCACAAAGTGCCGACCCCTTTGCCCTAAACCTTCAAAAGGTTCCAATTCCATATTTTGTTTTTGACGAAAAAAGAGCATTCAATAAAAAGAGTGTCACCGATTACAATCAGTTTGCGTACAATCAGATATATATTATTATTTATTTGAATAATACATAGTTGTGGATCTTCATTAGTCATGTGACGATCTCGTGGAAGTCAAGTCAACATTCTTCAACGAACCAACATCCAGCTCAATGCCACAAGCACGTATTAAGCATCTGTCATAAAGACTAACCTCCCAATGATCAAGCCCATTAAAAAGGGTCAGCTGCCTTTTAAAAAAACAGACAAAATATTTCATACAGAGCATAATCCAAAGTTAGTTTGTCAGGTCACATCAACCATTCATGCTATGTTATTATATATGCAACAGTTGTGGAAATTTACGTGCAGATAGATGATCTCTCTAGACTCTAGCTAGCATCTATTTTCCATTCCAAATAAAATAGCACACATGCTCTTTTTTTTTTTTTTTTTTAATAAAGCAATTGAAAGTACCTATGTAGTCCTTATCAGATTCATAGAGTACTATGCCATGCAACTAGCCTTGAGAATTTGAGGGTACTAGGCGAGTCTTCGAGTGGGAATCTAGAATTCTCTTACTCCGGCCCATTTATCCACTAACATTTGAAAAAAAAAATTTGCTAAATATATGAAAAAGTCTACTTCTACATCAAATATCACAAAAAATTAATATAAAAAGAAGGAAGATATACAAACATTACTTAAATGGATAACGTTAAGGAGACCAAAATTTTGAATACAAATTTGTAAACCAAAAGAGATGTCACCAATAAAAAAATAAGCACGTTAAGACACTTAATTAATAATCTAAATAATCTACAACCACATAATCTAGTTTAGAAAATTTAGTCTTCCTAGCACTAATCCATTTAAATATTACATGTTTCACATCAATAGACGCAAATGTAATAGTTAAGTTTGTACGATCTAATTTTTCAACCAAACTCTTTTTTCAATGGATAAAGTACTTAAACCGTTAAAAACCCTCACCCACATCCCCATTTGCCGCCAAATCTGAGCTCTCATTCATTTCAAGTCTCTCTGTATGTGACGATTGCCCATCTCTCTCTCTCTCTCTCTCTCATCTTGGTGAATACTCGATCTCGTTTTGTTATTTTGATTTTTGTTTTTGACAGAGCTTGCGAAGGATTTCCTTTCCAACTTTGCCAAGTCGAATGGCGAACCAAATACATGCGCATCCTTGAAAGTTCCCCTCCCCATCTTCTTCTTTACCACATCTTATAATAAGCAATGATAGTGCGGTCTGAAAACCCTAGGGCTTGTTTGGTATCCTATTTGAAATTTTTTATCATTTCTCAAAACATTTTTTAAGAACATTTTTTGAAAACAATTCTTTTCAAGACTCAAAAACTTGATTGGTTTGCAATTTAAAATTTTTAAATCTTATGACTTAAAGTAAAACAAAGATATCTAAAAAGAGAAAGGGTTGCAAGAGAGATAGAAAGAGAAGAGAGGAGGAAAGAAAGTAATAGATGATTGAAGGAAAAAGAAAGAATAGAGGATCAGACGAGACAGAGAGGAAGATCAGTGAGAAAAAGAACCTAAAGAATAAAGAGAGCGGATTATAGTAGAGACGAAAAAGGTATTAAAAAAAAATGAGAGAGAAAGAAGAAAAGAGAGAGATAGATTTGGAGTGAGAACGAATAAGGGAGAGAAAAGAAATGAGTGAGTTTAAGCTTAAAAACTCACTTTTTATGTTTTCAGATAATAGACTATATTTTTGAGTTAGCCTTGAGTACAGTTTTTGAAAATAGTCCTACCAAACAAGTTTTTAAGACCTAAAACTTGAAAATTGTTTTTTAGTTTAAAAAGTTGGATTCAAGTACACTACCAAACAGGTTCCTAATTTCCCGTTGGATTGAATGCCAGATTCATTTTTTGATTTTTATTTTTTTTTTAATTATATTGCAGCTGTATCTAAATGTTATTTTCCTTTCCAGCAGGAAGTTGCAAACTGCAAATTTCGAGCTATCCAGATTGATATTGAGGTCTTGTTCAATGTAAGTTCCACCTATGCCTTTTGTTGCCAAGGCCTAAATTATGACAATTGTCTTTGTGAACAACCGCTTAATTTTCTTATACGTCATCAATTGTTAATTTGTGTTATGCAGTTGTTTGGGCCCAAAATAATATTGTTGGGCTGAGCAGCAGGTTGTGCTCGGCCCAAGGCTATGTCAAATGCTATAGGCCGAGTGATAAATCCCGGGCCAGTTGGCAGGGTCGGTCGAGTCCTATCCTAAGAAGTAGCCCAGATAAACAGAAAGGGTCGAGGAAGTCCTGGTGCGACCAGGATTCCCGGCCGGCAGAGAACAAAGCCTCGAAAAAGGGGAAAATTCAAAGTCCTAGTAGGAGTAGGTTTGTTCGAGGTAGAGTTGAAACGGGACAAGGACTCCCAATCCAGATAAGGATGCAATTCGGTTTCAAGGAATGAGGTGCTATAAATACAAGAAATCATGCAAAAAAAAGGACCTTTAATTCAGCATACAATTGCCCTGCGCAAAACCTCTCAAATACCTTGAGATTTTTTCCTTTTCTTTTTCTGCCGACACACCTTCAGTTTGGATAAACAGCACTGCTGCCGCAGAATCAGCCGACCGAGAAGCACCTTCAGTTTGGATAAACATCACTACGTCGAGGCCGACCGGTTACCTATTTAAGTCTCGATTGAGAAAGGTTTTCGAACCCTTGTTGGTAGAGGTCACCTTGCTAGTCTTCTCGGCGTAGTCAGGTGTTACGAATTGCTTTACTCGGTGTACTGGACACCTAGTGATTTTATGATTGGATACTCGCAAGTAAGTTTCAGAGTTCGGCATTCCGACGACCGAACCATATTTACCATCAAGACATACATCACATTTGAGTACCTGTGTCCATATAGTTTGGTCTCGATTCGACGTGCTTATACTCTTACGAATATAATCACAGTGACCGAATCGGGCTCCGATGATTTGTGAACTTCGCAGAATTAGTAGCCTTGTCTTCAGGCTATAGAACCCAGAGACCGAGAGTGTTCCTTCCTCGATAGCAATCGCAAGATAGAGAAGTCAACAATGCGCTTAACGCAACATCAACGAATTTTACTTCTCGGCCGAGCTCGACCGACGAGTTGGCACGCCTCGCATTCAACCGAAGGACGTAGTTAGCTTATTAGTTACTCGGCCTGCGCGCCACTTAGGTTTTGTAATTTTTAGAGTCAACATTTTGGCACGCCCAGTGGGACCATTGTGCTAAACCTTCGGAGTTCATGACCATTGAGACACGGTCTGTAAAGAAGAAAACAATCATGGGAAAGTCAACAGCTGACTTACCAGTACAAGGCCTTGGGCAGGATTTGCATCCTGTAAAAAATCCGATCATTGTTGCGCCGCCCGAGGCCACAAGCGCGACACGCCGAGAGAATGAAATCTATCTCGGCGGACAACCTCACAACTCAGAGGTCCCTAACCAAACAGCAGGCATGTTCGTGGAAGGAATAGTGGAAGATTGCGACGATGATGGTGGGGAGGGTTCTGATCCACCAACTAGGTCGTTTCTTCGGAGACGACTTGATGAACAGTATCGACAGGTCGAGCAGTCGATTGGTCAAAAGATGAATGATTAACTGGAAGCAATACGAAGTAACAACGACATACAGACCAGGATGCTTGAACTGTTGGTTAGTAAAGCCTTCGAAGATGGCCAGGTCAGCCAGCCTCGGCAGCTTTCTACGAGTGTTCCAATACAAGCCGAGAAAGGGTCTGCCCGTCCACAACCAATCACCTTAGACAAAAAAGGTGGACCGGGCCATAGATCCAAAGGGCCAAGCCAGGGAGAAGAAGTCGCCTCCGTAAACATGACCGAAGTCCAGAGAATGATTGACTCGGCCCTAAAGAAGGGGCCGAAGTTTCCAAAATTCATCCATCCATACCCGGCTTATGTAGAAAGGTTTGAATACCCGCGAGGTTTTAAGATCCCTGATTTCAGTCTCTTCACCGGGGAATCGTCTTTATCCTCATTAAAACATGTGGCTCGGTTCACGGTGCAGTATGGAGACGTCAATAACGACTTCTATAAATTACGGCTGTTTAAGTTTTCACTAACAGGTTCCGCTTTCGCTTGGTACATTAATCTCCCACCCAACTCCGTGCAGAGTTGGGAAGAGTTAGTCGAGAAGTTCCATGAACAATTCTATCGGCCAGGGATGGAAATGTCCGTATCATCGTTGGCCAGGATGGCTCAAGCGTCCGACG
Organism: Pyrus x bretschneideri; assembly: GCF_019419815.1. Classification (NCBI taxonomy): domain Eukaryota; kingdom Viridiplantae; phylum Streptophyta; class Magnoliopsida; order Rosales; family Rosaceae; genus Pyrus; species Pyrus x bretschneideri. The sequence continues at coordinate 5,699,501 of NW_025999557.1, forward strand.
AATCTCCAATGAAATACCTAACAAGGTTTAAGTCGGCTAGGAATTGGTGTCGAGTACCTCTCCTTGAAGTGGAATTCGTCAGGATCGCCCTCAACGGATTGGACGTGGAATACAAAAAGAAGTTTATGGGGGCAAACATTCGAGATATGTACGAACTTGCTCAACACGTTGAACAGTATGATTATCTGCTCCGAGAAGAAAAGATGTCAAAGTCACCATCCTGGGGGACGTTGTATAAGAATCCCACGGTTAGCTATGCATTGGCCGAAAGCGAGGACCCATAGTATGCTAGTGTGGATGCGGCCGAGATAGTTACGTCTGCAAGGCTTTAGCTCAAGTGAGTTCCAAAGACACCAAGACCCGTTCGGCCGCCGAAGAGATGAGTAAATCATCGAAAGTATACACTTTCGATATCACCAAAGCCGATGCAATTTTCGATCAATTATTGGCAGCAAAAATCATCAAGGTTCGGCCGGGACATACTATCCCTAAGGCCGATGAATTGAAGGGCAATATATAATACAAGTATCATAATTCTAATAAGCATGCAACCAATAATTGTGTTGTATTCCAAGACACAATTCAAAGTTGGATCGAGAAAGGAAAGTTGAAATTTCCGGAAAAACAGATGGCGGTTGACGTCAATCCCTTCCCTTCAACAACAATTGGTATGGTGGATGCTCATCTTCCTAAAAATAAAGGGAAGGCCAAATACGTCCCGGTGCAGCATATCCGTAAACGGAATGGTCAAACAAGACTAAAGATTGATTTATTTTCAAATGCACCACCTACGGAACGCTCGGGGCCACCCATCGATGAGCCTATGACGGGGTTGAGTTCCGACGAAACTCATGAATCAAGGGTTTTATGCGACCATTGTAAAACACCAGTCGAACCTGGGAAGAAGACATCTTCGACACCATCCACGACCCCTACAACATCGCCACGGGGACTTGGTAACGGTCCACGACGCCAAGTGTTTGATAGACTAAGCCCACAAGTACGGCCAATAAACCAGGCCCCGGTCAGGCGGCGTCTTGACTTCGACGCACCTTTCTATAATGAGGATTATTAGTCGCGCAATACCAGCAGTTCGAGCTCACCAACAGATCAAAAAACTTTCAAACCACCCAGGACGTCTGATCAACGCTGGTACAATTACAATTCTCCGACTAGCCTATATACGGCGTTGTCTAAATCTCAAAAACGTCGTCGCCAACGGATAGATTGCATGGCTCGACGACGAGAAGCGCAGACCAGCCTTGCCAACCGGTGGCAACCAAAAAAGGTTGTGGAAAACATTAGTGAACGGCCGACCCTGACTATCATGACCGAGTTAGTCGAAGGGAGAAAAGTAACGGCTCCCGGCTTTGAAGCCACTATTGAAGAGTCTGAGAAACGTATCAAGCTTCTTCTCCGGCCTGGGGAGACGAGAGCTCGTCTCGAGCATTTTAGACAAGAGGCCGAAAGGAAACTTTCTTTGTTACCATCGTGCGAGCCGTTCATCAAAATACGACGCAATTTACACCCTCCATTCCTTGGTGAATCCCTGGAGTACATGCGAGAGTTTCATTAGAAATATTCCGCCAATGACTTGTACGGACTACCTAAGGCGTGCCAGGAAGCCCTCGACCTAGCTCTAACTTGCCCTGATGTGGAGCAAATTATTCAGAAAACTTTCGACCCAGCAATCAAAGCTAGATTCCAACATATACGGAAGGCTCGGGTCATTGGTTTTGAGGTCGATCCTTACACAGATATTGACGCCGCCGAATTACCCTTTTCACTCGAAGACCTTCAGCATTTGCGCTATCATTTTGAAGTTTTCTCGGCGGTATCTCTCTTCGGCCTCACAGCTGATGAGGAAAAAAGGATAGCACGGTTGGATACATATCTAGACACGAGGAACGCCCGTATCACCTATGAAGAACGAGCTCGTATAACGCAAGACCAACATAAATCTTCGGCAGTAAACATAGTCGAGGAAAATAACCAAAACAGACTCGACTTGGTCAACACGCCTCAGATGCCGGTTCATACCGAGGCACTCAAAAGTTCGATTGAGGATGTTTTGCTGACTGATACTATGGTTACTTCTGCGGAAGACCACGACCACGATCCGATGGGTCACTCGATCCTCGAACATATGGAGATCAGTATAGTCCACGTCTTACCAGCTGAATTTCAACCAAGTACCCTCCAGTCAAATTTCTTGGATGGGGACGTGGTTGCTGAGGAAGCAACACAAGTAGATTTCGTCGCAAACGACGACGATAGGGAAGTCCGAAACGGGGACAACCTTAACGCGGCTTTGGCCAAACTATTTCCCCGTTCCTCCTCGGTTAATCTCCAACACCTCAAGCCGTTGTACGTCACGGCTCACATCGAAGGATTTCTCATTTCTAAAGTGTTTGTCGACTGTGGAGCCACAGTCAACATTATGCCGATGTTCGTCATGAAGGCTTTACGATGTTCTGATAATGAACTCATCCCGTCAGGTATCACTATGGGCAGCTTCGTTGGTGATAGTCTCAGACCAAAGGAGTGCTCCCGTTGGAAGTTAGCATTGCCGGTCGTCAACACATGACGACATTCTTTATAATTGACTCCAAGACCAACTATAACGCATTACTTGGCCGTGATTGGATCCACCAAACCAGTTGCATTCCTTCATCACTATACCAAGTCTTCATCTTTTGGATGGCAAATCGGTCGTAGTACACCCAGCCGATAATCAACCATTTGAAACTAACATGATTCAGGCTCGCTATTACGATGATCACGTCGGCTACATCACCCTCCAAGGCCTTAACGAGGATGGACGGCCGAAGAGAATTTCAGTACAGAAAGTGATTGAGGTCGGCGCCGAGACTGTCCAACAGGATTCGGCGAGACTTGGCTTGGCAAATTTAGTCACCAATGCCAATGATTGATAACACCAAGCAAGAACGGCGTCAGGCCGCGGTTTCATCGACAATGGAACTTCTTCTTGCCCATTGGTACGCCATTACCAAGCAACCAAATTCTAGCATCAATTTAATCAAATTTTTGGCCGAAGCGGATAACGGCCCATTCTATCTTTTGATAAAGTTCAGGCCGCACCAGCCGAACTCGAAGACCATCGGCCCCAGGTTAAGGACCCATTAGAAGAAGTTAATGTAGGCATGGCCGATGATCCTCGAACATTGTTTATCAGCGCGTCACTCCCACCGTCTATGAAGGTCGAACTCCGTAAGTTACTCCAGGAATTTAGAGATTGCTTCGCATGGAACTACCATGAAATGCCAGGCCTCGATCGAAACCTTGTAGAGCATGAGCTACGCATCAAGGACGGGTGTAAGCCTTTTCGACAACCCTCTCGCTGATTTTTGATCGAGGTACAACTCGGCATCAAAGAAGAATTAGTTCGGCTTCTAAAAGCCAGGTTTATTAGGACCGCTCGGTACGTCGAATGGTTGGCCAATATCATCCCAGTGTTGAAGAAAAACGGAGCCCTTTGCATTTGCATCTATTTCCGTAATCTAAATCTGGCCACTCCCAAGGATGAATATACAATGCCAATCTCAGACTTGCTAATTGATGCCGCAACTAATCATGAATTGCTATCTTTTATGGACGGCCATGCGGGTTACAACCAGATTTTCATCGCCGAAGCCGACGTCCACAAGACGGCTTTTCGCTGCCCTAGGGCACTTGGTATTTACGAATGGGTAGTCATGTCATTCGGCCTCAAGAATGCCAGCGCCACATACCAACGAGCCATGAATATGATATTCCACAACTTAATCGGTACAATCGTCGAAGTTTATATCGATGATGTGGTGGTAAAGTCTAAATGCCGCCAAACGCACCTTGATGATCTGCGGCAAGCGTTCTTTCGCATGCGCAAGAATAATCTCAAAATGAACCCGGTCAAGTGTGCCTTCGGTGTCTCGGCGGGTAATTTCCTAGGATTTTTGGTGCACCATCGCGGCATTGAAGTCGACGAAAATAAAGCACGCGCAATCATTAGCGCTCCACCTCCGACAACAAAGAAACAGCTCCAGTCATTACTCAGGCAGATAAATTTCCTCCGCCGCTTCATCGCCAATTCGACCGGTAAAATGAAGGCATTCTCTACGCTCCTTAAACTTAAGGATACCGACAAATTTGAATGGCGCGAAGAACATCAAACTGCATTTACGCAAATCAAGGTGGCCCTTTTCACCTCACCCGTGCTAATTCCACCTTGTCGCGGCAAACCCCTTAAATTATACATTTCGGCAGCCGCTGAATCCATTGGTTGTCTCCTCGCGCAAGAGAACAATGAAGGGCGTGAACAAGCTATCTTTTATCTTAGCCGTAATCTGAATTCACCAGAGCTCAATTATTCACCTGTCGAAAAATTTTGCTTAGCTTTGTTTTTTGCCGCATCAAAGCTTCGGCACTACATGCTTCCATCAGTAACGTAGGTCATCGCCCAAACAGACGTAATTCGTTACATGCTCACTCGACCCATCGTTAAAGGCCGAATCGGGAAATGGACGCTCGCCTTATCTGAGTTCAGCCTTCAGTACGTACCCCAAAAGGCCGTCAAGGGGCAAGCTCTCGCCGACTTCTTGACCCAACACCCTTCCCCTTATGGTTTTGGGGGAGGCGACGTCAACATCGGTTTCGTCACCACACATGATAACCATTGGACTATGCATTTTGATGGTTCCAGTACTTCGACCTCGGCGGGTGTTGGTATTGCAATTCAGTCGCCCGACCACTGCCATTGGTATTTTTCTCTCAAGTTGGATTTCAGCTGTACAAATAATCAGGCCGAATATGAAGCCCTCATTATCGGCCTCCACGTTTTACACGATTTATGGGCCTCCCGCGTTCTCGTCCTCGGTGATTCCGAACTTGTGATTAACCAACTGAACGACATGTTTCGTTGCTTGAGTTGTACTTTAGCGCCCTATCACATGGTCGCCACCTACCTGGCCGAGTTGTTCGAACGGATCATATTTGAACATATTTCACGTATTCACAACACGGACGCCGACGAACTCGCCCAGATCACCTCCGGAGCACAACTCACGGGGGGCAAGCTAGGTCGAATTGCAGCCATAAGTCTGCGATCGTACCCAGCCTTGATCAATCGACAAACTCTCCAGCGCGCACACGTAATACGCACAAGGGTGATGTCGCTCCCATCCCTACTAGAACGGGGAGACCCCGTAGAAGTATGTGCCGTCGAGGTGGAACCAGATGATTGGAGAAAGACGATGCTACGATACCTCGATAACCCTAATGGGAAACACGACCGGAGAACGAAGGTCCTCACCACGAATTACGTGTCATACCAAAATGAATTATACCGCAAGGGTGAGGACGAGTTACTACTATTGTGCCTCGGCCCACACGAGGCTGCCCAAGCAATGGTTGAGGTACATGAAGCAATTTGTGGGGCACACCAATCTGGACGAAAGATGCGCTGGTTGCTTCGACGACACGGTTATTTTAGGCCCAATATATTAAAGGATTGCATTGAATATACACAAAGATGCGTACCATGCCAAATTCATAGACCCGTGCAGAGAGCTCCGGCTGAATTACTCCACTGGGTTACTAAACCATGGCCGTTCAGGGGATGGGCAATGGACGTAATTGGCAAAATCACGCCATCGTCGGGGGCAGCAAAACACGCGTGGATAATTGTAACGACTGACTATTTCATTAAATGGGTCGAGGCAAGATCATACGCCGAATTAACGGCCAAAGAGGTATGCAATTTCGTAGAGGAAAATATTGTGACCAGATTCGGCGTGCTAGAAACGATCATAACTGACAATGGCACCATATTGACGGCCGATAGGTTTAAGGAATATGCGGCAAGTCTGAATATCCGACTTGAGCAATCTACACCATACTATCCTCAGGCAAACGGACAGGCCGAGGCAAGCAATAAAGTGTTGATCGGCATCCTCGAAAAAAGGGTAAGAGAAAGGCCTGGGTTGTGGCATTTGAAGTTAAATGAAGCATTATGGGCATACCGAACTTCACCCCCGGTCCGCCACTGGAACCACTCCTTACGCGTTAACTTATAGACACGACGATATGTTACCGATCGAGTTGAGTATAAACTCATTACGAGTAATCGAGCAGAGCGTATAACCAGCGGGTAACTTATTGATAACACAAAAGAAAATTGCCGAGCGAGCGTATAACCAGCGGGTAAGACAAAAAACGTTCGGCGAAGGAGAATTAATTTGGCAAACGGTGTTGCCCGTCGGGATTAAAGACCCCCGATTTGGTAAATGGTCGCCGAATTGGGAAGGGCCATTCATCGTTCACAAAGTTCTCGGCAAAGGGGCATATCATCTCAGAGATCAGACGGGTTCAGTTCACAAATTGCCAATTAATGGAAAGTTTTTAAAAAAAGTACTATCCAATTACATGGGAAATGCAAAAGTAAAAGACCATTGTATCGATAGCAAAAGAACCATTGTATTGATAATAAAAGACCATTGTATTGATAGCAAAAGAACTATTGTATTGATAGCAAAAGAACAAATACAAAGATAATTTTCTAGGGGGTCGAGGGGAGGAAAGTCTCAAGGGCAGCTTTTAACTCCAGCCACTTCGCTTCACTCAAAATTATCTCAGCCTGCCTCGTCTTTTTGTTGAACTGCAGTTGTTGGATGTGCCGTGCACCGGCAGCGAAGGCCGTCAGCCGAGCCCTGTTGGCCTCAAAGTCCTTCTCAAGCTCTGAAGCGGTAGCAGACCTTTGCCGTTGAAGGTCAGAAATTTGACGCTGGAGGTCAGAAATCTGGCGATCAAACTAGGTCAGCTTCGCTTTCTTGGCTTTTATCGCCTCCATCTCCGCTCGGCCAGCCTCTTGCGCGACCTTGGCTGCCTTCAAGTCGTCCTCAGCCTGTAATGCTCGTTCAAAAATATTGAAGTGTTGCCGAGTCCGCTCCAGAAGGTCAGTGAGGAAGGAGATATTCTCCGTGCTCAGGTAACCGCCGCTGGCAAGGTCATTAAGACACTCCCCAACGGAGTCAAGACCCTTGCATCGGAGAACTTGGGAGGCAGAGAGAGACAGGACTTCGTGCAGCTTCACGAAGGCTTGGGCCTCAGGCAGGGTCCCCGCTGGTTCGGCAGGAGCATCAGAGGAGCCGGCCTCACCAGTCTTGCTCTGAAGAAGAGCGTCGAGCTCTACTTCCCACGAAGGATTCACATAAAAGGAAAACTTTGTGAAGAAAAATAAGACGTCGTAATATAGTGCATGACAAAGGGATTGTTTTAGATCTACCGAGAGGAGACTTCGGCCATGCCCTCTGGGTCATTGCTCGAACCCAGGGAACTTAATGGCCGAGCCCAGTGCCTTAGACCGCTTCTCAATTCACGCGGCCGATGAAGGTTATCTACATTTGATGGCCACGACGGTGGCCAGGAAATATAGACAATGCCTGTCGGCGCATAAAATTGTATGTGAAGTGAACGTTCAGGCACCTGACATTTAATAGTTCTCTAAGAACTGCGGAGGAATAGAGAGGTCTTCATCCTGCGGATAGATCGGCGTTTCGGCCGTTGCCTCAGGATCGGCAATGGGCCTCTTTCCGCGATCCGCTGTAGGAAGACGCGGTTGAGCGGTCGCCTCGACCACCGAAGGAGGATGGACGGAAGGAGAATTGGCTGGTCAAGGGCGGCGCTCTAGCGGGACCTCTTCACTCTCGCTCTCGACGTCTTGAGAAAAATTTCGTTACGACTAGAAGGCTAAATAAACAAATGAGGGCAGTAGAATTATACCTCTTCCAGAAATACCGTCGGTCGCTGAATGGAGTGTGCCTCGACAGGTGCGGCCGTCTCCCCCACGGCAGGCACCATGACCGGCCTCGAAGCTGGAGCTGATGCGATAGCCGGATCGGCAGTGGCCTCAGGCAAGGAGACGGCTGGAGGAATCAGGTTTGTTGAAGCTGGGGCAGCCGGGACAGAAGGAGAGCCGGCATGAGCAGTTGTCCCTGTCGTGTCACTGGGAGTAACGTGAATCTCCCGGTTGCCTTTCTTCGCCAATTTCTTGACGCGTTTGGAAGGACAATGAGCGTCATCCTCCGGCTCGGCTTCTCGATGAGGGCGTTTTGCGGGGATTGTCCGCTCGGTGGCAATGGTCCTCTTCGTGGGAACCAATTTTTTCGCCCTCACCACCGCGGCGACCACTTCCATCTTCCTCGACACAGAACCCCCTGAAAAAGCAAAGTAATTAATAACAGGGAGCAAGTAATTGAAATACGAAGAGCGAAATGATGATATACCTTGGGTCGACTCCTTGGGTTGGGCCGCAGGAGCTAGTCTGGGCCGGTCGCCGAAGACTCTGTTTACCACGTCTTCAGTCGATACGCCGAAGAAGTCGCTGGTGTACTCATCCCACCAGTCCCCAAAAGTATCGGTTCCCAGGGATTCAGGAACCGTCGACCGGAGCCGGAATTTCTTACACTTCTCCTAAAACTCCTGCTCTGTCGTCTTACATTCCTTCTCAGAGGAACCAGAAAGACGTCATCGACTCAGGAGGGACCGAGAGGCAAGTAGGGGTACAGGGTAACCTTGGAGGTAGCCAAGCTGTCAGGCGACAAAATAGGGATGGTAGACCTCTCAGCTGGCTCGGCGGGCATCGCAACCAAGGGGAAGATCGCGAGCCAGAACGAATGATCCCCAGTGTTGACGAAGGTCCGCATCCTCGGACTCGGCCCATGCTGCTGTGGGGAGCCTGATCGAGGTAGGGTATTCCTGGCGCCGGCACACCAGGAACTCGTCGTCCGAAAGGACGTCGAGGCTGAGGAAGTGTTTGAGGACTTCGTCGGCCAGGTGAGGAGGCTCCGGTCGAGAGGCGAATTGAAGGCCGAGGGTGGCCGATCGTTGGAATGCAGGAACCTCGGGCAAAAGGGTGGAGAAGTAAACCTGCAACCAGAGTTGGAAGACCCAGAGGGGACCGTTCTGGTTCGGGTCAATCTTGTTAATGGTCGTCTCAGCCAAGCAACGGTAGAGGTTGGTAAGTATAGTCGGGCTGAGCGCCAAGGAGCGACCACTAGCCAGTGCCTGGGCCACTGGCATGTTCTCGACCAGACATTTGTTCGTCCTGGTACAACAAATGAATTTGTTGTACCAGTAAAAGAGGAAGGCTTCGTGTTCTCCCTTCCTAAGGCTTTCCTCGCCTCGGCCGATGAAGTGAATGATGAAAGTGTTGTAGTTGAAGAAGTTCTTGTGGAGCTTCTGAACTTCTTCCTTTGAGGGCTCCCGGTCGCCCCGACTGAGCGTCTCGACGGCCCGTTTGTCGAATAACGTCTTTAGGTCGAGAAGAGAAGGGCATCCGGAAAGGGCGGCATCAATGGGGAGGCCGGATGGAGAAGTCCCAAGGATGACCGAAATGTCGAGGACTGTGGGGCCGAGAGGGCCGAATGGCAAGATCATGGTGTTGGTGGCCGAACACCATAAACTCAGGGCTGCCATAAGCAGCTCCTTATCCATGGTAATCTCCATGGTCGAAAGAATAATGGCATCATAGATACCAAGAGCTTTCCACTCCTTGCCGAAGAATGTGCTCATTCGGTCAACCCAGGCGGCCCAGGCTGTGGTAGTCAAGGGCCAGGCTCCTTGAGGCAGCGCCAAAGTCCATTTCGACTAATCGAACCCCTGCAGCAGGTGTGTTAAGCACTGCTCCTTGAGAAGGTTAGTGATGGACGACGACATTGCGTCCTTGAAAAGGGGACCCAGAATCTGGTGAGTGGTGGCCATGTCATTTTCGAAGCGCAGCATCTTGATGGCGCTCCGATCGATGAAGTCCTTACATTTGTTGCACTCGTCGGAAAGCTTTGAAATGAAGGAGGCCATTGATAAAGGAAAGGATTTGGGGTTAAAAGAGGAGATTGCAGGAAGAAGAACTTGAAGGCATTGCTTGAACAAACAGGAATGATAAAAGAAAGATTTCGAAATTTCTGAAGGCGTGGGATGCAAATGGCAGAAGTTTGGGTATTTATAGGCTTTTCAGAATGAAGATCAAACGTTTGGTATTTGAAAAGCACTGGTTCAAATTGGGGGGAAATTTAACCGGGAAAAGGTCCCAATCATTTCGGATATTTTGGGAACCTGCGAGGATAGGATAAAGGTTTCGAAGATCTAGGACGCACGATTGCGTGCTGCGGCAGTTTTAATGCATTAATGAGGAAGAGACGCTTCGGTGGGTGCACGATTTCGAGGGCCATGATTGAAAGCTTTTAAGATCGGCGGAGAATCGACACGTGGCTGTACGTCGGGGGTAACGAGGAGAGTGCAATCATGTCTCATAAATGTGCATAAGTAATGGTCATCAAGGAAAATAAAGTCCGAAAAAGCAATAAGCGTTTCCGCTTCTTCAAGGTCGAGGCCCGACCAAAGGTTGGCAGTCGGTGACCTCAGAAGCGAGGGGGCAATGTTTGGGCCCAAAATAATATTGTTGGGCCGAGCAGCAGGTTGTGCTCGGCCCAAGGCTATGTCAAATGATATGGGTTGAGTGATAAATCCCGGGCCAGTTGGCAGGGTCGGTCGAGTCCTATCCTAAGACGTAGCCCAGATAAACAGAAAGGGTCAAGAAAGTCCTGGTGCGACCAGGATTCCCGGCCGGCAGAGAATAAAGCCTCGAAAAAGGGGAAATTCAAAGTCTTAGTGGGAGTAGGTTTATTCGAGGTAGAGTTGAAACGGGACAAGGACTCCCAATCCAGATAAGGATGCAATTCGATTTCAAGGAATGAGGTGTTATAAATACAAGAAATCATGCAACAAAAAATGACCTTCAATTCAGCATACAATTGCCCTGCGCAAAACCTCTCAAATACCTTGAGATTTTTTCCTTTTCTTTTTCTGCCGACACATCTTCAGTTTGGATAAACAGCACTGTGGAGGCACCCGGCGAGCACCTTCAGTTTGGATAAACAGCACTGCTGCCGCAGAATTAGCCGACCGAGAAGCACCTTCAGTTTGGATAAACAGCACTACGTCAAGGCCGACCGGTTACCTATCTAAGTCTCGACCGAGAAAGGTTTTCGAACCCTTGTTGTAGAGGTCACCTTACTAGCCTTCTCGGCGTAGTCAGGTGTTACGAATTGCATTACTCGGCGTACTGGACGCCGAGTGATTTTATGATTGGATACTCGCAAGTAAGTTTCAGAGTTCGGCATTCCGACGGCCGAACCACATTTACCATCAAGACATACATCACATTTGAGTACCTGTATCCATATAGTTTGGTCTCGATTCGATGTGCTTATACTCTTACGAATATAATCACAGTGACCGAATTGGGCTCCGACGATTTGTGAACTTCGCAGAATTAGTAGCCTTGTCTTCCGGCTATAGAACCCAGAGACCGAGAGTGTTCCTTCCTCGGTCGCAATCACAAGATAAAGAAGTCAACAACGCGCTCAACGCGACATCAACGAATTTTACTTCTCGACCGAGCTCGGCTGACGAGTTGGCACGCCCCGCATTCAACCGAATGACGTAGTTAGCTTATTAGTTACTCGGCCTGCGCGCCACGTAGGTTTTGTAATTTTTAGAGTCAACAGCAGTACACAGAAATGAATGAAGAATTCCGCAATCAAGTTGAAGAGAACACTCGGGCGTAATAATCCAAATAAGAAACAAAAGAAGTGTCACTGATAAAAAACAAGCATGCTAAGACACTTAATTAATAATCCAAATAATTTACAACCACATAATCTAGTTTAGAAAATTTAATCTTCCTAGTACTAATCTACTTAAAAATTACACGTCTCACATTAATAGACGCAAATGTAATAGTTAAATCTGTATAATCTAATTTTTCAGCCAAACTCGTTTTTCAATGGATAAAATACTTGAACCGTTAAAAACCCTCACCCACATCCCCATTAATTTTCCGCCAAATCTGAGCTCTCATTCATTTCAAGTCTGAGCTCTCATTCATTCAAGTCTGAGTTCTTTCATTTCAAATCAGAGCTCTCATTCGTTTCAAGTCTGAGCTCTCATTCGTTTCAAATCTGAGCTCTCATTCATTTCAAGTCTGAGCTCTCATTCATTTCACCGTTGAGAACTTCCGTGTATTATTTTGTTTTTAATATTAGTTAAAATCCACGCATCCATATCATTTAATGAATAAATTAGAACCCTAGGATGTCATGTAATCTAAAGGCTTATAAAGAGTGACAATATTTGTAAAAATGTTTGTCCCTTGATCCTATCCCAAAATTAATATCAAAAGAAGGAAGACATACAAACATTACTTACATGGATAAGATTAGGGAGACTAAAATTTTAAAATAAATTTGCAAATCAAAAGAGGTGTCACTAATAAAAACACAAGCACGCTAAGACACTTAATTAATAATCCATATACTCTAGTTTAAAAAATTTAGTCTTCCTAACACTAATCTACTTAAAAATTACACATCTCACATTAATAAACGAAAATGTAATAGTTAAGTTTGTATAATCTAATTTCTCAACCAAACTCGTTTTTCAATGGATAAAATACTTGAACCGTTAAAAACCCTCACCCACATCCCCATTTGCCGCCAAATCTGAGCTCTCATTCATTTCAAGTCTCTCTGTGTGTGACGACTGCCCATCTCTCTCTCTCTCTCTCTCTTGTCGGTCAATACTCGATCTCGTTTTGTTATTTTGGTTTTTGTTTTTGACAGAGCTTGCGAAGGATTTCCTTTCCAACTTTGTCAATACGAATGGCGAGCCAAATACATGCGCATCCTTGTGAGTTCCCTCCTCATCTTCTTCTTTACCACATTTTATAATAAGCAATGATAATGCGGTCTGAAAACCCTAATTTCCCGTTAGATTGAATGCCGGATTCATTTTCTGATTTTGTATAATTATACTGCAGCAATATCTAAATGTTATTTACCTTTCCAGCAGGAAGTTGCAAACCGCAAATTTCGAGCTATCGAGATTGACATTGAGGACTTGTTCAGTGTAAGTTCCGCCTATGCCTTTTGTTGCCAAGGCCTAAATTATGATTACTGTCCTTGTCAACGACTTGTTAATTTTTATTAGATTGTCTTTGTTGTCGTAATATATTAGCCCTTTATATAGGTTTCATTCAATAAAAAAGAAAAAACCTTTTTCTTTCACCGCTCTTCACATCCAGGACTAGGAGTATTGTTTCCCTTTAGTTGCTCTATGTTTCTCAATTATGAATCCGCAAAAGGTGAGTTATTTACATAGAACAGATTCACTGTCATAGACTCATATGGCGTTCCGACCATACATTGTTATGTGAAAAAAAAACTTACACATGACAATACACCGTTAGACAAGGGACGTCACATGATTGTGAGTCCATTTCATGTAAGTTATTCTCCTAAAAAAGAAGGAAGGGCAAAACAAGAGGATAAATTTAAAGCAACGAAGGGGCATAAGGGTAAATTGACTCCCATTCAATTAAGGGTGGTGCAATCCACACATCACTTTTTACCTCCCACACACCCTTGTTAATGGTTATCTATTGATTTTCTGCTATTCATTCGACCAAACGACAAAAAACTTAAAAAAAAAAAAAAAAAAAAAAAGGCTTTTTAGCCAAAATGATCCCTGAGATTTGCATAACACATCACTTTGGTCTCTGATATTGAAAATCAATAGAAATGGTCCCTGAGATTGTCCATCATCCATCATTTTGGTCATTCCGTTAAAAACTCCATTAAGTGTCCCGGAGCTCTTAGCCGTAAGTTTGGGCAATTTTCAAAGTTTCGTAACTCAATCATTTCTTAACCAAATTCGACTCAAAATCTATCAAATTGAAGATAGGAAAGTGTAGAATAAGATTATACCATTTGGAAGCTCAATGGTTGCCAGAGAATGACAGAAAATAGCCTGAAAGGTAACTGGTCCGTGGGAAAATTGGAAAACTCGCCGGAAACTAGGTAAATTTTAAATGTTCATAACTTATTTAATACTCAATGAAGTCAAGTGATTCAAAAACAAAAATCATACTTCTCGACGAGACAAAGGGAATGGTACATTTTTCAATGGTTAACTCACGATAGTTTGGCCAGAAAACAACTCGAAAGTGGTTGTCTTGGTCTCGAGTTGGCCACTTTCGAGCCCTTTTTTTGCCAAACTATGGCGAGTTAGCCATTGCGAAGGTACCATTCTCCTTGTCTCATTGATAAGTATGATTTTCGTTTTTGAATCACTCGATTTCATTGAGTATTGAAGAAGTTATGAACATTTAAAATTTACCCAGTTTCCGACGAGTTTTCCAGTTTTCCCGCGGACCGGTCACTTTTCAGATTATTTTACGGCTATCTCCGGCAATCATTGAGCTTCCAAATAGGTATAATCTTGTTCTACACTTTCCTATCTTCATTTTGATATATTATGGGTCAAATTTGGTTAAAAACGATTGAGTTATAAAGCTTTAAAAATTGCCCAAATATCCGGCCAAGAGCTCCGGGACACTTCACGGAGTTTTTAATGAAATAATCAAAATAATGGATGGTGGACAATCTCATGGACCATTTCTATTAATTTTCAATCTCAGGAACCAAAGTGATGTGTTATGCAAATCTCAGAGACCATTTTAGCTAAAAAGCGAAAAAAATATAAAAAATGAAAATAGGTGTGTGAATCTACTCTCAATTAATTCAACTTTATAGCAACTGAGCTGAGTAGTTTGCAGCATTGCTCATTCTTAATAGTGTGACTATCTTTGAATCAAAAAGGTTGGTGGGAGATTCTAATGGGCCCCCTTAAATTATTTCAACTTTGATTCCTTAAACTAAAATAGAATGTCCAACCTAGATCAACAAAAAAGTTGCTATGCTACATACAGAAACTAGCAACCATCCCACGTAGATGACATAATATTTGTGTAGTTTGGCGCATCATGGAAAAAATGGTCGCACAGTCGTGAAAAAGTAGTAAATTCGATCCCCACACCCAACGCCTATGACATCACCCAAGAACTGACATGCACTTTCTATTTGTTTATTTATAAGATCCATCTTCATGAATTTTCTTTAACTTTAATCTATCAGTGTTCACTTTTTATGATCATCCAGCAGCTGCTTCTTGCTTCTCGAAATCTCTCACTCTCCGGCCCCCTTCTTCTTTTGAATTCTCCTTTCAGATTCTTCGTTGTTCTACAAGTCTTCTGCAGCTAGGGTAGCAAGAACTTTATATACATCAGTTAAAATATATCAGAATATATAAACATGAGAGACTCTTCTGCTTCGTACATCCACTTGGTAAGCCTTGTTATAATTTTTATGAAAATTCTTCTGCTTTTTCTTGATCACCAAGATGATGTGTATCTTTTATTCGATACATAGGATCGATACATAAAAAACTTCACAAGGCTATTCGCGAAATTTAGTTTTTTTTTTTTTTCTCAAGTTTGTCGTAAACCAAGAGCACTTGATGACTTTTTTGGAGTGGTCTTGTTTTATTTTTTGATATTTTGTGGTGATAAAAAATAATGGTGGTGACATGCATAATTATAAATAGGTGCACCATTTAATCGAGGAGTGCATCATATTCAACATGAGCAAAGAGGAGTGCATGGAAGTCCTCTCTAAGCATGCAAACATAAAACCCATAATTACCTCCACAGGTCTCTCTCTCTCTCTCTCTCTCTCTCTCTCTCTACATATATGTGCGTGTGCCTGTGAGTGTATGTATATAGTATATGCTCTTTGCATGGGATTGAATGGTTAGCTAATTAAAGGACTAACTGATTAACTGCAGTGTGGAAGGAGTTAGAGAAGGAGAACAGAGAGTTCTTTAAGGCCTACACAAAGAGCAGGGAAGCAGGATCCTCTGAGATGGTCACAAAGCAAAGAATCCAGAAGATACTTTTTGATCTTTCTCTGAGCGGCGACAACTCCACCACCACCGATGACGACGGTGATGGATCTGATGACTAGTAGTCCCCTTGATTTTCTATGCAGAAAAACGATCGATAAGACATGGCCTTTTTGGCTTTAGTGCTTTAAGTCGCTTGGAGATGCAATTGTAGATATAGACTGTTCTGAGCTTATGTACTTTTGTTCTTCAATTTATTATGCTTCGCGTTTAAACTCTTTTATTTATTTATTTATTTTTTTAGTGTGTGATTAGTATTAGGCTCGATTACAGTAAAGGTGGGTAAGATTTGCTTCGCCTTTTCAACAATAGGCCCAAAATAATTCAAAATAGAGCATCTTTCTTGGGAGTGCATTAGTTGTCTCTAATGACTCACTTAGATTAACAAGTTTAGTAAAAGAAAATGTTCGCTTGAAATTAACCTTTTCGTTGAATTTGGTGCAATCCACACATATCTTTTTATCTCTCACACACCTTTGTTAATGATTGTCTATTGATTTTCTTTTATTCATTTGATCAAACGACAAAAAACTAAAAAAATAAAATAAAATATAAAAAGTAAAAGTAGATGTGTGAATAGTGCTACTCTCAATTAATTCAATTTTATAGCAATTGAGCGATTCCTAATAGTGTGACCATCTTTGAATCAAAAAGATTGGTGGGAAAATCTCATGGGCCCCCTTAAATTAATTCAACTTTGATTCCTTAAACTAAAAGAGAATGTCCAACCTAGATCAACAAAAAAGTTGCTATCACTAGAAGAAAAACCCACATCTATTACGGTGAATGCCTATGATATATTGAAATCCATCACGAACATTGTGCCTGTTAGAATTCTGAATGTGATAAAAAGTTTAAATTTCTACCACGGGCAAAACAAATTGTTAATGATATAACAACCACGAACAATGTCCGTAGTAGATTAGAATTTAACACCATGCGCTACAACCGTTGTGGACTACTAATTGACCATGGCCAATACCTGTTTTAAAAAGGTTTCCAAAAAAAAAAAAAAATTAAAAATTAAAAATTATATAAAAGAAACAATATAATTACACATTTAATATAATACCATATTTCATTTAGATTCATATAGTCAAATATATTACAAAGGGGTACAAAACTAACACTACCACCACTGATTTATACTAAAAATTTACCAAATTACACATGCAGCACCACATAGGCCTCTACTAACAAGAAAATGGTCACTTGAAAAACTTTACTTTTCCTTGAACATCTCCAAACGAAGTCCATTGAGAGTGAAATACTTCAAACCTATCATTGATAACCTATGAACAATTGAAACAAAAAAAAAAAAATGTAAATTACAAACATTCGCAAGTACTGAAAATAAAAATGCACCCGCAACAACAAACAGATTCAAACCTTTCATTCGAAAGATGTTTGATGAGCAAGGAATAGGTATAATGCGAAGGGTCACAACAACCATCAAACATGCGCTTAAGAACATCAAATGAACAATCAATTAATCCCGTAAGTTCATATCCATCAATTAGTAATGTGTAAGTCAACGAATCTTCTGTAATTCCTTCTTCATTCATTTTAATCATCAATTTCTCTCTCTTCTACATTTCCTATATTTTATTACCGTTTGTATATTTTATACTTTATGGGATAACAAGATTTATTACTGGGCGTGCACAATTTAAATTCAACCTCGGTAAGATCGATCTTTTGTATTCACTTTAGATTATGCGGCTAGTTGTGTCTTATGCTCGCTTAAAGTTATCTTTCGTTCATCAGTTTGGACTCCATAGTAATCCAATTGAGCCGAGGGCTATGATTTTCTTGTCATACACGTTTTGGAATATTTCTGGAGTCCTACACCGGTTGTTTGATGATCACGCCGAGTACCCCAAATTGTTTTTAACTAAAATTGTTAGCATGCGATGCGAGTTTGATATCTATTGTAATTGCGGGTCCTTGCGATCAGTTTTGAGATTTAGGCCCTGTTTGGCACATCATATAAAACACTGAATAATACTAATAATACAAAATACGGTGTTTGGTGCCTATTTGAATTAAATAAGCACCGAATTAAATAAGGGCCTACCTTTTTTATACGGTCTTTACCCTCTTCCTTCTACCGTCCAAAAGCACCGAACAATTTAGTCGGGCTTATCTCGCTCTCTCCTTCCTCTCCAGACGGCGGTCTCCAGACGCTCTCTCTACGCACTCCTCTCTCATCTGAATCCCAGGTTCGTCTTCTCAAATTCTTCTTCTTCGTTTGCATCACAGTTCGTCTTTTCATTTTTCTTCTTCTTCCCAGGTTCCGCCCCTCCCTCTGTTCTTCTCCCCCCCTCCTATTTTTCTTGCAATTTTCTTTCAATTGGTTGAATCTCTTTATTGTTTTCTCTCTGATTATGCAATTGATTATGTAATTTTGTGTTTTAATTATAATTTTCGAATTTTAGGGTTTGCTGTTAGGGTCCAATTTGGGGTCGAGTTAGAATTTTCACTACAGAAGCTCGCTCTCTCTCTCTCTCTCTCTCTCTCTCTCTCTCCCCCTGTCTCTCTCTCCCCCCTCACTCGCTCTCTCCTCGCCACTCGCCCCCAACTTGTCTTTATCGTTACGCTGCTGCTTTTTTCCGGCTACCCAAAAACCGCAGCGCTCGCCCGGTACGCCTCTTCGATTTTGCGTATAAAGTTCCAATTTTTATTCATATGGGTTCTTATTTTTGCTGTGTATGTTTAAGATTTTGCACTCACCGGGGTCAAATTTTGGTGGGTTTTGTGAATTGGGCATCGAGTTTCTGATGCTTTGAGAGAAATGGGTTGTCAGTGATGTTTTGATATTTCAATAGCTGGACTTGTGATTGGGTAGAGTGGGAGTGGGAGTGTGCTTCCTGTGCGTATTTGATTGGGTGTTGAAGTATTGCTTTGTTATGATTTCCTTTTGGTCTGGCATTCTGTTGATTGGGTGTTGAAGTATTGCTTTGTTTTGGTTTCGTTTAGCAGTTGTGGTTTACTGAATAGAATTGTTGATTGGGTGTTGAAGTATTGCTCTGTTGATTGGGTGTTGAATAGAATTGTTCTGGTTTCATCTAGCCAAGATGTTATCCTGACTCGTTTGACTGTGTTTCTCTGCTTGATCTTATCCTTCCTGCTACTGTTTTTTCTTGCTGCTGGTGCAGTTTTAATCAGCTGGTGTGGTTTTCTTCTGTTGCTCTTGACTTTTAGGCTTTCTTCTGTTGCTCCTGGTGTGGTTTTCTTCTGCCCGCCTGAGTTGCCTAGTTATCATTTCACCAAAGTTTTCAAGAAAAAGAAAAGAAAGAAAAAATGCACATTGTTTTTTTCAGTTTGAAAAATATTAAATTTGTGGCTTATTTTGTGTGTAACTTTACACCGTGTGAAAGTAAAAGTCATGATGACTTTTGTTTCAAACAAAAATTCAAAGTAGCCGATACTCTCAATTGGAAAAGAAGAAAATGCTGTTGGCATTTATTCCACTTCGTACTCATGTTACTTGGACAAAGTAACCGCAATTGACATTTCAAACCAACAATAATATATTTTGTTAAAAGCAGCATGCACATCTTTTGTTAAAAGCTGCAGCATGTATATATTGGGTACTTGGACAAATTGCTTCTTATTGAAAGCAAAGCAGCAGCATGCATATATTTTGGCTATCTGGACAAACTGTTTCTTACTGAAACCAACTTGCATTTGTATATTTTATGAAACTTGGATATGTGGTTGGATTAATCTATATAACGTAACGACTGTAGTCGTTTTTTGTGAACCTTCTTTTATGTTATTGGAAAATATTTTGAATTTGATGCATGGAATTTACTATTTTTCTTTGTTATTTGAAAATTTGTGTGGTTTCAGTAGGTATGAGTATGAGAAAAGTTCAACAAACAAATAAAGATTGTCAAATTTTTTTTTTTCCTTGTCCTATCCAGTTTAGTACCAAACACAGTATAAATAATACGGTCATTGGTTCGATACTGCACCAAACGCCCGACTAATTTAGTTAGTACTATCCGATGGCTATTTATCCTATTCGACAAAAATAGTCAGTACAGTCCGAGATGTAATGAGGCCTTAAGGGTTAGCATCTAATTCTGTCATGTCTTTGTGGCGGGATTGAATCGTTTGGAATAGTTTTCTGTTTCCATTTATATTCTCGTTTTGTTTCAGTATGTAAGCCTTTGTCTTATCTCGCAGGAACTAAACTTTAATTTGTAAACTTTTAGTTGGGACAGCTTGTGGAATTCTCGAACCTGAATTATGGCTCGTTTTGGTTCTTCTAGTTCCCGTTCACGTTGGGGTTCACGTTGGAGTTCACGTTCGAGTTCCATTTCCACTGGTGAGTAATTACGCTGGGAATTCGATTGTTTAAATAATATGTCAATCTGTGAGATGATTTGTTTCATCAGATATGAAACAGCCTTTCAATCTTTTTTTATAGTCATTTATGCTTTTTCTTCTTAATTTGCAGTACCCCTGTCCACTTACTCTGCTTTATCTGGCAAAAGGAGTAAGTATAAACGGTGCCCTTGTAATTTAGTTTTGTACACTGCTTGTGCTTCTTGTTGGGGCTTCGATACCTAGAATAATAATAATTTTCTCGCTATCTAATACGTAATTATTGTAACTAGCTAATAACATGTAATATTTCTGAGTTAGGTCCTAGTGCCTGTGACGAGGTTGCGGTGAGATATCCAAACGGAGGTTCTACGGTTTTTTATCATTCAAATTTTCGTGCAAGTGCAATTGGTCGTGGCATTTCTGATGAGCAATGCCAGTGGTTGCTTCGGGCGGTTGTTGAGGTACTTTCAGTTGCTCGATTTAAAAAAATATATATGGTCTATGTGCTATCTTGTTCTGCTTCTTGTGTTGTTCTTGTCAATCCTTGGAATGGAAAACAGATGCTAGATCATCTGTCTCTACATAAATATTGACAAGCGTTGCATCCCTCTCTTTTAATGGCAGCTGAGCCTTTTTGGCGGGCCTGATGACCCGGAGTTTAAGCTTTTCCGAGGTTGCCTGCGGAAAGAGTGTGGCATTGAGGTGGATGTTGAGAATGGTTCGTCCAAGAATGATTCGACTTGCACTAGTTCGGCTCAGGATTGAATAAAGATGAAGAATGAATGTGTGATTTTGGACCTTGGTGCCGACTAGTTAGCTTTGTTTATAAAAGTAGTAAATCCACATGCAAAAAGGATTTACTATAGGACCAATTTGCTTTGGATTAAAGTTATGTTGGGAGCTATCTATGAACTTTACTCATATGATCTGATATCATAGTTATTCCTCATTTTTATGTCTCCTATAATTTAACTTGAAAATATCATTTATTCTTCAAGTCGTATTTCATTTCTTGAGTATTATCATATATTTTTATGAAACAATGAGCATTAGGAGAAGAATGCCTGCGCAAAATCAACTTGAGTAAAAATTTCAGCTTTAAGGAAAACAGGCATTCGGCTTTGGTTGTTTATTTATGAACAATTATTTGGTGGTCGAACACACATTTGGCTCACTAATGGATAATGGCGTTGAGAAAGAAAAAGGGGTGTATGATGAGCAATTGAGCCAATTGAATTTGCAGCTGGAATCCACTCCTATTCAAAGTTTGGAGCCTGACATATTGTTG
The DNA here is from genome assembly GCF_019419815.1 of Pyrus x bretschneideri. NCBI lineage: Eukaryota > Viridiplantae > Streptophyta > Magnoliopsida > Rosales > Rosaceae > Pyrus > Pyrus x bretschneideri. Next base: position 5,720,982 of record NW_025999557.1, read on the forward strand.
CAAGCTTTTAAGGCAAAGTTTTACAAAGTTCTAACTTCAGGAACTTCCTTTTTCTTTCTTGTTTAACTTTTTGTGAAATTAATTCCTTTAAAACAGCTAAATTACATACATGTGCATCAATCTCACAACAATTTGGTTTGCAGCAACAAGCGCCTGTAAATCATGTGTCTTCGATTATCTAATATATCATTAAAGCTTAATTACAGATGCAAAAACGGCAAAGTAAACCTTAATTACATCCGAGGCAAAGTAACCCATAAGTCATCTAAATGTATCAAAACAAATTAACAGTTTATCATGAATATGATATTTGATACCTACACCGTTGATTTATTGATATATTTGGATGACTACATGATTCCTCATTCGAATAAAGTTTTTGTATGGATGATCTTCAAATAAAGATTGAGAACCTAGAACTCATAATGGGCTTGTTAGATTAAATAAGCCACAACACGTGCACGTTACTAGCATGCTCCTCCGCTGCGCAAAGGAATCTGACGTAGAAATCGTTCATCTTCAATCATGGACGTATTACATTTCAATTATTCTTAATTGATTAAATTTTGATTTTTTTAAATTTATTTATATACTTTTATTGATTCGATTTAATTTTATTTTATTTTTGTGTTGAACATGATACAAGCTTTGGAAATGGAAAGCCAAAATTGAAGATAGAACCCGTTCACAATATTCATCACGCAATCCAGGTTCTTCCAAAACAACGGTGTTTATCTCGATATTTTTTCAGCCTTGATTGTGAACCTTCACAATAATGCATGACCCAACTTTATGTTTTACGAATTTTAAATACTACATAAATTGTATATACATTATAGTTATAATATTGCTAGTATGTGAATTAAATATGTGTGAATAAAGAAAAGAAAAAGAAAGAAAAAAAGGATGTTGAAACCCTAGAACTCATAATGGGCTTAGATGCCCTAGTCTACTCTAGACTGGGCCTGATCTACAAATCCCCAGCTTGAGCATGCAGCTCGCATTGGAGCCGCTAAGCCGAAGCTTGCGCTAACCCAGACAAAAGGGTCCTGAATGACTTGTCGTCCATGTCGTCTTCTTCGTCCACCTTGTCGCCTTTGGGCGATTTTCCGTCGAGATACCTCGACTACTATATGAATTAAATTTGTGTGAATAAAGAAAAAGAAAGAAAAAAGGGAAAGTTAGTTGGTTCAACCACGCACACCGTTTTGTGTGAACGCATCTAGTTTACTAAATTCATACCTAAGAATGCACATTTGACAACCCTCTCAGGTCCATTCAACCTCATTGAATGATACATAAAGACTCGTATAATATTGCCCAATGGCGCTATTTTGACCATTCAAGAGACACTTTATTCTCCACGTTCCGGAAAAGCGTCCATTCATGTATTTAGCAAATTCTTATCATTATTATTATTATTTTTTTTATAAATGCTAGTGAATAAATGGGCAGGAGTCAGACAACTCAAAGTCCCATTTCAAGGCTCGGCTAGCGCCCTCAAATTCTCAAGGCTGGTTGCATGGCATAGTACTCTACGAATCTGATAACGACTACAGAGATACTTTCAGTTGCTCTATTAAAAGAAAAAGAAAAAAAAAAAAGAAGAAGAGAGCTCTATGTGCTATTTCCTTCAGCTCCTTGTTCTTCTTGGCACTCCTTGGAATGGAAAATAGATGCTAGCTAGAGTGTAGAGAGATCATCTTTCTGTACACAAATTTTCATAACATTCGGGTTAAATTCAATTAAAGTTTGACAACAAAAAATTCAATTAAAGTGAATTTTTTCATCAACCAAGGGACATAATTAAAAGTTAAAACTTGAAACCCAGTCCGATATCGGAAATTGAACTTGCAATATTTTGTTGTCGAAAACTTGGGAACAATTTCTAGCTTTTTATTTCAGTCACTCTTGGTAGCATGATAGCATGAACATGAACATTCACCATAATGCATGACCCAACTCTACGTTTTTCGAATTTTAGATTCTACATAAATTGTGTATGCATTATATTCATAATTGTTGAATTATGTGAATTTGATATTGCCATGAATTGCATCAAATATACGTCCATGCGTTAAATTATCTGAATAAATATGCATTGAATTAATGGTTCTTCAACCACCCACCTAGCTATCAGACTCCACTGGAAAACTCGACACCTATGGCGTCTAACCCATAAACCCTAACTCACCTGCAACGAGACCATGGCCTTGCCATGCAACTTTCTGGCAAATTCCGACATGGTGTCGTGATTTTTGAACCAAAATCATTGAAATTCCAAAAGAATCTCATTGAATTTGGGTGAAATTCGAGTTTGAATTTCGTGGGTTTCCCTTTTTCCTTTCCCCAGACGTCGAGGTACTCTCTCCATCACTAGGAATTGGCTCCCCGAACGAAGTTTGTTAGATTCAAATTCAGCTAAAAATCCCCTACCAAAAGTTAGAGAATCCGCCCCAACCACAAATCTGCCATGTTCATGGGCCAAACCAGATCCAAAAATGGTCCAAAAGATCTTGTTTTAAAGCTTGAGTCACCTGAATATCTTTGCATAAGGACGCATCTCCAGAAAATGCCATCTTGAACGCCAAAAAGGTCAAATAAGCCCGAAACATTACTTTGACAGTTTTGCGCGCTAGTCCTTTATTTATTCTCCATAAATTAACCGTTTGGCATAAAAGTCTAAAACTTTGATACAAACAAGTTGAAAGACTTGCAAACACCCTCCAATTAGAATCACTTCAAAATTCGTCCATTTGATCACCTTTTATTCAAGAGGAAGTTGCAGGTTCCTACATTTAAACTATAATTAACACAATCAAATGCTAATAACAGGGTAAAATGTATAATATGAAATCGACTCATCAAGCACCACCAGAATTTTTACTAGATCATATTATTGTGGCTAACCCAGTGTGAGACTTAACCCACTCGCACATGCCTTTGGCGTAGATAATATCATTTGTCACAAAAAACGACTATTTGTGCTATGCGATATGGCCTAATTATATCCTCGCAACTGTTAAAATTTAAAGTGAAAAATTTATAATATTTTCCGGATACCCATAGTGGCCCGGCCCGCTTGGCCCATGAAACAAAGCCTACTATTTTTTGGTTAGGGAATTTAACATGTAATTCACAAATAGACAAAGGAAGAAGATTTAGACATATATTCCCAGAACCCTAATTTGGGGGTTTTTTTTTTTTTTTTTTTTTTTTTTAAATTTATTTTTATTACCGTTCGTATGTTTTGAACATTATGGGATAACAAGATTTATCATTGGGCATGGACAATTTAAATTCAACCTCAGTAAGATCGATCTTTTGTATTCACCTTGGATTACGCAGCTTGTTGTGTCTTATGCTCGCTTAAAGTTATCTTTCGTTCATCAGTTTGGACTCCATAGTAATCCAATTGAGCCGAGGGCTATGATAGTAATCCAGTTTGGACTCCTCAGCCAAACGTGCAGCTTGTTCTTCCTCGTCTCCTTTAAGTTCATAACTGCGGCATAACACAAGTTAGTACACGGCACCTAGTATCACCTAAGAATTAAACATGTTTTTCAAAGTAGGTAAAGGAACGATAAGTTTAGCAAAAACTGCACTACAAGCACCAGATAAACTCTGTTAAGAGTTAAAAAGATGGGAGCAATATATAGTTAAAATTTTGTATGAATTAATGAATAAAAAAGAATTAACGAATCAACAAAAGTGGATTTGAAGAAACTAGCACGAGTATAGACCTAGTGCCATTGGATCAATAATACTCCAAAGAGGCCGAGAAAGAGATGGTTTGTAGCTGGCAATAAAATGTAAAGATGCTCTTATGTTAAATTTCACTAGGATACATATGAAAAATAAAACCAGTGAATTAAGAATGAACACAAACCTGCATAGAAAGCTTTGCTACAATGGAAGTTGAAGCATATGGAACTCGTAAATAAACTACAACCGATGACATGTAATAGAGGTAAAAGCAAGTTTATATTAATCTGAGATAAACCTCTGTTGAACTTCCACTGTACGAAATGTCACCATATTTTCAAAACATATACTACAAACCAAGCTAGCTAATATCTACGAGAAAATCGACATTCACTTGCTAATTCATGAATAACGAACCAGTAAGCAGGAAGTTTAAAGCGAAACAGGAAGTGTATCAGTGTTACCATACATGTCCAGTGTAACTTCTGGCATGAGGTAATAGTCAAAACAAGATTTAAATGCATATGATCCGTTACCGGCCACACAATTCAGCGAATTTTCACACATGTAAACCGAAATTTCATTCAAACAAGCGCAATAGGAATTAGGATTTTGCTTTGAACTCACAAGTAGCGCTTGACTTCAGGAGGCATCTTCCGATTTGGATCCGAACCATCCATATTATCTGGTCCATCATCAAACCTCTGAGTCATCAGAATGTCATGATCATGATCTGTAAATGCCTCAGTGGGCTCCGGCATGAACCCATCAATACCGTCAGCAAATACACCAATATTACGCCCGAGTGTTCTCTTCAACTCGATTGCGGAATTCTTCATTCATTTATGTGTACTGCATAACACAAATTAGCAATTGATGACGTAAAAGAAAATTAACAAGTCGTTCACAAAGACAACAATCATAATTTAGGCCTTGGCAACAAAAGGCATAGGCGGAACTTACACTGACAAGTCAAATCTCGATAGCTCGAAATTTGCGGTTTGCAACTTCTTGCTGGAAAGGAAAATAACATTTAGATACTGCTGCAGTATAATGTAAAAAAAAAAAAAAATATATATATATATATATATATATATCAAAATTAGAAAATGAATCCTGCATTCAATCCAACGTGAAATTAGGGTTTTCAGACCGCACTATCATTACTTATTATAAAATGTGGTAAAGAAGAAGATGAGGGAGGGGGAAGAGAGGGGGAGAGAGAGAGAGAGAGATGGGCAGTCGTCACACACAGAGAGACTTGAAATGAATGAGAGCTCGGATTTGGCGGCAAATGGGGATGTGGGTGAGAGTTTTTAACGGTTTAAGTATTACATTTGTGTCTATTAACGTGAGACGTGGAATTTTTAAGTAGATTAGTGTTAAGACTAAATTTTCTAAACTAGATTATGCGGTTGTAGATTATTTGGATTATTAATTAAGTGTCTTAGCGTACTTGTTTCTCATTTTTAACACCTCTTTTGATTTGCAAATTTGTTTTAAAATTTTAGTCTCCCTAACGTTATCCATTTAAGTAATGTTTGTATGTCTTCCTTCTTTTGATATTAAATTTTAATGATATTTCATGTGGAAGTAGACTTTTTCATGTATTTAGCGAATTCTTTTTTACAAATGTTAGTGAATAAATGGGCATGAGTAAGAAAACTCTAGATTCCCACTTGAAGCCTCGCCTAGTGCCCTCAAATTCTCAAGGCTAGTTGCATGGCATAGTACGGTACGAATTTGATAACGGCTGCAGAGGTACTTTCAGTTGCTCTATTAAAAAGAAAAAAGAAAAAAAATAAGATCTGTGTGCGCTATTTTCTTCAGCTTCTTGTTCTTCTTGGCACTCCTTGGAATGGAAAATAGATGCTAGCTAAAATCTAGAGAGATCATCTTTCTGTACGTAAATTTCCACAACTGTTGCATATATAATAGCATAGCATGAATGGTTGACGAAACCTGACAAAATAACTCTGGATTATGTTCTGTATGAAAATATCGTTGTCTTTTTTCTTTTAATGGCAGCTGATCCTTTTTAACGGCCTGATCATTGGGAGGTTAGTCTTTACGACAAATGCCTAAAACGAGCTTGTTGCATTGAGATGGATGTTGGTTCGTTGAAGAATGTTGATTCGACTTCCACTAGACCGTCACATGATTAATGAAGATCCACAACTATATATTATTCAGATAAATAATAATACATATTTGATTGTACGCAAACTGGTTGTAATCGGAGACACTCTCTTTATTGAATTCTCTTTTTTCATCAAAAACAAAACATGGAATTGGAACCTTATGAAGGTTTGGTGCAAAGGGTTCGGCACTTTGTGGTGGGGACATTTGGAGCCAACCCCATACAATACAATATAATATCGACCTCTCTCTTTCTCTACCTGAAAAGGTCGAGTCGAGAAGGTTCGATAAGTTCATCGTTGGCAGCGGCTAATGGCGTCCGCATCCTCACCTTCCACCCTTTATATGGGAATTTGAGGTTCCAAAAGCAAAGCAAGGAAACCAACACCACCAATAGGCAAATTTGAAGTACCCAAAACAAGAAATTTTTTTTGAAATAGTAAACAGAATAAGCGCTTAGAATGAAATACTAAGGGGGTAGGGGAGTCAAGCACCTCATAACCAAATTTCGGTTTCGCTGAGATTTCATTGGCCTAAACCACAAGGCACACAAGGAGGAGTTCAAGCACCTCATAACCAAATTTCAGTCTCGCTCAATCCGCGTTAGTTTAAATTTGAAAAATTCTCTCTTTTTTTTTTTTTTTGACGGTATGATCTACACTAAGGGGGTAGAGAAGTGGCCTAAACCTCATAATGAGCTAGCAATAATGTGGTTTGAAAAATTCTCTTTTTAACAAATATGATAAATTTGATACATTTTTAAAACCTTACATTTAGGCAACAAACCAAACAAATAGATACAGCGGAGCACAAGATGGAGAAAAAGAGTTTATTTCCCTACTAAATATATTAAGCGATACATGATAACAAACTAAAACAAACGGATACAACGGAACACAAGATGAAAGTCGGGATTGCTTGGGCCACATCACCAGAATTTCCTTATCCGCTGCGCTAAGGAGTTTACCTTTCTAGTTTTGAAGCTGCTTCCATAATCTTTCCTTGATGTAGCCGAAACAATTACTATTGATGCGACCCACAAGGGTGGGCATGCCCAGGTATTTCTCGTGCCTGGAAACACAATGAACTCCCAGTATTTGGTTCAGCCGGCCTTTCACAGGTGATTTGACATCCCTACCGAAGCACACTTCAGTCTTAACCAAGATGATTTTCTACCCGGAGGCCACTCCATAAGCACGGAGAGCATTTGTGACATGGACAAACTCGGATACATTAACCCGGCAAAACAACATGCTGTCATCAGCAAATAGGAGGTGGCTTAAAGGTGGAGCCCTAGGGCAAATAGACACTCCACAGATCAAACCATCTTACTCGAGTTTAGCAATTTGGGCTGAGAGGCATTCCGCACATATAAGAAAGAGGTAGGGTGAGAGAGGATCAACTTGGTGGAGGCCCCTAGATGAGTGGAGATAACCAGTGCCGGCCCTGAGTGGGTGCAACAGGTGCCATCGCACAGGACCCCCAAATCGGAAGGGTCCCCGATTTTTCAAATTTGCATGCATTTACGTATATTTAGTAGTATGTGTAGAATATTACAAACTTGAGTCTTAGCACAAATGGTATTATTGCTTCTTTACAGTGGCTCAGGAAAGGGGTTCAAAACTCGTCTCCATCATCTTTTCAGTTTATTTTTATTAAACGCATAAGCTTCCACAAAATAATATAAAAATTTCACACAATAACATGAAAATCCAAACCCTAACCCTTATAAATAGTTAAGGAAAAACAATACGCCATCTTTCCACTTGTTGATTTGTTAAATTTTGTTGATTTGTTAAATTTGTTTGTGCTATTAGAATTTATAGAAGCTCAATTGAAAAATAAAATTATTTTTTTGAACAAAAAATATAAAATTCTTAGTGATTTTTAGGGCCTCCAATTCGCTTTCGCACATACCCCTGAAATATCAGGGCCGGCCTGGAGATAACCCCTCGGGCAACCATTCATAATGAATGAATAAGACACTGAGGAGAGAGGCCATCATCAATTTGACAAATAAAAAGTTCATTAAAATTTTTATTTTCTTATGCACCTCTTTCACACGACAAACCTTCTTCGCGTAAATCCACGCGATGGTATGTGTATGCATGTACGTATATACTTTTGATTTTCTTATGCAACATGAATAGAAATCACAATTTGACAAATAAAAAGTTCATTAAAATTTTGAAGAAGAAGAAGGAAAAAACAAAAAAATTCATCAGTCGTAATTGCTTAAGTAAAGAAGTTAGCAGCGCACTCGACATGCATTGCACCACCACATTTATTCTACTCGTTCAACTGTGCTCGCCACTAAACATTGTAATTTTTAGAGTGATTACTAATCCAATGCAATCATAATCAGAATAAAGAGTTGGTATTGGTATGTACAGACTGTAACTATTCATGTGCACACTAACTATAAAGAAGCGGAAACGTGACTAGGGCCCACATAAAATAAGAAATTGATCTGTTAATGGCGGGTTTGAAGGAGCGGGGTATTCTAACCCAGAAACATCAAACGCGCCAAGAAGAATTCATTCGAAAACTCAAAAATAAAAATTTATGGATACATGTTCAATAATGATTTATTTCTAAGAAAGAAAGAAGAAGTTAAAACTACGATTGACACTAGTTAAATAGTTATGACACCTTTACTAATTTGCCGTAATTAAAATCAAAATCATGAGTTGGTTACGAATTGTTTATGTAATCAAAGAACTATGAAAAATTTAATAATGTTCTCCCCTAGAAAAATAATTGTTGCCGGTCCTTTGGTAATTACACTGGAACATACTAGCAGCTAGCCACCCGCCATATCCCAGTCCATTCCAACATCGCCCTTCACTACTAGTCAACTTTCCAAACGACCAACTCTACGCAACATTTCGCCTTGCCTAACTTGATGACATATAAAAATAATTAAAGTCTAGATGCCGGAGAGACAATAGTGAACATGAGCAAAACCAAATTAAAGGACCTGTTTAGTAACTATTTGATTTTTAATTTGTAATATTTTTTCGTGCTTGAGATAGATAGCGAAACCGCATAAAAGTTTCATTTGTTTTATATTTATTGAAGCCAACCAGTAACCACTGCTCATCTAGTTAAAACTCAACAAGGTAAACAAGTTACAACATATCTCAACCAGCTGGGGATATCGTAAGAGGTTTGCTATTTGCACATTCTTTTTTACTTCTTACTCACTCCTGTTAATTTTTGTCCATTTATATTCTTCAATTCATTCTCGAAAATTGAAATGAGTGTATGAGAGGAAAAATGTGAAATCCCGTCCCCGAATTTCATTATTTAATTGCGTATTTTGTATTTACGCGATTTTTTTTAATATCTTAATTTGTTGATTATTGATTAGAGTTTAGTAAATATAACATGATTTTGGACACCTCTTGTCCAACATGTATAGTTTTGTGTGTTTGTACCGTCGAATTAAGACGTAGGATAATAGATACGTGTCTAAAATCCTACGTATCAGATGTGAATATGTTTTTCTCATTGGGTGTGAACTAGAGGTAAGGCGAACAACGCATTCGTCTTAGATCTCACTTAAATTAGACTTCATACATTTCATCATTTATTGTATTGTTGATCAAAAAGAAGAGGAAACAAAAATATCTCAGTCTCATGAATTCATTGTGACGTACCTTAAATTGATATCGTTGTGGGGAAAAAAAAATTCACATTAAGGTACTAAAGTATATGCATGCCTCATTTTATTTCAGCGTTAGGCCTCAGTTTGCATTGGGATGACTTTGGTGTGGAGAAATAATTCAACCTTGGTAAAAGATATTTATGTATTTATTTGTTTTTCTCAATTTTTTGCATGCCTAGTAATCCACGGAAATCATAACGAAATCAAGGAGTTGGCTTCATGTATGAATGGGGCACACTAACCACGCAGAGGTTGAAAAGCGACTGGGGCCCACACAAAAAATGAAATTGTACGCTGATACGGGGTTTGAAGGAAACAGCTAATCTGTCTGTCATGCTTTAAAGGAGTGTACTATCTTCCTTAAAAAAAAAAGAAAAAAAAAAAAAAAAAGAAGGGTGTGCATTTTTAATTTTCACATACCTTTTAATTTTCACTCCCTCCTTTCTCACAGCTATCCAAAGCACAAAAAGAAAATGAGGGCATTTCGGTCCGCCGGCAGCATCTTCAAGAGGTTGACGGGAGCCAGAACGGGAGGCACCTCAGCTGCCGCCGCAGAACCAAAGGTGAAAGTGGAGTACGACATTTCCCCTTCCCACCCCAAACATGTCATCCGGTTTTGCATCCATCCAGAGGACGAACAGAGAGCCAAGAAAATGATGGCGGCTAACCCCCCTGGGATTATGGATTGGCTCTCCCAAGTCAACATCATAGCAGCCAGTGCAGACCTCTTCTGGAAATCCGGCCGAGCACTGTTCAAGGCCAAGGAGAGTGGTCTGAAGGAAGCTTTGAGAGGTGAAGGCTGTTGCTTCGGCCCGCAGAGTCAGCGGCACCTTGCTTCCCTGTTTCGACAGTCCGGCGAGAACACAACTCGTCTTGAGTACCTGGAACTGGTTGCAGACCATTACGCGAAATATGGACTCGCAAAGGGGTCCCCTCCTCCTCCTCTCCGTCCTCCAGCACCATCGAAGCAGGAGGCAAACGGCAACAGCAACGGGAAGGGGAAAGGGGACGGCGACGGCGACGGCAGCGGGAAAGGCAACGGAAACGGGAACAGCAACGGGAAAAGAAACGGCGGCGGCGACGGCAACGGGAAAGGCAACGGAAACGGGAGCGGGAACGGGAACAGTAACGGCTACGGGAACGGAGGACCACCTGCACTTTCTGAGAATGGTACCCTGCCGGAACCGTTTGAGTGCCCATTTTAAAAGGTAAAATTGGAGGACTCTCAAATGTGAAATGCATGAGTAAAAAATTAATTATGACATAGTGTTGGTAGTGAAAAACGATGATCAAAGAAGATTTGACTAAATTTCCAGATCTGCAAAACTTGGGCCTTTGATTAATTACAGATCAACAAGAGTTTTGCGTTGCTTAATTTTCTTGTAATAAAGCAAACATAAATGTGTGAGCATGCATAGATTTTTCGAATGTCAATTACTGTGAATACATTAACTGGTTTTTGGGTTTTATGCTAACATTAGTTTGGGATGGGATTTGAGGCTTACGGTATTATTACAGTTTTAAGCATGTGACAGATTCCTTATCGATTCGTGCGTAGACGTTGTAATTATGGGCATGCGATTAAATCTATATCAAATAGAACTTGCATAAGTTTCTCTGCATATTGATGCATGCATACAAGAAAATATATGAACAGATGAATGAACATATATGTGTGAAATATGTTTTGGCTACAATCGTTTTTGTGCATATATGGTGGATCCGTATACATTGGTGGAAGAACAAATTGGGAAGAAATGTATTAGCCACTTGTAACTTTGATAAAAATTCATGAAAGCGTTTTTATAATTTTTGTGTGGTAGTAAATTGGTAATGAAGGCTTGCATTGACTTTTTATTGTTCAATCGTATGCAGGATCATTTGGTCGAAGAGCACAAGGATGTGAATAAGATTTTGAACATTCAGGCTAAGAAAGGAACAAAAGTTTTTTTTGATAGTTTCTTTCATTGAACGAGCGAGATTTTGTCAGTAGGTTTTGTTGCTC